>NC_140994.1:160902795-161198196 GCF_052327205.1 Somniosus microcephalus
CTTACCTGTGCTGAGAAGATCCACACGTGAAGTACAAAAGCCTGATAGACTTAATCTTTGAGTACAAAGAAAACTATATTGAAAATGTGTTGACTGTTGTGAAAATGTTTATGTCGTTATGACTGATTGATATTGATTTTGTTAAACCTCAAAGAAAGGGGGATGTAATGATCAGTAACATGTCATTCTAGAATGGTACACTAGGTGGAGCTGTATGTTTAAATACTGGGCTACCCACAATGCACTAGGCTACCCACAAGGCAGTAGTCAAGATGGATGCTGTACAAGTCCACATGGCTGAATAAAGTGACTAGCTCAAGCTAGCTGTTCATAATGAAAACGTCTATTTATTTATGAACATAACAATTTTGTGCGCCGAGGCATCTTAACGGCGTATACCATGGGGCTGGCTTTGTCTACAGTGCTGTAGGGCCCCATGTATAATGGTTCCAAACTCCCTACTTGGGCATAGTTCCTCACCATGACCTGATCTCCTACCTCCCACTTGTGGTGCTTTCTGGGTTTGAGCAGCAATCGGTTACTCCGATGCTGCTTTCCCATGTTCCCAGGCGCCTGCTCGTGAACCTGCTTAAGGTGCTCAAAAAGGTTTCGGGTGAACCTGTCCCGATTTACCTCTCTGAGCTGACGCTCCGTGAGCACTGGGGCTAGTACATGGGTGGGGGTCCGCATAACCCTGCCAGTCATCAGCTCGTACGGGGAGTACCCCGTGCTTTTAGACTGGCTGGCCCGGATTCCCCGTCAGAACCAATGGTAGGACCTCGGCCAATTTACGGAGCGAGTCCACCGTCTCCTTCCTCAATCTTTCTTTTAGGGTCCTATTCATTCTCTCCACAATCCCTGATGACTCTGGGTTGTGGGCCATGTGCCATTTCCCCTCGATGCCTAGCAGCATAAGGGTATTCTGCATCACCTGTCCTGTGAAGTGACTCCCTTGGTTGGATTCCACATACTGTGGTAGTCCCCACCGTGAGAATACTTCCCGGACCAGGATCCTGGCAGTACCCAGAGCTGTGGCTGTTCTGCAGGGAAAGGCCTCTACCCATTTGGTGAACACATCCACCAGGACTAGGCAGTACTTATAGCCTCTATGGGCGGTGGGCAGGGGCCCGATGTAGTTGACTTGTATCGACTGCCATGGTCCCTCTACCCTCCTGACATGTCCCATAGGTACCTTCCTTTTGTGGGTGTCAGGGTTGTTAGCAGCGCACACAATACAGCCAGCGCAGAACTCGCGGCCATCTTCCCTGAGTCCTGGCCACCATCCCGCCTGTTCCACCCATTGCCAGGCGGTCTCAGGCCTGGGGTGTCCTGCTCCTGGACTCTCATGGGCCAGTTGAAGGAATTCCCACCGGTGTTGCTGCGGCACAACCCACTGTTCCCCCCGGAACAGTATGCCCTCTTTCACGGAGAGGGTTGCTGTGCCGTACGGACCCTCTACCCTTTTTCCCTCAGTTACTGCACTGAGGACTGCCTTGAGGACGGGGTCTTGGGCTTGGACTGACTTAAGGTCCGGGGCTAACGCTACCCCTGCACTCCCTTGGGTCCCGTCCCTACCTCTGACCGCCGCCATGGGTCTGGACCCAAATGGGTTCCAGAAAGTGTCTGTGCGGGCACCCTCCTTGGCGAGCAAGTCAGCCTGCTGGCTGCCTTGGCCGTGGGGTTCTGTGGAGGAATGGGCTTTCACCTTGTGGATGAAAACCTCCCGTTCCTCCCCCACTGCTGCCAGGATCTTCTCCAGCAAAGGTTTTACTGTGAGGGATCTCCCGTCGGCGGAGGTGTATCCGCGCTGGGACCAGATGGCCAGGTACTCCGTACACGAATTGCACGTGAACATGCTGTAATGATCAATAACATGTCATTCTATAGTGGACACTAGGTGGAGCTGTAGAGCTGTGTAGAGCTGTATATAGCTGTATGTATAAGACTACACTACCCAGCTGTATGTATATTAATATTACATTACCCATGAGGCACTAGGCTATGCACAAGGCAGCTGTCAAGATGGAAGCCTCTACAGATACTGTACCTAGTCCACATGTGCTCAATAAAAGTGTCTAGCAAAAGCTAGCTGTGTTCATAATAAGAATGTCAATTTATTAATGAACATAAGATGGTACCAGGATGGTGAAAATCTGCTAAAAATTGTGAAAAGCGACATGGAGAATTTGAAGCCACCAGAGCATTTGAAACTCACAGGAAACATCGACTACAATTGGCAGACTCTTAAACAACAATTCGAACTCTAAATTGCAGCCATCAGATTCGGTATGAAGCCAGACGCAAGGAAGATAGCGTTGCTGCTTACGGTTGCAGGCCCACAGGCGATAGAGGTATTTAATACATTTGTATTTAATCCAGAGGAGAACAGAGAAAAATTAGAAGATGTGCTAAAAAAATTTGATGCACATTTCTCTCCCAAAAAGAATGAGACCTATGAAAGATACATCTTCCGTTCTCAGACACAGCAGCAAAATGAGACTTTTGATAGCTTTATAACTGATCTGAAACTGAAAGCACAGACATGTAATTTCTCTGAGCTCAAATCATCCATGATTCGTGACCAGATTGTGTTTGGTATTCATGATAAAAAAGTCAGGGAACGTCTGTTGAGAGAAACCGAACTAAATTTGGAAAATGCGGTGAAAATATGCCAAGCCAGCGAGCTAGCTCGAAAGCCTGCGAAGACTTTCAGTGAAATCAATAATGATGCGATTGTAATGAGTGATAATGCTGCTGTCGGTGCTGTGTCCTACAAGGGGAAGAAACATGGGCAGAACAGAAATGAAAAGCAATCGGAGGATGAAATTTTTAATTGTAAACGCTGTGGTTACAAACACCAGTTAAGGCAATGCCCAGCGTTTGGAAAAATGTGCACAAAGTGTAATGGAAAGAACCACTTTGCCAAACAATGCTTTTCAAAAGTAAAAACTAAGAAAGGGCAATGAGTTAATGTAATTGAGGACACTGATTTAAGTTAGACATTTTTTGTAGGAATGGTGTCATGTGACAATATCAAAAAGGATACAGAAAATGTGCAGCCCTCAGAAATGGACAATGCTGAACATAAAGTTAATGCAGTAAAAGAGGACAAATGGAAAGATCCCACTGCAGGTAAATGGAGCATTAGTTACCTTGAAACTAGACACTGGGGCAAAAGCAAACTTAATCAGTATGAGTGACATTAACAATATGAAAGAAAAGCCCAAAATAAAGAAAAAGTCAGTACTACTGAAGGACTATAATGGACAGAAAATAGATAGCTTAGGTGTATGCAGATTAAAGTGACAGTCAAAGACAAAGTGCATCATCTCATGTTTTCTGTTGTGGCTGAAAGACTTGATTCACTATTAGGTGACAAAGCTTGTGAAGACTTAGAACTGGTCAAGAGAGTCTACCGTATAAACTGTGCCATAAGCAGACCAGGTGACTCGGTGGATTCTGTAGTGAATAATTTCCAGGATGTGTTCAAAGGATTTGGAGTTCTACCATTCACTTACAAGATCCAGCTAAAGCAGGATGCTCAGCCAGTGGTACATGCTCCACGAAGAGTTCTAGCACCCCTGCGTGACCGGCTCAAGAATGAACTGGACAGAATGACCACACTAGGAGTCATCAGGAAAGTCGAAGAGCCAACAGACTGGGTTAACTCCATAGTATGTGTACAGAAAAAGAACAATGATCTAAGAATATGCATGGATCCAAAGGACTTAAATGTAAAAATAAAACGTGAACACTACCAGATTCCCAAGCGAGAAGAAATCACCAGTGAAATGTCAGGTGCCAAATACTTTACAAAGCTCGATGCCTCACAAGGATTTTGGCAACTAAAACTGGATGAAGAGAGCACCAAATACTGTCCCTTCAACACACCATTTGGCAGGTATTGATTCCTCAGAATGCCTTTCGGGATAATATCTGCATCTGAAATCTTTCATAGAGCGATGGAACACATAATTGAAGATCTGGAAGGAGTTCGGGTCTATGTTGATGACATCATCATCTGGGGCTCCACACTGAAAGAACACAATGAGAGACTGACTAAAGTGCTACAGAGCATACGCCGGAATGGACTGAAGCTCAACAAAGCCAAGTGTCAGTTTGGCGTCCAGGAAGTCACTTTCCTAGGAGATAATCTATCTGGTAAAGGAATAGAGCCAGATATGGAAAAAGTAAACGCCATACTCAAAATGCCCCGACCCACTGACAAAAAAGGAGTGCTACGCATCATGGGGATGATAAACTTCATTGGAAAGTTCATTCCTAAATTGTCAGCCAAGACAGCCTGTCTGCGAGACCTGCTACATAAAACAAATGAGTTCGCATGGACAGAAAGACATGAACAAGAGTGGATAAACCTCACAACAGTGCTGACAACCACACCTGTACTCACCTTCTTTGATCCAACAAAAAAATCAAAGTGTCAACGGATGCATCAAAAGATGGCCTAGGTGCGGTCTTGCTACAAGCAGAGGGTGAAGATTGGAAGCCTATTGCCTATGCCTCCAGGTCTATGCCTGATACGGAGTGTCGATACGCCCAGATCGAAAAGGAATGTCTAGGCTTGGTAGTTGGACTAGAAAAGTTTCATGGCTACATATATGGACTTCCCACCTTCACAGTTGAGACAGACCACAGCCCTCTGGTTACCATTATAAAAAAAAACCTGAATGAGATGTCTCCAAGGATTCAACGACTGATGATGAAGCTGCAAAGATATGACTTTCAACTGATCTACACACCAGGCAAATACATAGTGTTAGCAGATGCACTATCCCGAGCACCCACAATGAGTCATGTGAGCTCTACTGAAGAAGACGTGGATGTTCATGTGAGTATGGTCACTGCTGCGCTGCCCATGTCAGACACAAAATCAAAGCAAATAGCAGAAGAAACAGTAAAAGATACTGGCCTAGAAATTGGGTTTTGGCGCAGCCAGGGCTTTAGCGCCGGAAGTTAGTGCCGGCGCTAAGTCCCCCTGCGCGCGCCAAAAATTCAGTAGCGCCGCGCCCAAACGGCTGCCGGCGCTACTGGAGGGTTTCAGCGCCTCCCAATGGGCGCTACCTGCCCCATTGCGGCGCTGTTCCGGCGCTGCGGCGCCCGATGCGGTGTGGCAGGCTGGGGATGTGCAGGCCTCCTCCTTCCGTTAAGGAGGAGCTGCCTGCACCCGACCGCTGGCCGTTGACGGCTGAATAAAAATGAGCCCGGCACCTCGGAGAAGTGCCGGGCTCGTGGCCCACACGCATCTGTGCCGCGGGGGGGTCTTGGAGGAGTCCGGGGAGGGAGGTGCGGGCAGGCGGCCGCCGGGGAAGCGGCCGGCCGCCGCGCGACCTTAATGCGCCGGCGCTAACTTCAGCAAGGCACCTTTTACAGAACGTTGCTTGCGGCTGCCACGGGCGAGGCGGCCGCAACTCAATTTCGGAGTTCGGGCGGGTTACCACAGCAACCGGGACGCTGCGCACACCGATGATGTCATCGGTGCCGGCGCAGCGCTACCGGTGCAACGCCGCTTTAGGGCCCCACTCAATTTTTCAAATGGCCATAACTCTGGCGCTAGTCCCTCTAGCGCCTCAAAAGCGGTGCTAAGGCTAGTGAATTTCTAGGCCACAGTGTTACAAACAGTAATAGAGAACATTCATCATGGTTGGCCAAAAGGTTCCTGTCCAAAATATTTTCATATAACGTCAGAATTGAGTGTCGCAAGTGGACTATTACTAAAACAGAACAGGATAGTCATTCCACAGGCTCTACGTCAAGATATGCTCAAAAGGATTCATGAGGAACACGTCGGAATTGAAAAATGCAAAAGGAGGGCAAGAGACACTGTTTATTGGCCTGGCATAAATAAGGACATTGAGAACATGATAGGCAAATGTGAGACATGTCAGAAACACCAAAACAAACAAGCAAAGGAACCAATGATAGTAGCTGACATACCAACAGCACCATGGCAAAAGGTTGGTATGGACCTTTTTCATTTAAATGGTAAAGACTATCTAATAGTGATTGACTACTATTCTAACTATCCTGAGATGGTGCTGCTCTCAAGCACCACAGCAAGCAGTGTCATAGTGCATGTGAAATCCATCTTCGCCAGACATGAAATTCCCAGGATTGCCATTAGCAACAATGGTCCGTGCTTCAACTGTAAGGATTGGCAACAGTTTGCAGCACATTATGACATTCAGCACAGTACATCCAGTCCTTTGTATGCTCAGTCAAATGGTAAGGCAGAGAAAGGTGTTCAAGTTCTCAAGCAGCTACTGAAGAAAGTGACAGAAAGCAAGTCAGATCCTTATCTCGCCCTGCTGAGCTACCGAGCCTCACCTTTAGACTGTGGTTCTTCACCTGCTGAACTACTAATGGGTCGCAAGTTGTGCACCACGCTACCCTGCTGTGCAAAAGAACAGCAAAGTGAGGAACTGAGACAGAGACTTCAACTGTTAAAGCTGAAACAGAAATCATACTATGACAAGTCATCCAAAACTCTAAAACCATTGACAAGGGATGATGTTGTCAGGATTGAGGATCCAGATGCATGGAACAGGAAAGCTACAGTTCTTGAGGAAGTAGGACCAAGGTCATACACTGTTAGAACTGAGGAAGGACAGATTCTCAGGAGGAACCGCTGTTCCCTCCTAAAAACACAAGAGACTATTCAAGAGCAGATTGATGACAATGCCACAACTGCATCTTGTCATTCACCGCCAGAACAATCTCATGAAGACACATCAGACTTACCCATGTAGAGAAGATCCACACGTGAAGTAAAAAAGCCTGATAGACTTAATCTTTGAGTACAATGTAAAGCTTTGAAAATGTGTTGACTGTTTTGAAAATGTTTATGTTTATAGAGCACTAACAAAAGTGTTACTGATATTATCTTTATTGTTTTCTTGAAAGTTGATTGATATTGATTTTGTCAAACCTCAAAGAAAGGGGGATGTAATGACCAATAACATGTAATTCTATAGTGGACACTAGGTGGAGCTGTAGAGCTGTGTAGAGCTGTATATAGCTGTATGTATAAGACTACACTACCCAGCTGTGTGTATATTAAGACTACATTACCCATGAGGCACTAGGCTACCCACAAGGCAGCAGTCAAGATGGAAGCCTCTACAGATACTGTACCTAGTCCACATGTGCTCAATAAAAGTGTCTAGCAAAAGCTAGCTGTGTTCATAATAAGAATGTCAATTTATTAATGAACATAAGTCATGCTGTCCGAGCAAATCGTGTAGGGGGTGGGGAAGATTTTGGGGTGTGTAACGACATACACTACCACGGACAGTTCAGCCTGCTGGGCGCTCATGGTGCTGGGGAGCTTAATCGCCAGGGCAATGTTTGCCGCTGGGTCGTAAACTCCACACCCCGTGAGACGCTCATCAGCAGATACTGCGCTGGAACCGTCTACGTAGATTTCACGGCCTGTGGGATGTATCCCAACCACCTTCTATGGAACACCGGTGGGCTGTTCCCGGATATACCAGGTTGGCTGCGAGCTTTGGCTCACAGAGACCCTTCAATTTAATATCCATCTGTGAGAGGAGCAAGGCCCAGTGGGCAATGTGGGCACTGCTCACTGTTCCATCTTTGATCCTCCCATCCAGAAGCATCTGGGTGGGTGTGTGATGGGTGAGGAGGGTGATGGGAGAGGTGCCTGTGAAGATCAACAATCTTTTCACAGCCCAATGTGTGGCCAAGAGGTGCCGCTCACAGTTGGATTAGCTCCTCTCCACATCCGTGAGTATCCTGGAGGAGTAGACCACTGGCCTTAGCCTGCCGTGCTGCTCTTGGAGCAGCACGGCACTCAGGCTGTCCCCACTGGTTGCTACCTCCAGGAAAAACTCCTTCCCCCATCTATAGCCCCTAGAGCTGGTGCGGTCTGCAAGTCCTTCTTGAGCCTGACAAATGCTGCCTAGCAGCCCTCATCCCAAACCCACTCCATTCCCTTGTGTAGGTGTCAGAGCAGAGGGGCCGCTGTGGCTGCATAGTCCTCAATAAAGTCTCTGCAGTACCCGGTTTGCCCTGGAAATGACCTCACACCCGTCACTGTGTTGGGGACTGGTAGCTCTTGTACCGCTTCTCTCCTAGCCTTATCTATGGCCCTTTCTCCAGCACGTACGGTCAGGCCTAGGAATTTCACCTCCTGCTGGCCGATCTGTGCTTTCTTGGGGTTTACCTTAAATCCCTTCTGCCCAAGCAGCTCCAGCAGTTCGGCCAATAGTGGGCCATGCTCCTCTCACGAATCGGTGAAGAGAAGCAGGTCATCCACATATTGTACCAACTGCTGGGCTGGCTGAACTCCTTTAAACTGTTTGCCATGCACTGATGGAAAATGCTGGGGCTGTTGTGGAAGCCCTGAGGCAAGCAGTTCCACGTGTACTGTTGCCCTTTAAACGTAAAGGCAAACTTATACTGATCCTCCCTCCTTAAAGGGATTGACCAAAACCCGTTGGAAATATCCAGCACCAAGAAAGTGGTCGCGGATGCTGGAATACTTCCTATCAGGTCGGCAACTGCTGCTACCATGGGTGCACAGGCTGGGATGTTACTATTGAGCACCCGATAGTCCACCGTGGCCCTCCAGGAATTGTCCGGCTTTCTAACCGGCCACAATGGAGAATTCACGTGGGTAGCTATCGGTCTCAGAACTCCCTGCTGTACTGTAAAGTCTGTGGGTTGTTTACTTAATTAATACACAGACTACCAGAGTAACTTAAAACAGGACTTTACTATTCGAAGGTCCGGGCGAATCTGCCAAATAAATCCTGACACAGCACTTATATACCGGTGTGGTCACCGTCGGTATTTCCTGAAGAGACTTCTTCATGCGTTCATATTCATCCCGCTCTTCCTGGGTTTCCTGCAAATCCTTCACTAATGACCTCATTTGTGATTTCAACACTTCCCCTTCCATCGGGGATTGATTGATCGGGCTATTCAATCCTTCTACTGGAGCAGCTGTTTCAACATTCTGTTGTTCACATAGACGTGATTCAGCGTACTTTTGGCATCCCAGTAAAATCTGTTTTGCAACCTCAGCTATTTCCATAACTTTTGAGAGCTCCGAACTCCTTCCCTTTGAAGATTGAAGCTCGTGTTCAGATTGTTCCCATTGCAGGGTCTTGTCCCTCAGCATATGAAGGAGTTGGCTGACCGTTAACTCTTCCACGGGAACACTGTGGATCAGAGTCTTCTCCATTTCATCCACCTTTTCCTCCAATGCTTTCACCTTCTTTTCCTCTTGTACTTTGGCTTTCAGCGCTCGGAGAAGTTGCGCCTTGATGCTCTCTAGCTCATGTTCAGGGGCCATCCTTACAGTCTCTGTGTTTCTTACAGTTTCCTTTTCTTCCACTGAAAGGATTCCCAGTTGAATCTGTTCTTCAAGTTGTTGAACCTCGGTCATTGCCGCCTCATATTTGTCTTGGGTTTCCTTCAATATTTTTATGAGTTCTTGGACATCTTGTCTTTCATGTTCTGCCATGTCTTTCACCTCTAATTTCTCATCTATGGATGGAACTTCTACCGATGAGTCTGTCTTGGCCTTGAGCTCATCAAGAATTTCCTGCAGCCTTTGGACTTCTTGCTCATGTTCAACCTTTAGTTGCTCATATGCTTCTACTGAAACTAGCTTTTCGGAGGTTGCCGAGTTAATCCCCTCCAGGATTGTAGCCTGGGCCTGTTCATACTGTTCCTTCAACTTCTCAAACTCTGCTTGTAAGAAGTCGTAGAGAAGAACGGGAATAAAATCCTGGCTTCCTGAAGATTCCTCTTCATTTGCTCCTTCCTGCAAATATTCTAACTCCTGAACAGCATAAGGGAGATGTGATCGGTAATTGGTCACAATGGCTCTATGGTCGCTCTCTGCTTGAGCTAGCTGCTTCTGTTGTCTTTCCAGATTCTCCCATTCGGTGTCATAGAACTTTTTCATTGTTTTCATCTCTTGTTCGAGACGGTAACTCACTTGTTCTACTTGCTGTTGTAATTTGAAATAAAATTGAGTCCGAGCTCGGTGTTCGTCAGTCATGGATATGTCCGTAAACTGAACAGACTCAGAATTCTCTGTCAACTTATGTTGTCGTTGTTCGGTGGAGTTCTGTTCTGAAACTTTGTTCTTCTCTGGAGCATAAGCCTTTATGCATGCCTTCGTTCTTCCAACCTTAGCCGGCAAGTCCATTTTAGCCTTGTCTTTCATATTTGGGTTGGTCTTATCGTCATCCGTTTCAGAATCTGAGCTGATTGTCTGCACCGAGTCCTCACTCGTTATGGCTTTTAGATAGTGCCATTCCATGTCTATTTTCTTGATCCACTCCCGTCCCAGAAGTGGTGGTCCTCCCTCAGGTAGTACATATAAGTTCATTCTTGGGTGATCTTTACCCCCATCTCTCACCTTGACTCTTATCTTCCCCATGGGGTATACTTTATGCCCCGTGTATGTCTGCAATACGAACTTGGTATCTCTTAAGGGTATATGTGAGAATAGCTGGTGGTGATCCCTTCGATTTATGACTGATAGAGCTGATCCAGTGTCCAACTCCATTTTCACTTGGACTCCAGCTATTTTTAGCATGACCCAGATAGTTGGTAGGTCAGCTTCCTTACTCACATTGTGAATTCTCAGACTGCCCAGCTCCTGGCCGTTTGGGTCTGAGTCCGAATTCTGTTCGTCTGAACTCTTCTCAGCCACCTTGTGTACCTTGTTGTACTTTTCCTGTGATGGCTTCCTTTGGTTGTTGGTCTTCTTCCCTGACCGGCATACCTTAGCTATGTGACCCAGTTTGCCACATTTCCTACATTCCTGGTTCTTAAACCAGCATTGGTTCTGGTCGTGTGTTGTCTTCCCACAACGATAGCATTTTGTTGTACTCGAGGTAATTTGATCCACACTGAGTGCCGCTGCCTTTAGCTGCATTTCCGCAGTTCCCTTCGCTGCGGCTTCGTGCGATGCTGCAATAAGGACAGCCCTGTCAAGTGTAAGGTCGTTCTCTTCGAGTAGTCACTTTTGCGTTCCTTCCTTTGACAACCCGCACACGAACTTGTCTCGCAATGCCTCTGTCAGATTCCCTCCAAACTGGCAGTGTTTCGCTAGTCTACACAGTTCGACCAAGTATTCTGCGTTGCTTTCGTCTTTCCTTTGCGTTCTCGCATAGAATTTGAATCGTTCCGCCAACATCAACGGTGTGGGGTTCAAGTGATCCTTCAGAACAGTCACAATATCATCGAAAGTCTGATCCGCCGGCTTAGCTGGTGCTAGTAGATGCTTCAAGAGCCCGTATGTCTTCGCGCCCATCGAGTTTAGCAAGGTTATAGCTTTGTCATCTTCTTCTATTTTATTGGCCTCACAATAGATCTCAATGCGTTCCACATACGTGGTCCAGTCTTCTACCTCGGAATTAAAATCGTTGATGTTACCACGCTTAGGCATCTTCCTCTCTTCCTGATAACACCACGAATTATTTCTTTAAATTTTCTTTTATTTTTTTTTTCAAGATGGCGGTTCCCGCGAAAATGGCGGTTTCCCGCGCTTATCTTCTCTCCCCGCCCACTTCAATGGCGGTTTCCCGCTTCTGTCTTCTTCCCCGCCTAATGGCGGCTTCCCGCGTTTCTTCCCTAGCGGGAGGGGTACACTTTCCCCACGGGCGACGGCCGCTGGCTTTCAGGTTCACAGCCTGCGCGTCGGCTTCAGTGCTTTCCCTTTTCTCGGCAGGGCAACCGGTGCTGGGTACACCCCATTGACGGCGAACAGTTTCAGCCGCTGGGCTGGCTCTCGCTCAGTTCCCCTTGCTCGGGCTCTGTCTCTCTCCCGCTCGCTCGGCTCTACCGGCGCTGGGTACACCCCATTGACGGCGAAGAGTTTCAGCCGCTGGACTGGCTCTCGCTCAGTCTCCCTTGGCCGGCTCTGCCTCTCCCGCTCGCTCGGCTCCCAATCGCGCCTCCCAGCCCTCTCGCAGTCCAGTGCTTCCCTCCCTGGCTGCGGCTGAGTTTTTATATCTTCCCGCGCCTACGCTCCCGGTCGCAGCGCTTCGTGGCTTCGGTCACTGCCCGGCCTTTTTCGCCGGTCGTGGTCTAGCTGTCTCACGACGCCGTTGCGTCCCCAGCCTGTCTGTACCACGGCTTCCTTGCTCCACGCTGCCCCAGTCTCAGCGCCTCTGGGCCCGACTTCTGTCCGGCTCCTTTCCCCCTCGACCGTGGTCGAGTGCACCGCCCTTATCCTCCGGTTATTCTTTTTACTTTTCCCTTACTCACAGTCACCGTGGCCGGCTTGCTTCTCGTGCTGATCGGCTCACTCCTCACCGTGGCAGAAGGGACAGTCAGTGCCTGTTGCTGGTGGAAGTCTTTGTCTCTGAATTCTTCCTCCTTTCCAGCTCTGCAGACTCGAGTTTTCTCCCAGCAGAATGACGAGGGCGGTTGCCTCTTCTCGACGCTCGTTAACTGCTTCGGAAGTATTGTTGCCGTAGGGTACGATCGGACTCATCACCACTGTAAAGTCTGTGGGTTGTTTAGTTAATTAATACACAGACTACCAGAGTAACTTAAAACAGGACTTTACTATTCGAAGGTCCGGGCGAATCTGCCAAATAAATCCTGACACAGCACTTATATACCGGTGTGGTCACCGTCGGTATTACAGTATACAGAAGCCAACAAAGTAGTGCCACACCTAAAATAGTTCTCTTAAAGGTGAACGGTTACATACAATGGTTTTCTTAAAGGTAGACGGATACATACACTACATGTACTAACGAGGACATGGCTGCTTCTATGTCTGGCTCTGCTTCCCTAGGGAAGTTATACTGTTTCTGTGGTCGGGCCATGGGGTCCCCGTCTACGCTAACCTCAAACCCGTTGACCCTCCCGCAGTCGTGTTTGTGTGTGGCAAATGTGGCCAGGTGGGCCTGCACAAATGCCTGGAACTCCTGTGGGGTATTACTGACCATAAGCTCAAGGTTATAACCCTCTTTGGGCTTCATGGTGCATAGGGTTCCCTTCCTTTCCTTTCCTGGGATCACGACTACCTCACCGTTCTTTCCTTTACCTGCCCCCCATAGGCAATGATTTCTCAAATCTACTAGGATCCCGTGGCCTACAATAAAGTCGGCTCCCAGGACCCCTCTTCCACCCTCCACTTCCTACTTCATCAGGACACAGGTCCACTTGGAGCGGAGCGGTCCTAAACGAATAGTGAGCGGGATGGAAAACGAGGCGGTCTGTTCTTTGTCTGTGAACCCCGACAGACTGTATGGGGCCCCGTTAGATAGAGGCGAGGTGGTGGTGTTAGCTGAGTAGACCATGGTGCATGATGCCCCCGTGTCTAACAGATAGGTCCCCGTCACCTTTTCTACCTCCATCTTCAAGAGGGGTTTTTTCCATTCATCATACCAGAGAGAACACAGGTAGACAGGCTGCGCTGGCTCTAGTCAGGTGTGCGGGTTGAATGGGGCTGACGGGGTCAGAGCACCGGTAGCGGCTGCTAATCTCCCCTGGCCAGTCAATAAGGACCTTATGGTGTCCAAAAGTGACTCGACCGCTGCGGGAGTGATTCCTGCCTCCGCCTTTTGGGCTGGGGCTGTGGAATTCTTTCCCTTGTTATCTTTCCAAGGGTTTTTGCACTCCTTCCGCCACTGACCATCCTTCCCGCACCCGTAACAATTCAACTTTGTGTTGGGGGTGTTATTCCCTTCCTGGTGCCACTCTTTCCTACCCAGTCCGGGTTTTACCTCATGCACCTTCCCCTTAGGTGGGTGTGCATCGGTTCCCCTACCATTTTTGTAGGCTAGAGTCAACTGTCTAATCACCATAAGTTCAGTGGTCTGGGGGTTCTTGGGGTCGAACCAGACCTCCGCCTTGGCCCAGACCTGTGGCAAGCTGTTTGTCACCAGGCAACGGAGCCAATGGGCCAGTGGCTCCCCGTTCAGGAACACCCGGTTCGGCATCCCCGGGCAGGCCCTCCGGTACACCGGCCATAGCCGGTCCGCGAAAGGCTGCGGGGTTTCCCCTGCGAGCTGGACCGTCTTCTCCACACGGGAGAAAGGACGTCCCTCATTCATCCCCATGGCCTCCAGGACTTCATCCCTGAGCGCCTCATACAGGCTCTGCCCTGTCTTACACTCGTCAGAGAGGGATTAGAGGAGACTACTCTCCAGGGAGAATAGCAGCATCTTGGCCTGCTCAGCGCCATCGCAGTCATTGACGCTGGCTGCCTGCTCTATTTACCTGAAGTGGATCGGGGGGTCTCCCGTTTCGGAGAGCTTTGGGATATGGCTCACCATAGCCCTAAGCTGTTGGGTGCTATAGGGTAATACGAACTGGTTTTGGAGGGGTCCCTCATCGTCAACATTGACGGGTGGGCCGAACCTCCGATGCCGTGCTGGGCACATCGGTCCCGGCTCCGACCTCTCTGGCGGGGATTGCTCCACCTCCGCTCCCACCTCTGGCTCCACCCTGCCTTGCTGCCAGACCTCGCTGAAGCTTGGTGCCACGGGTGGTGGTCGTGAGACCTCCTGTCCCTCAACCAGGTCGTCCCTGGGCACTACCGGTGATGTTGGAACTGTCCTCCCCTCGTTCCCCATAAAATCCGCCTGACCTGCCTTTGGGCTTACGAGGCACACCATGCCTTTTGCCTTCCTGAGGGCCAGGCTCAGATTTTCTATCCGCTCTTTGCAGGGGCCTTGGTCTGCCTCCTAAAACCCCTGTTCGCTCGCTAGCTTGTAAGCTGCCTTTACCTCCTGTGCTTTCTCTTCTTGTTCCCTAACTTGCCTTGCCAAGCGGGCGTTCTTTTCCCACAACCTGAACTCATTTCCCTTGGCTTCGGTGACTTGGCACTGTAGGTATTCCAACTGGGCCTTGTGTTCTCCCATTAAATACACTCTCTCCTGATTCAGGGCCTGCAATGCTACCAATAACTCCTCCCCTGCTAGAGCCTTATCCTGGATCTCCATGGCTGACTCCTTTAACTCGGCTGCCTGTGCTACAACGAGCCTGTCCAAAAGCTGGACCTGCTTTTTGAAACACATCAGCCAGACTGCCTTCTCTAAGGACTTCTTGTATTCCTTTCCCTCTGTCCACTTAGCTGCTGCATCTACCGGATGCCCAGCCCTTAACAGAGTGGTGATCCACTTCTTTGTGATATTCACCTTGCTAAACATATAATCAGAAATCCTTTCCTCCATCATGGTTTACTCATCCGAACCATTGTCTACTGTATCGCAACCTTGCTGCCGATGTCCTGCTGCGGTTGCCATTTTCTGTAGGGGGTTTTGGCAGGTGGCCAGTCAGTTATGCCCCTGACTGCCTGTGAGCGGTTCGAATCGCTCCCACACCCCTGGGTTCTAGACACCGGACTTAGGTGCAGGCGGCGATACAGAAAATCGAGTAGACAAGTGGTTCAGTGTAAGAAAACCAAGATTTTATTAAAACTGAATAAAAACACAGTCTGATGAGAAGCTACTGGTAAAAATTACAGGCATAAACAATAATTATACTTATACAGGGAATGGGGAACACACGGCACATCGAGGGAAAAACAACTACATTAACAATCCCCTTATCCTTATCCCACCCCCTATACCTAACTAGATTAAGCTATGAGAGGCCAGGAATTCATGCTCACCAATCCAAAACCTGTTGCTTTAACAGTTGCGAGTTTTGAGGTTTGGTCTCCTGTCCTTTGGGGTACTCCATCGCCATGTGGTCTCAGGGCGCTGTGCTGGAGCTGTTGCTGTGACACACCTTTCCTCTCCTCAGCTACCGTCGTCATCTCGTCATGATGGGTTCTCTGCTTCTTCTCCCTCGGGCGGTCGTTAGCAGTGACGGGGCGGTTGGCGGTCTTCACTGCTGGTTTGATTTTACTACCCAAGCGTCAAACGCCAGCGTATTCATCTAAATTCTTCCCCCAAACGCCAGCTTATAACAAGGCATTTGGCTTTTATCAATGTGTCTTTTGCTGCCCTTTTCTGTTCTTGTCGGGTCTTTACCCTCTTCTTCATCTCGTTTCGTTTCATGGCCCGTGTGTCCTGTGTGACTTTTGACTCTGGTCTCGTTCCCCTCCCGCAATTGGTATGGATGTCCTTGGTTGTTTTCCCAATGCGGGGAGTGATGTGCCAAATAACTGCCTGAATCCAAGAAGTTAAAGCTTAAAACTAAAGGCTTTTATTAAGTAAGAACATGGCATCAAGTTAACACAGGGCAACCTTCATTCATCACCGACCCAGCCCTTATGAGTAAGACCCAGCTCTTATAAGTAAGACTCACACCAATCCGGAGGATCCAGAGGGGCGGGGCTAGGGAGGAGCATTAGTGGTTACACCGGTAGAACATTCCAGACATTAACAAGTACAACAACAGACAATACAAATGCCAGAACACAGAGTTATTTCATCACATTCACCCCCTGCTATAGATTCAGTCTGTCAGGAGGTCTGATAATCCTCTGGGAATGATGTAACTCTTGCTGAGGCTCCTCCCGGAGTATTAACTCCGGTTCATTCGAATTCCCAGAATCATCAGTATTTTCCACACTGAGGGTTTGTGTCTCTGAAGGTCCAATACCACGATTGAAAACTCTACTCTCAGAGTCTAACTCTTTTCAAGCTCCAGCAGGTGCAAGGTCTTTAATAGAGACCGTATCCTCTCACCCATCCGGATATTGAATATACGCATACTGGGGATTAGCATGGAGGAGTTGTACTTCCTCCACTAGTGGATCAGTCTTGTGGCCTCTCACATGTCTATGCAACAACACAGGGCCTGTGGTCGTCAACCATGTCGGTAACATTACTCCATTAGTAGCTTTTCTTGGAAAACTAAACATCCTTTCATGAGGGGTGGCATTCGTCGCTGTACACAAAAGAGACCTTATGGAATGCAGCACGTCTGGCAGGACATCCTGCCAGCGAGAGGTCGGCAGGCCTCGCGACTTCAGAGACAGTACGGTAGCCTTCCACACTGTCGCATTTTCTTTCTCAACCTGCCCATTACCACGAGGGTTATAGCTGGTAGTTCTATTCATTGCAATCCCTTTCGATAGCAAAAACTGTCGCAATTCTTCACTCATAAAGGAAGAACCCCTATCACTATGTATATAGTTAGGCATGCCAAACAAGGAAAACAGTTGGAAGAGGCATTTAATTACAGCAGCACTAGTCACATCGGACAGGGGATAACAAAAGGGAACCGAGAGTACTCATCTATAATATTAAGAAAATAGACATTACGGTCACTCGATGGAAGGGGACCTTTAAAATCGAGACTCAAACGCTCAAATGGTCGAGTTGCTTTAATAAGGTGAGTTGGCTCGGACGGCTTATAGAAGCGAGGTTTGCATTCAGCACAAACACGACAGGTTCTGGTCATTGTCCGGACCTCCTCAATAGAGTAGGGTAGATTGTGGGACTTAATGAAATGGTTCATTCTGGTAACCCCAGGGTGGCAGAGTGCGTTGTGGAGACTTTGAAGCTTATCTATACCTAGACTAACACATACTCCTCGTGACAAAGCATCTGATGGCTCATTAAATACTCCAGGCCTGTACTGAATATCATAGTCATATGTTGACAGTTCTATTCGCCATCTTAAAATCTTATCATTTTTGATCTTGCCTCTCTGCTTAGTATTGAACATAAAGGCCACAGATCGCTGGTCAGTAATGAGCATAAAATGTTGGCCAGCGAGATAATGTCTCCAATACCTGACTGCTTCGATAATCACCTGTGCCTCCTTTTCCACTGAAGAATGTCGAACTTCTGGTCCTTGCAATGTATGAGAGAAGAAAGCTACTGGTCTACTAGCTTGGTTAAGAGTTGCTGCCAATGCAAAATCAGATGCATCACTTCTAAATTCTTCTGGGCTACATCTAACGATCAAGCAGTAGCGACGACCGTTTTTAAAACTAATGAGTCATTCTCGAGAAGTCTGTCTAATATAATTAGATCGGAGGCCAGATATGAAAGAATCGCAGATGGCCTCTTCCTGATACAATATGGCAGAGACAGCCTTGTAGTTGCAATCGTTAGGCAAAGCCTTAAGGTCCTGCAGGAAATCGTCCAGAGATTCCTTGGGTAATTGCCTGCGAGTAGACAAAAGATACCTGGTGTATACCTTGTTAACTGACTTAAGGTACTGGGCCTTAAGGGCTGCGAGGGCCTCCTCATATGTAGTAATGTCTTCAATTATCGAGTAAGATTGATGACTTACTTAATAAAATTGATGTGCCAAATAACTGCCTGAATCCAAGAGGTTAAAGCTTAAAACTAAAGGGCTAGATTTTCAGTTGCTTGCGCCAGCAGTTAGCGCCTTAAGAGAAGTGATTTCCGGGCGCTATGCGTGTAGCGCCCGGGCGCAGCGCAGTTTGCGCCCCGCCCCAAATTAAGTTGCCCGTTAGCGCCGGCGCAAAGTTTAGCGCCCGCCCGGATGCGCGCGCAGAAAATGACGTCACATCCTCGTGCAACGCCCTTTGGCCGCCCCGATTGCAAACTTCAGTCGGACCGCCCCATTGTGCGGCGGGCGGCCGGAGCGTTTGGAAAAAGGAACGCAACACAACCAGCGCGGGCCCCGGGGGGCTCTAATTAAAGGGAACGTCCTCTCCAGTATAAAGGCCATCCTTTTTTCAGAAAACAGTCTTGTGCAACGCATTTCTGGAGACACAACAAGGAGGATAGCTAACTGGTTTCAAGCAGCAAGAGCCAGGTATTTTTGGACTCAGGCAACAGCGCTGCAAGTGGCCATTTGGAAATTAGAGTGTTTGCCAGGATTTGATGGGGGTTGCATGGGGTGCCAACGCGGAGCTGCAGCTCCATGTCCGTAGGGCTCGCAGACGCATTGTGAGAGGGGCAGCCCTGGCTAGAGGCAGAGGGGGCTACAGGCGTCGGCCACGCAGGCCTTACCCAGTCAGGCTATACCGCCAGCAGCGCTCCTACCTAAACATGAGTGCCGCGCGATGTGTTAAAAGGCTCCGATTCCGAAAGGGGGTGATTGCAGAGATCTGCCACCTGCTTCGCCGAGATCTGCGGCCAAAGCTCAGGTGCAGGACGTCTCTGTCGGTGGAAGTGAAGGTGACGGTGGCATTGAACTTCTGTGCCACCGGCTCCTTCCAATACGCTGCTGGGGACATAGCAAACATCTCCCAGTACGGCGCGCATCGCTGCATCCGCCAGGTGACCGAAGCACTGTTCAGAAGGAGAAGCCAATTCATCTCCTTCCCCATGGCCCTGGAGAGCCAGCATCAGCGCGCATTGGGATTTTCCAGACTCGGGGAATTCCCCTTGGTGCAGGGCGCCATTGACTGTACGCATGTGGCTTTGCGGGCCCCTCTGGAGCATGGCGAGCAGTATCGCAACAGGAAGGGCTACCATTCTCTGAATGTGCAGCTGGTCTGTGACCACAAGCAGCGCATCATGGCAGTCAATGCCAGCTTCCCAGGCAGCAGCCACGATGCCTTTATCCTGCGGCAGAGTACTGTGCATGACATGTTCCAGGCACAGCCTCCCCCAAGAGGATGGCTACTCGGGGACAAAGGCTATCCTTTGTGCACCTGGCTCATGACCCCGCTCCGCGCGCCCAGGACCGCTGCTGAAGAGGCCTACAACGAGAGCCATCAAACCACCCGCAACATCATCGAGCTAACTATTGGGGTCCTCAAGCAGCGGTTCCGCTGCCTTGATCGCTCCGGAGGAGCTCTCCAGTATTCGCCGGACCGGGTCTCCCAATTTGTGGTGGTTTGCTGCATGCTACACAACCTGGCTATCCGCAGGACTCAGGCACTGCCACCTGACGTTGGACCAGCACCTCAGGAGGAGGAGCAGGAGGAGCATGAGGAGGAGGAGGAGGAGGAGGAGGAGGAGCAGGAGTACGTTCCCAGGAGGGAGCGACCAGGGCCAAGGGCCGCACGACGCCACCTTATTACACGGTACTTCTAAGCCCCCTGTCAGGGAATGGCCAGGGGCCATGAGGGAAGATGAATGCAGCCGCTCCACAAGCCCTCAGCCGGCGAAGCCAACAAACACTAAGAAGAACAACCATGGAGACTGCATGAATAAAGATAATTTTTTATTAAACAAAAATGAAAAGCCCTTCCCACATGAATCCCCAAAAACAATAAACGGGCCCCACAAAAAGCCCAACAAACAACTCACTCCCACAAACTGGGGAGGAGCCACTCCACCTTTATTGAAACCGGGCCTCAACGTCGGCCTAACGCAAAAAAAAAGCCCTCCAAAAGCACAACCATGGGCAAAATAAAGATGGCCACCGCCATATTAAAGGAAAGCTGGCCACACCCTCTACTGAGTGGCCCGCGAGGGCGAGACCTTGGCCAGCATTTTGCCTCCCCTGCCCTGCCTGCTGCTCCTTCGCAAGCTCTGCCCAGTGGCTGCTGCGAGGCTGGGGGAAGGCGCCTGAGGCTCAGATGCCCTTCCGCCAGATGCCGCTGGGGGGCGGCCTACACGGCGTTTGGGCCTCGAGGGGCCGTCTCCTGAGTGGCGCACCTGAACCTGGCCACCATCAGCTGCAGCCGCTTGCCCTTGACGCCCCAGAGGGGGAATGGCGGCGACGGATGGCGCAATGTGGGCCAGCTGGCGTCTGGGATGCGCTGGCTGGTGCTGTGGCGCGGTGGCACTCGGCCGGGCCCGCACTGCAGGATCCGCAGCAATCAGCCGACGGCCGGCTTGCTGGGATGGTCCAGCGCGGCGCCTGCCCTGGCGATGCCTGCGTGAGACAGCGCGTGTGGCAGCAGTGAGTGGCCCTGTGGTCCTGGTGTGCGCGCGCATCACATCCGCCAGGGTCTTGACGGCATCAGTTAGCATGCGGCCAGTCGCGGCAGTTGCTGCCCCGAACTCGCGCACACTGGTCGCCAGCGACTCGATGGCCTCAGGCATGCGCCCCACCACGCTCATGAGCTCCGTGTGGCGCCGGTCCGAGTCGTCGGCCATCTGATCGAGCTTCCGCACCTCCTCCGAAGTGAAGGTGTCCGGACTGGAGTCGCGACTCTCCCGCTGGGGAGGAGGGGGCCGAACTAGGGGACCGTTGCCGCGTTGGTGACGGCGAGTGTGCCGAGCAGCAGCACTCCCCTCTGATCCTTCCCCCCTTTGGGGGGAAGGCCGCGGGCCACGCGCACGGCTGCTGGGTGGCTGGACGCCACTGGTCCCAGAAGCTGCATTGCCCTGCGACAGTTCCTCCAGGCACTCGTCCAGTGAGGAGGTGTCGAGCATTTCCTCCTCTCCTGCGGGACGTGACTGTTCCCCCGAAGGTCCGGCTTGCTCCTCCTCCTCCTCCTGGTTGGAGGTGCTGTCACTGGCAGCCTCAGGGTCCTGGTCGTCACCAGCTGAAAGCAGGAATGCACAAGAGTAGCTTCAGAGTGAGGAGACGGCGTCAGCGAGGGAGTTAGGACTGGTGGGATTCAGCGCATTGGTGGGACAGTGGCAAAGGAGGTAGCTCAGATGGGCCAGTGCGACGCGAGAGGGCCAAAAGGCGAGGTCCTTACCATTGCCGGGCAGTGGAGGGTCGGATACACCGCACGCTGTGGGGACAATCACACGTGCTCCCATGAGCACACACACGCGCTCCTCCAGCCGAGTGAGCTTCTGCAGCTTGGCGCGGCCACCCCTGGCACGGGCCTGGCGATTAAACGCTACTTTAGCCTGCAAGAGAAAGGACGGGCTGTAAGTGCGCAGTGAAGCCCTGATGTAGTGTGCACTGCCTCCCATGGTGGAATAGCTTGGACAGAGTGAAGCCCTGATGTAGTGTGCACTGCCTCCCATGGTGGAATAGCTTGGACAGAGTGAAGCCCTGATGTAGTGTGCACTGCCTCCCATGGTGGAATAGCTTGGACAGAGTGAAGCCCTGATGTAGTGTGCACTGCCTCCCATGGTGGAATAGCTTGGACAGAGTGAAGCCCTGATGTAGTGTGCACTGCCTCCCATGGTGGAATAGCTTGGACAGAGTGAAGCCCTGATGTAGTGTGCACTGCCTCCCATGGTGGAATAGCTTGGACAGAGTGAAGCCCTGATGTAGTGTGCACTGCCTCCCATGGTGGAATAGCTTGGACAGAGTGAAGCCCTGATGTAGTGTGCACTGCCTCCCATGGTGGAATAGCTTGGACAGAGTGAAGCCCTGATGTACTGTCCACTGCCTCCCATGGTGGAATAGCTTGGCCAAAGTGTAGAGTGCCGAATGGCCATTTGATGCTCATGACTGTCCCAATGCTGCTGGCTGAGGGCTGGCCAAAAGGACTTTCAGGTCCCTTTGCCCATCATGTCAGGTGTACATGCAAGAATGAGGAGGAGACTGGAAAGGCTACTCACCCTCACAATCCTGGTCAGATCGTTGTATTTCTTACGGCATTGTGTGTGGGTCCTGGGGGCCTCGCCGGTGAACGTCACCCTCTGGGCGATCTGCTTCCAGGCTTTGGTGTAGTCGTGGTGGGTTGGATTCCTCCCACTCTCTGGAAACAAGATCTTGCGCCTCACCTCCAGAGCTGTGACCATTATGTCCAGATCACCCTCTGAGAAGCGCAGGGCACGCTGACGGGCCTTCTCTGGCGTTGCCATGACTCCCTGGGGCTGAGCAGTAGTGTTGAGGCCTCTTTGCAAGGCTGCAGTGTGCAGGGCGTGGCAGCAGACCAATTCGTCCCTTCCCCCTTTAAGAGCTGGTCGGCACCACGGGGTCTGCTGTCAGTGCAAAAATGACCGCACCCGTGCTGCGCCCCGCCTGGGCGCTATCCCTCTGGACCGCCGGCTTAGCGCCTAAAGAGAGTAGTGGAACGCCTCTTTTAGCGCTCCACCAACCTCTTAGGGCGAAGCCACTGAATTTCCGGCAACGGGGCGCTACTTTGGGGCGGGCGCTAACTTCGGGCGGGCGCTAAGGTTAGCGCCCCAAAACTGCCTATACTGAAAATCTAGCCCAAAGACTTTTATTAAGTAAGAACATGGCATCAAGTTAACACAGGGCAACCATCATTCATCACCAACCCAGCCCTTATGAGTAAGGCCCAGCTCTTATAAGTAAGACTCACACCAATCCGGAGGATCCAGTGGGGCATGGCTAGGGAGGAGCATTAGTGGTTACACCGGTAGAACATTCCAGACATTAACAAGTACAACAACAGACAATACAAATGCCAGAACACAGAGTTATTTCATCACAGGGAGTGAGAAGCGAACCCGCCACGAGGCCAGGGCATGTGTACTGGCCGCGCTAGACGTGCTCCTATCTAGTTATCCAGCAAGTTAAACACTTATTCAAAAATAATTCTTCGTGAAGCCGTTTGCTGTTTTGAAGCTTTACTTGAACAAATTTGTGAAACTGTAAACAAAGACAAAGTATTTTTTTTACATAAACTGAGTACTATACATTCGATATTACATAAGATATAAACATATTTACAACAGTAGAATAGACTAATTGTATAACTAACTAACATTTGGACTAACTTCTATAACTATCAAATATTAACCTTTTAATAGTGTTATCAAAATACTACTCTGACAACGTTGCTATTATGCTAAGAAACAAAGATACACTCAGATATTGCGCTTGGCCTAACATATGAAATCAAATTACATTGGATTGTGATACCCTTATGGAATCCTCCATTACTGCCAGGTTCTTCCTGGAATTCTACTTCCTGTGTTACACAGGAAGAAAGGTACGAAGGTCAAATGACCTCCCACAGGAAGAAAGGAACAAAGGTCAAATGACCTCCCACAGGAAGAAAGGAGCAAAGGTCAAATGACCTCACACAGGAAGAAAGGAACAAAGGTCAAATGACCTCACACAGGAAGAATGGAACAAAGGTCAAATGACCTCTGCTTCATACAAACACACTGCTAACACAATAGCCACCACCAGAGGGTGCTACTGCATGTAAAAATGTCCAGAATGTCACATAATGTTCAGAACAGCACGAGTACGGGCGGCAGCAGCCCAAGGCCAGACAAGAGGTCAGAGTCAAGAGAGCAATTGCTACTGATGGGCCTACAATTATACTCCTTCTGATGGCCCTTATCTGCGCGCCAAATCAGGTTAGTCCATTGTTTAACTTTTGGTGGGCTGTTTTAAATGATTATACCAATCTAAACTAACTGGCTTTAGATGGCCGTTTATCGCACCTGATGGCCCGATGTCCGAGTTGTATTGTCATTAATGCATTTTAATCGGCCTGTCCAGCCTAGGTGGCTTCCTTGAGCTGTTTCTGATTATTTATGCGGACAAACTAATGGCCTCATGCTTAGGCCTAACTGGGTTCGATCTGTTCCGATCTGATGCAATGCATATTCAGTGTTTGCCTAGCTGTCTGGCTTTTCAAACATAGTCCTTTTCACAGAAATGCATTTTAAGTTTCGATTTCCCAAAACTGCCTGCTCTGTGCTGCAGAGTCTAATCTTTTAACATCTTACAGGCTTTTGGTCACGAGGTGCAGATGCCATCTTTTTGGGTACCCTTTTTAAATTGTCCATACAGGGTCCCTTTTATTAGTAACCTTGGGGGAAATGTGGGAATTTTGCGAATCTTACAGATCTTATGGATGGACCCAGAGGCAAAGGATCGACATGCAGCTGAGCCGAGTTGGGAGAGTCCTGCGCCCTCCAACTAGGACTCTCCACTGCTGTCCCTGTCTCCACAATCTGCTGATGCTCACTTGTGAACTGTGATACACCAGGTGACAACACTATTCTATCTCGCGATGGTCCCACCGAGTTGCGAGTGTCTGCGCTGGTGCTGGGTGCGCTGAATTCTGCTGATGCTGCGCCCTCAGAGGTTGCAGCTTCCTCTGAGGAGTCTGGATGCTCAGGCTCTTCCTCCTGGCTAGTGGGGACGGGTGATTGCGATGGTCCTATGGGGGAGTAAAAGAAAGAGTCAGAGATGTGATGCCAAGGTTACATGCACATTGCATATTGCAGATGATCATAAGTCCATCTGTTAGAGCTTCAGAATCATTATCAGCGACTCATGCAGTGTCAATGAGAGAGATGGAAAACTATTCTGTCACCAGCTTGCTGTGATGCACCTGCCTGTCCATCCCCCACTTGCGCATTGTCCTCCACTCCCACGATCTCCAGGACCGCATCCTCCCAGGGGGTGGCCCTCCTCCTGTCCTTGCTCTTTCCCTCTTATTGTGAGCTCTCTTTTCCTGCAATGAGGGAGACAAGTGGAATTTGAGTGAGAATGATGGAGTGAGTGTAGAGAATCCATAGCATAGATGCTTAGAAGGAGACAAAGATGGAGTGATGTGGCAAGACCAAGGGCCCTCCCTGTGTGTAGTAAGTTGTTTTCATAGCATCACAGTGATAGGGAGTGTGAGGGCTGCATAATCGAATAGTTAGGTGAATGTGACCATAGAGAGAGAGGGAATGGGTAAGGGTGCATGGATGTCAGTGTCAAGTGGGATGTGGAGGAAGAGATTGCTAAAACTGAGTGCTGGTGAGGAGACAATGGGGCTCAGATTGAGGGTGATGGGAAAGTCATACTCACTTTTCCAGTGCGCAGAAGGTCATGAAACCTCTTCCTGCACTGAAGCCAGGTTCTGCAGGTTATCGGCAAAGAGTTGACCTCCTGGGCCACCTGGATCCACACAGCCTTGGTCTGCTGGGGAGGCTTCTTCCTCCCTGAAGAAGGGAAGAGCACCTCTTTATTGGCTCTTGCTCCCTCCACTAAAGCTTGCAGGGCAACGTCATCAAACCTGGGAGCAGACCTAAGTCTCTCGCTGGTCATTCTGCCTCCAGGTCCCTCTAACATGAAAGGCCAAAAGGTTGGCAGTCTGCAGAAGAAGCAAGGCTTGTTGCAGACCTTAAATGCAGCAGCAATGATGACGTCATCGGAGGCGAGTTTCAGACTGAAAAAACTAATTGGGCCATGGGTTCCCACACGCTGGAACTCAATTGCCCACTCAGTTAAAATCGCTTCATTCTCCCACATCGATTTAGAATCGGGTGGCTAACATGAAAAGCAGATTACACGACCCCAGCCCACCCCAGTGACAAAATCCAGCCCATAGAGTACAAAAGCAAGGAAGTTATGATGAACTTTTATAGAACACTGGTTCGGCCTCAACTGGAGTATTGTGTCCAATTCTGGGCACCGCACTTTAGGAAGGATGTGAAGGCCTTCGAGATGGTGCAGAAAAGATTTACAAGAATGGTTCCAGGGATGAGGGACTTCAGTTATGTGGATAGACTGGAGAAGCTGGGGTTTTTCTCCTTAGAGCAGAGAAGGTGGAGAGGAGATTTGATAGAGGTGTTCAAAATCATGAGGGATCCAGACAGAGTAGATACAGAGAAACTCTTCCCATTGGCGGAAGGTTTGAGAACCAGAGGACACAGATTTAAAGTGATTGGCAGAAGAACCAAAGGCGACATGAGGAAAAACTTTTTTACGCAGTGAGTGGTTATGATTTGGAATGCACTGCCTGAGTGGGTGCTGGAGGCAGATTCAATAGTGGCTTTCAAAAGGGAATTGGATAAGTACCTGTAGGAAAAAAAATTGCAGGGCTACAGGGAAAGGGCGGGGGAGTGGGACTAGCTGAAGTGCTCTTGCAGAGAGCCGGCACGGCACAGGCTCGATGGGCTGAATGGCCTCCTTCTGTGCTGTAACCATTCTATGATTCTATGATTCTAATTGGTTTGAATATTTGCAAAAAATTGAAGGCTTAGTCTGGAATTATTGCTCTTTTTACTGAAAATGCCACTGAAAACATGTTAAGATGATCACAAAGGATTCAGGATCATTTATGAGACATGTAGCCATTATATTACAAGGAGGGTCCATCATTTGGAGTTGAACAATTTCTAGTAATTACAGAACAAATTAAATAATCATTTAGCATTGACTCACTTTAATAGAATAGAAATGCTGAACTCTATTTTTTTGCATCCAGCTGAAGAGAAAATTTGGGAAGGGAGAAAAACAACTGAATGAGTGGCTGACCGTGCTGACCTAAAAGCTTTTGAATGTTAACTTGTCTGGTTAATTTTATTTTTGTTGGAGCAGAACAGGCTGTTCAGGAGTATCTTGTTAATAAATCGGGTGCTTTTTCCTCACCATTGAGTATTGGGTTTTGGGATTTTATTTTGTTGGTGTTTTTGGTTATTTGATTAGAGGAAATATCCAAAGATTTTATTGTAAACAATATTTTATTTTTCTAGTAAGCGGCCAGCTCTTTGGATTTCAGTTTGAACATGCACAGGATTTTGCATTTGAATTTAAAATGTGTGTATTTGTTATGCTTGTGACATGTCCACAGTGGCTTGTGCTGTCTACATGGTGGCGTTCTGTCCCAATTCTATCGTATTCTATCTGTTTCATCTGCTGTCTTTCCATAGTCCCACTTCCAGCTGATCGCTTTAAATCTGTATCAACTTTTTTCAAATCTGATTTAAGTCCTCTTGCAAGGTGCCTGGAATGCTAAAGAGCAAGACATAATTTTAAAACCAGATTTTAAGATCAGGAACTTGCTGATATTATGTCTGTATCACATCTGTGAGGTTTAACCAGTCCAGGACTTCTGAGGGCAAGTATCCCAGGTACAGTATGCTATGAGAGGTGTTGTAGCTAATGATAAATCAGACATAATTATGTTACCTCAAAGCCCTGAATAATATTCATTGAATAGTCCTGATCGATTATGGGCAAGATGGTCTTGAGCATTACAATTCTTGGATTGTGCTCTAGGTCTATCTTGGACCAATGAGGAGAAACAATATTGCCAATTGCACTAAACATGCTTCCTGAGGAATGATGGGTGGGAGAACAATTAAATAAGGCAATGCTGTTGGGCCGCTAATTAGAAATCATATGGATTATTTATATTTTATTATGCCACAGCAGTTTTTAAAAAATGAACAAGGGGAATGAGACAAGTTTTTTGAAGACTACTTTTCTGCATCTGACTGTTGCTCCAATAGCCTATCATCTATCAATTATTCTGGGTGTCTCTCTTACATCAGTTGTTCCCAATATCTGTTCTGTGCCTATTGCTTTTCCTGCTGGTTATGAGTCTGCCTCAGAGAAAAGGTTCTACCTGGACACTTCTCAAATCTCTGCTTCCCTCACTAGCTGTGTTACCATTCTTGCCATTGTTACACAAGCAAAGTTAGCAATTGACAGCTAAACTTCTACAGAGAAAATGCATCTCCTGTCTTCAATTCTTACAGGAATTAATGCTTCCATAAAAATAGATGTCCTCCTTTCTTCTTGCTTGGTCCTCCCTGGATGTATTTTGAAATTATTAATTTTTTTTCACTCTCTGTGGGAACTATTACAGGCTGGTTTTACAATCCGCCCAATTTTATACTCCATTGACTTCAACTGACGTGGTGTAAAACTGGCATTCAACCAGAATCTGCCAGCAGGTTAAGTTAAAATCAGGGCTATAATCTCCCAAACTACAATGGCATTGGCATGTTCATTCAATTAAGACAGCTCTTAGACCTAAGCATGCCAGTGTCCTTATTGTCAGGATGTCTGAGCTCCCTGCGTTTTTTGGAAAGGTTAATTGATGGAAGAGTTGTTAGTAGAATTAGGCTATTAATAAGAATTAAGTTCATAGTATCAAGTCATAGGTTGTGGGTCTATTTATTAACTCTTAATTGATCCTTTCTGATGTGATTGATTTAGTTCTATGATAACCCTGTTCTTTGCGATTCATTAAAAATGTATTTATAGTATGGCTGGAACTTTTACTTTGAAGAGAGAGTGGATTTGGGAGTGATGTGCAGGAGTAGGCTTGGGAAGGCAAAGTGAGGGGGTTGAGGTGACAAGCACATCAGGATGTAGAGCAATGTGGCATTGTACACAACTTTCCTGACCTCATGAAGTCATTAAATTGCTTCCTACACTGTATCCACGACCTGGGAACCGCACTCCTGCTACTCACTTCTTCTGCAATCTCCTGCCATGCCCTCTTTGTCTCGGCTGCTGGCCTCTTCCTCCCATCACCAGGAAGAGGACCTCCCTGTGAGCCCTGACTCCCTGGAGCAGGATTTTTAGGGAGGCATCACTAAATCTGGGGGCAGCTTTTTGGTGCTGAGCCTGCATTTTTGCTTATCAGTCTGTATAACTTTATATTCCAACAACGAGCTTACTCTGTCAACAATCCATTGTCTCCCCCACCAACCTCTCCTGTACCTCCACCAACCTTCTACTGTCATCTGTGCATTGCTCCTTTAAATAGCTGAGCTGAAGTCGCATCATCCGTGACGTCATCAGACCCGCTCCAGTTAATTGGCCGGGAAAGCCATATGATTGATTCAATTGCAGTGGCTTTGTCACTACAGAATGTGCTGATAGAACATTTGGGCCCCCAACCCACTCCACGGCCCCTCGCACCCATCCCGGTGGAAAGGTAAAAATTCAGCCTGATGTCTCTCTCATTCTGTTCCTTTCATCACTACCTATTGAAATAAACAATTTGAAACAAAAACTGTATACTTTCCTCTCTTTGACAGTTATATAGGACAATTGTCCTGTAATGTAATCATTCCACATTATATGTATGGTTTAGCATTTCACTTTCTGCACTAATAGATTGTGATGGGGTATTTATACAAGATCACAAGATCGGTTCTGATAAAGTAGGCCTTTCAGATCATTTGGTTTAATTATTCCAGAAAACCATCCTTACTGTCCTCCCATTACCTATCATCAATCTTTCTTAAATAAATGAGTGTCCTGCCCTCAACCACCTTTCCTGTCAACCAATTCCACTGCTGATAAGCTTCTGTGAAAATAAATATTTTGACATTGATCCTAAACTTGGCCTTCATGATCCGGACCTGTCCCTTTTTCACTTTCTAACTTCTCTCTGACACCGGAGATCAGCTTTATGTCTCTCCTTTGTACTGCTTTGAGTGCCTGTATTCCCCCTTTCCCAATGGACTACAGTGGCCATAACTATACCTAGTTCTCCAGGTGCATGACTGAGGCATCATACAGCTACAACATGATCTCTGGGAACTTCAACTCATTTTCTGAAGGTGACAACCAAAATATAGAATTTTGACTTAATTTCAAGCCCCAAAATGTCTGTATAATGAAGCATTGGTGGACTGGGGTATATCCAGCCTTGCTTCAGTAAACCCCCACCAGCTCCCACTGACTCTTGTTACACTACACATGAAAACATAACCAACACTGCTAGGGCAGCTTCAAGCAACATCACGTCATCCAGTCGATAGAATGCAGTCTTCTTGTTAGGTTTCAAAACAAAAACAGGCAGTGTAATTATTTTGCCATAATGCCAAAAGCAGTCTGGTCACAATGTAAGGTAAATGTTGGTAAAGACACGAAACTGGACCACTATCATGCTGAGGCAGAATGTTGTTATAAAATTGATGTTGCTCGGTTGACAGAATTTGATCTTGCACATGGACTGATAGGGACCTTGCTTCAATTGACAATTATGTAAATACTTGTGGACCTGGCAGGCAATTTTAACTGTGGTGGGGGAAGTGGTAGGAGCCATGTCTCTTCATTTTTCATTATCTTCTATCTCATTCTCTTCAAGGCAAAGTTTGGATTCTAATTTACATCCTAATAACCATTGCTATGAACAGGGTCAATTTAAAAACCATTTGAGCACAATTCAGATTAATTTGACTCTTGAAACAACTGTGGAGCTTTGCTTTTCTTAGAGTTAAATGCCTGGGTTGACAGGTTCGGATGCGATTTGACTTTGTAGGAAGCAGTATTTTTGTTCAGTGACCAACGAGAAAAAATGAATCGAGAAAAGTCGAAGATAAAACCTGACATGATTACATTACCAACAAGCATAACAAAGCAAATCATTTCACAGTTAAAAGTGACAGTAATACTCTTAGGCCTACCTCAAGACTTGGAGGTGGACCAGCTCCTACGGTAACGATATATCAGTTTGAGGTGGGAATAGTAAGTGCTGTGTCAATATTCAAATTAGACAACTGGTTAGATCCAGACTGGACTAATAAGTCAATGTGCAAGATGGAGTTTGTAAATTCGATGAGCTGCTGAATCTAAAGTTATTTAAAACTGTAAGACACACAATTTTTCTGTATTGCTAAATTTTGGATCATTAGGAACCCGAGCAACAATATAATAGAAAGTGTTCAATTATCAAGAGTAGTGGCATTTCGGATAGGAAATAACTTTGTATTCTAAAACTACTGAATACATATCAGTAAGCCAACCAAGACCAAATTTGAACCTTCATTAACTTTAAACAATACTAGTAATAACAATGTTATTATAAATATCTACTGCATTAACTGGGGTGGGGGGGCGGTGTTATATATGCTAAAAAGAAAAAGAAACCTAAGTGGAGGTTCTTACTCTGTACAGTGTGAAATTCAGCAATGTGAAAACTTGACTAGCCACCACTGCAAGTCGCCCATCTTCCCTAATTACTGCAGGAAGTATGTAGCCCGGAAGGAGATAAATGGGTGAAATATTAGAGTGTAACATGTGCTGAAGAGAAAAAAGAGGACCAAATCATCCTTGCATGAAGAACTCAAAGGCAAAATTCCCCTCGTTTGTGCCTCTGGTGGGAGGTGCTAAAGGGGCGCGAACGGCGAAGCAACACCACCCCCCGAGGCGATAACCGCGCCTCCCACAAAGTTCCGCGGGAGGTTAGCGGCTGCACTACCGGGTAGCGTCTCGATCTTCTGCGCCCAGAGATCATGACATCATCTCTGGGCGCAGCGCCCTGGTAGCGCCTCGGAAGAAAAATTCGCAATTGTGCCCTGCAGCAGCGCCAGGCAATGTTACCGACTGCTGCAGGGCTCGCGAACCCTGAGGCCGGCCACTCACAGGGAGCAACTTAAAGGCATGGTGGGCGGCTGGCTAAAAAAACTACCGATTTTTTTCTTATATTCATTTTCAGCCACCGGTCGTGACATCCGTGCTGCGCTCGGGGTCAGCCTGGTACTCTCTGCATGAGGGCCGGGCTGATTGTGCGGCAGTCCCGCTCTCCAGTGGCCCACATAGCTAAAAATAAACCTGCAGAGGTCGCAGCGTGGTACCCTTCCCTTTAATGCAGGGAAGAGCCTCAGCAATGCGGCAGTGCCATGCTTGGCCACTAGTGGCGCTGCTAAGCCCTTCGCCCCGGATCGGAACATTCCCCGCCTCTTGCACTCAAAGGGGCAAGTGGAGCGCTTGATTTAGTGCACCACTTCCCCCTTGGGAAAAAAAATGGGAATTTAACTAATGTTTGAAAAGGCTAGCGCCTGGTGCTAACTTTCCAAACATTTTTCAGTTAGTGCCCCAAGCGGCCCTCTAGGGGAATTTCATCCCCAAGAACTGCATCACTATAAAACTATAGGGGTTGAAAATCTGTTCCAGTGCACTCCTGCATAACATTGGCAGGAGTATGCTGGAAAGAAGGCTGGGTCCCGGCCTAGTGCCAAAGAATCAGTGTTGGCCTTATGGTGATGGAGCCTCCACCCAACCCTTACACAACCATTGTCATACTAGGGTGAGGGCTCTGAATGTCTGAGATCCTGGGACCCAGTGCTTGGATGGCATAGATATGCCTGGAGAGATCAAGGGCCAGATGCCAGAAATTCCTGAGAGTCCAGGCTGGGATCGTCGCCTTCACCTTTGAAGTTTTAATATGGTTTCTTTTAAATAGACCTGTTTATAAAGGGGTCTCTCGTGGCACCCAATTTATATTGGACATTCTGGCATTGCTGCAATAGTGGATGCCCTAGCTGCACCATAGCGGTATGGGTACTATCAAAGTGCCAATGGTAAGAAATTAAGGAACTTCCCCTTAATCCCAAGAACTTTGATGAAGTTTTCTGCAGATGTCCAGTGCAGGCACAATTCAGCACTTATGACCCATGTAATTTCAAGACCATGGTATTTAGTGTCTGTTCTTGGTGAAATCCTGGTGATAAACTCCAACTAACCTTCATAATGAATACTGCACTGGCCTGACAGAGCAGCCTCTTTCTTGATTTGATAGTTTGACATTTGTCAAAATGATATTACTTGATAATTTGTGCCTGACTTTTTCTTTGTTGGGAAGGTTGATGCCTATGTATTCCGTGGATAATCTGAATTGCAGTATTTGTCAACTGCGGAATATTTTCACTTGACATTGCATTTGCATGCATGACTTAAATTGACTAAATAATATTGACATAAGTGAAATTTGGTTGGTATTGTGCTCAAAATTGACATTGCAAAAGATTAAGCTGTTTGTTAATTTCTGCATCACTGCAGTTTGTAAATACATATATAATGCACCAATAGGTTTACATCCACCCTAAATTCCACAGCAAATTCATGTAAGTGCATCATATTTTTTTACATTTTGTAAGTATCATTTGATTTAAATTGATTTTGACTTTTCTGTGTATGTAAACCTTTGTATATTTTCAAGACACCCATAGATGGGTTGTTGTATTATGAATTATGAATCAAATGATAAGTGAAATATGTCAATAAGTGGAATTCCCTCCCTAAATCTCTCTGCCTCTCTACCTCTCTTTCCTCCTTTAAGGCGGTCCTTAAAACTTACCTCTTTGACCAAGCTTTTTCATCTGCACCAACATCTCCTTATATGGCTTGGTGCTAAATTTAATTTTTTGATAACACTCTTGTGAAGCACCTTGGGATGTTTTATTATGTTAAAGGTGTAATATAAATGTAAGTTGTTGTTGTCAAAGAATCCTTAATGTGTAATCATTCTGAGGGGTGGGCTTGGACAGTTTGCATAATCGCCAACCCAAGTATCACTTGGACATACGCTGTTGGGTTTATCTGTGTGCTCAATTAAGTATTCTGAAGAGAGTGCTGTTCTGGTTTTAACTAATGTAAGCCAATTCTTCCATGTACAGGACTCATAGATGAATGGGCCAAAAACAGATAGGCGCAAAGTTTTTTTTTGTGCCTTGGAGTCTACCAAATTTTGTTACAGTATTTTCACATTCAATTTAATGGGAATGTCACCTTTTGGAATTTTTATGACCATTTTCCCACAGAATGGATTTGGAAATGAGTTATATTTAAGTGTGTAATTTTTTTAAACAGTTAATTGACACAGGTTTAAAAAAACTCAGTCTATAGCACTGAGACAGAGGGGAGCTTGAAGTGTTAATGAGCCAGGAATTGAAGAGATCTCCATAATAACTAGAGATATTAAGCAATTTGTTATCTCACCTTAGATAGCCAACAAATCCTCACACCCAGTTTTATGAGGACAATTTTATTCATGTGGGTATGACATGAGGTGTCTGTTGAGAATACACTCTTGGGAATGGGGCTAGGTTAACAGGTCTGCTGGTGAATCCTTGCACAGGGAAAAAGGTATCGGAGACACTGCTCTCTTGTTTCCTGTGAACAGAATTAACAAAAAACAAGGGGAAAAAATGAACATTTGGGGATGCGGTCAGGTTTTTTAAAAAAGGACTATGAGGGATGTACTTTGGTCTGGGGTTAGAAGCTGAAAGGTAGGAGGTCAGTTTTGCAGTCAGAAGTTGTTCTGGAAAGAAAGAAAATGCAACAACAGGAGGGTCGGCCCACGAACGGGAGAAGGTATATGTTTATTATGTCTTTCCCATTTTTCAAGGAGAAAAATTAAACTGTGTTAAGTAAAAATAATTTGGTGTTACTGATCACTTGCTGTCTGTAAAATAAAACAATGCAATGATTTGCATTTGGCCTCATCTCACTCATTGTTTATCTGCCATTGAATAGATTGTAGAAGTGCATGTGAAGCTACTCGTGAAATACAATTGGCCCAGAAATTCGGATCGGGGGCTTGCCGCGCGTGCAAGCCCCCGATATGCACTTACCCGACGCGCCGGCCGTTGAGCTTCAGGGACGCCTGGAATTGCTGTTTTAAAATGTTGACTCCCGGGCAGCGTCTGACGTCACGCCGCCCAGGAGTGCAGCCAGCGCGAAGCCTGTAGCGTGCTGTGCAACTGAGACACGCCCCTTGAGGTCTCAGTTTAATAGGACACGCCCCCAATGTTTCTCACAAGCTGCTAAGCATTTTTACATGCAAAGCAGCATTTTAAATAGGTTTTTGGTATTTTTATGAAGCTTTTGGTAACTTTTATAAACTTTTAAAAACGTTTACATTATTTTGAAGAATCTGAAGTAGTTTTAAACAGAATTAAAGCAATTTAAAGACTTTTAAAAGCCCTAAAAGATTTTTTTTTATTCCATTTATTTATTTAGCAATGTCGTCGTCATACGTGTCTTCACACTGTTCCCTTTGGGGAACTGTATGAAGTGGTGGAAGGATTTATGGCCATGATTAACGCTCATTCCGTGACCATAACCATCTTTGAACCAGCCATTAGGGTGGTTAGTCCTATGGCGGGAGCGTTTTACAGGCTCCCACAAGCTATACACGGAGGGGGGGCCACCCACACCCACGGACGCAAATATCCCACTGGATGTCAACCCAGAATTTAGAGCCGGAGCTCCGACTCCACTTGCCGGGACTGTCTGGAGCGGGGTTCGAAACCCTACCCCGTCTGGCCCAGCGGCGGGGATCCTACCGCTACGCCAAAGGCCCAATCCGATTAGCAACGTGAAATGGCTGAATGAGCACAATTCACGGCATTAAAAGAACTCACAATTGAACTGATGATGACCTCAGCAATCTCCTCAACGAGGTGGAGGCGCAGCGCCTGCTCATCATTGGTAATGAGAAGTCAAAGGCGCCGCAAAAAGGACAGATGATAGCTTGGTCTTTCAAGTGGCAGCATAGGGCTCCAGTCACGGGGAGGGAAAAGGCGCAGGAAACGTATGGGTGTCACCTTTTGCGCGGAGTGGGCCTTTTGCGTAGCGGTAAGCATCCCCGCCGCTGGGCCAGAAGGAGTAGGGTTTCGAACCCCGCTCCAGACAGTCTCGGCAAGTGGAGTTGGAGCCCAACTGTAAATTCTGGGTGGACATCCAGCGGGATACTTGCGTCCGCAGGTGTGGGTGGCCCCCCCCCCCAGATGGGTTGTGGGAGCCCGTAAAACCCTCACGCCATAGGACTAACCACCCTAATGGCAGGTATGAAGATGGTTATGGTCACGGAAGGAGTGTTAACGTGGCCAGAAATCCTTCCACCACTTCATACAGTTCCCAAAAGGGAACAGTGTGAGGATACGTACGACGATGACCTCTTGCGCAATGCACCTCCTTGGACCCTCAGTCGCAGGTGCGAGGGGGCAAATCGTGCAATTGTTAAATTTTTCATTTTATTGACATGTAAAATGTTGGCCCAGTAATTCCCTTCCAAACGCGCGAGTACGGTTGGGGTACTTACGCGTCTGGCCGGAGGAAATGCCGGTTTTCAGCATGCACGGCGCATGCGGGGAAAACCGGCATTTCCTGTCCCCTGAACGAAGGGGTTCAGAGGCAGAACGCGTGCGACTGTACAGGTAGCGCGTGCGCAGTAAAATTCGCTGCTTTCATTCATGCTTCCAGTGAGGTCAAGTCCTTACAACTTACACATGAAAAAAGCATGAGTACAGTTGCTCCAGAGGCTGCGGAGGAAGATATTTCTTATCGTGGAGCTTCTGAAAGGCAATATTTTTGTTTGGGAAAGGGAGGAAAGTTATTTTAAGAAATGCTGAGGTAAGTTTTAAAGTGTATTTTTGTTTTTTAAAACGGGTTTTCAGTACTGTAGGTAGAAGGATCAATTGTGGCTATGTGAATTGACTTTGCTGTGTTTATTAAATGTGAAAATGACTCCAACATTTTTAAGAAAGAAACTTTTCATCAGTAATATATTCTTTTAAGTAATTATGTATGTATGTCTGTATATATTCCTTTGCGTGTATGTATATATTCCTTTACTTATGTGTATGAATGTATGTATTTAATTATGACTTTCAGAGAAAGTAACTTATTGGAAAATCATAATTAAAAACATGGGCCTAGAAATTCAGTCGCGTTTGCGCCCACTTATTGGCTAAAGAGTGGTTTGCGCCGGAAGTTTTTTAGTGCCCGAAATTCAGTTGGTCCCTAAAATCGGCGTTAGCCGGTAGCACTGCGCCGGCACCGATGACGTCATCGGTGTGCGCCGCGCCCCGGTTCCAACGCGATTCCGTGCCGACGGCCAAATTCAGTTGCGGCCGCCTCGCCCGTAGCGGCCGCAAACAGCGTTTGAAAAACGGGGCCTTGCAGCTCCGAGAGGCCGGCGCATAAAGGTGGAGGGGCGGCCGGCCGCTTTCCCGGCGGCCGCCTGGCCGCACCTCCCTCCCCGGACTCCTGCACCACCCCCCCGCGGCATTGGTGTCTGACTCCCGTGAGCCCGGCACTTCTCCGTGGTGCCGGGCTCATTTGCCGGGGGAATCCAGCGGCGATCTCACGGCTGCAGGCAGCTCCTCCTTAAGAGAAGGAGGAGGCCTGCAGTACCCCAGCCTGCCGCACCGCATCGGGTGCCGCAGCGGCAGCTGGACGCCTGAAATTGACTTTCATCGCCCCAAGCGAGGCGGCCAAACTCTGCAATAGCGCCCGCCTCCGTCTTGGGCGCCGCAACTGAATTTCAGGCGGGCGCTACGGGAATCCGGGTGAGCGCTAAATTTCGGGCGCTAACGACCTGGCGCGGCGATAGCGAATTTCTAGGCCATACATTCATACGCATAAGTAAAGGAATATAAAACATACATACATATACGTAAAGGAATATATGCGGACATACATACATAATTACTTATTACTGATGAAAAGTTTCTTTCTTAAAAGTGTTGGAAATGTTACATTACACATTTTAGAACACTCATTCTCACATTCAATTCACACAGCCACAATTGTTCCTTCTACCTACCGTACTGAAAACCCGTTTAAAAAAAAAAATTTAAACTTTAAAACTTACCTCAGCATTTCTTAAAATAACTTTCCTCCCTTTCCCAGAAGCTCCACGATAAAATATATCTTCCACCGCAGCCTTGGAGAAACTTTACACATGCTTTTTTCAAGTGTAACTTGTAAGGACTTACCCTCACTGAATCCATGAATGAAATCGACGAAGTTCACTGCGCAAGCGCTGCCTGTGCAGTCGCACGCGCTGTGCCTCTGAACCCCTTCGTTCAGAGGACTGGAAATGCCGGTTTTCCCCGCATGCGCTGTGCATGCTGAACACGGGCATTTCCTCCGGCCAGACGCGTGAGTACCCCGACCGTACTCACGCGTTCAGAGAGGAATCCAGTTCAGATAACACCCCCTATTGTATAATAAGATATTGGGCAGTACAGGCACACTCCTGAATTTACAGGAAATACCAACATTACTGTACCCAAGAGAATGTCTAAAATAGACCTAAAACTTATGACAGGCAAACTGTAACTGTAACCTAATCGGAGGCACCAGCGGCCATGATGGGACATAAAGCAGAGAGTGGAGGAACAGCGCGGACCTAATCAAAGACACCAGTGAGACCTTCCACGATTTCCAAAAAAAACTGTCCCGAGCGAACACATCTGCAGGAGATGTCTCCATCTCAAATCTCTCCGGCTCAGAGTCATTGAGCTGGCGTGCGAGTTGGAGACACTCCGGCACATAAGGGAGTGAGAGGAATTTCTGGACACTTTTATCCAGAATACAGTCACACCCCAGAGGAAAGCAACAAGTTCAGGAAAGGGAGGGTGTGGCTGTTAGGGAGATGGGTAGCGGGGATTTAGGAGAGGTTGAGAAGGAGGTTCCGCAGACACTGGTCCCGCCCAACAGGTACGACCTACTCGCTACATGTGAGGACAAGGAGAAACACTGCAGGGAGGACAGCCACAAGGCAGACCAAGGCACCGTGGCTCAGAAGGCTGTCCAAAGGGGGGAAGAGCAGAATAGAAAAGTGGTAATGATAGGGGACTCTATAATTAGGGGGCCAAGAACGCGAATCCCGAAGGGTGTGTTGCCTACCTGGTGCCAGGGTAAGGGATATCTCACGGCAGCTGGACAGGAACTTGGAAAGGAAGGGTGGGAATCCAGTTGTTGTGGTCCATGTTGGAACAAACAACATAGGTAGGAACAGGGAGGAGGTCCTACTGAAAGAGTATCAGGCGTTAGGATCTAAATTAAAAAGCAGGACCTCAAGGATAATAATCTCTGGATTATTGCCTGAGCCGCATGCAAATTGACATAGAAGCAGGTAAATCAGAAGAATTAACACGTGGCTAAAGAGCTGGTGTGGGAAAGGGGGGATCCTTTTCGTGGGACACTGGCACCAGTTCTGGGACAGGAAGGAGCTGTACCGATGGGACGGGCTCCACCTGAACCGGATGAGACCCGTATCCTAGCGGAAAGGGTAAACAGGGAAGTGGCAAAGGCTTTAAACTAGTAAGATGGGGGGAGGGATCTACAAGAAACGTAACCAGCCAAAATATAAACAAAGCAGGAAAAGAGAGCACAGGAAAGAATAAAGTAAGGGAGGACATTCATGGCAAGGGAATAAATAGAGTTATAGAACAGAAATCTAAAAAGATGGTTAAACATAAAGTGAGAGGAAATCCTATTAAAAATGAGTTAAACTGTCTGTGCAGCAATGCACAGTGTCCATAATAAAACAGGGGAGCTGGAGGCAATCATATGTTGCGAGGAACCAGACATAGTAGGGATTACTGAGACATGGCTACAGAAAAATCAGGACTGAGAATTAAACATTGCATGGTATAACATACTTAGAAAAGATAGGGAGGGAAAAAGGGGAGGTGGAGTAGCTGTACTTATTGGGGATAACATAATGGCAGTAGAAAAAAGTGAAGCAGATATCAGCAAGACAAAAATAGAATCAATATGGATAGAGATAAAAGATAATAAAGGATCAATCACACTAATAGGCATAGTCTACAGACCACTTAATAGTGGTGAAGGAAGAAATATGCAAACAAATTAGGGAAATGAGTAAAAAACATAGAATAATAATCATGGGGGATTTCAACTACCCTGATATTAGTTGGACAGAAGAGGTAGGTAAAGGGGATAAGGGAATGGAGTTCCTACAATGTGTACAGGACTCCTTTCTAACCCAATATGTAAAAATCCCAACAAGGGAGGATCCAATATTGGATCTAGTGATGGGGAATGAATCAGAGCAGATAAGAGAAGTAAAGGTAGGGGAACATATAGGCAATAGTGACCATAATATAATATGTTTTAAGATGATAATTGAGAAGGACATAAATATGATGAAAACCAAGTTAATAGATTGGAGGAAAGCTGATTTTGAGGGGCTGAGAATAGAACTTGGGAACCAAAAATGGGCAACAATATTGGCAAACAATAATGTAGAACAGCAATGGGAAACATTTAAAACGGTGTTCAGAGTTTAGGAACAATATATTCTGCTAAAAGGAAAGAACAAACTAAACAATAATGAGAGTCCATGGATGAATAAAACCATAAGGGAACAATTGAGGGTAAAGAAAGAGGCATACATTAAGTGCACAGACAGCAGGGGAGTGCATGATAAGAGAGAACATGAAAAGATTAGGAGAAAAGTCAAAAAACCATCAGGGAGGTAAAGAGGAACTATGAAATTTAATCATCAAGGAACATAAAACAAAATAATAAAACATTTTATAGGCACATCAATAAAAAAAAGGAAGGTTGGGATGGGAATAGGGCCATTAAAGGATAGTCAGGACAATACCACAGGTAACAATAGAGAGATGGCTGAAATATTAAATAATTATTTTGCTTCAGTATTTACCGGGGAGATAGAACATGTGGACATGACATTGGAAGATGAGATTAGTAATGAGATAAATGCATTTAAAATAAAAAAAGGGGATATATTAAATAAATTAATCAAACTCAAAGAGGATAAAACCCCTGGTCCGGATGGATTGCATCCACGCATTTTGAAAGAATGAGATAGCAGAGGCATATTTAATAATTTGTTAGATAAAGGTATAGTGCCAGAGGACTGGTGGATAGCTAATGCAATACCAATATTTAAGAAGGGGAATAGAACATGTCCAGGGAATTATAGACCAGTCAGCTTAACATCGGTGGTAGGAAAAATAATGGAATCCCTTCTAAAGGAGAAAATAGAAGAACATCTAGAAACCAAAAATATAATAATGAATAGTCAACATGGATTTCAAAAGGGAAAATCTTGCTTGACCAATGTTATTGGAATTTTTGAAGAGGTAACAGAGAGAGTGGACAATGGTAATGCAGTAGATGTAATTTGTCTGGATGCTCAAAAGGCCTTCGATAAGGTACCCCATAATAGACTGATGAACAAGGTCAGAGAATGCGGCATTTCAGATTTCCAGCATCTGCAGTATTTTGCTATTATAGCAGAACTGATTGCTGGCTGGCTTCAGGACAGAAAACAGAGAGTAGGAGTAAAAGAGTAGCTATTCACAGTGGCAGAAGATGGGTAGTGGTGTTCCACAAGGATCAGTGCTGGGGCCACTGCTGTTCACAATTTACATTAACGATTTACACTTAGGAATCAAAAACACAATTTCTAAATTTGTGGATGACACCAAATTGGGGGGATAGTCAATACTGAGGAGGACTGCAACAAGTTACAGGAGGACATTAATAAACCTGCAGAATGGGCATATAATTGGCAAATGAAGTTCAATAGAGATAAACGTGAGGCATTACATTTTGGTAGGAAGAATAGGGAGGTCACTTATCACTTGGAGGGTGCGAGTCTAGGTGGAGTACAGGAACAAAGGGATCTACGAGTACAAATACGCAAATTACTAAACTTTGCGACGCAGGTTAGCAAGGCCATAAAAAAAGCAAAGAAAGCACTAGGGTTTATTTCTAAATGTATAGAATTGAAAAGTAGGGAAGTTATGCTAAACCTGTAATGAACCTTGGTTTGACCACACTTGTACTGCGTGCAGTTCTGGTCGCCATATTATAAAAAGGATATAGAGACACTGGAGAGGGTGCAGAGAAGATTTACAAGGATGATACCAGAAATGCGAGGGTATACATATCAGGAAAGGATGAACAGGCTGGGTCTCTTTTCTCTTGAAAAGAGAAGGCTGAGGGGTGACCTAATAGAGGTCTTTAACATTATGAAAATTTTTCATAAAGTGGATATAGAGAGAATGTTTCCACTTGGGGGGGAAGAGCATAACTAGAGGCCACCAATACAAGATAGTCACCAAGAAATCCAGTAGGGAATTCAGAAGAAACTTCTTTACCCAAAGAGTGGTGAGAATGTGGAACACGCTACCACAGGGAGTGGTTGAAGCGAATAGTATAGATGCATTTAAGGGGAGGCTAGACAAGCATATGAGCGAGAAGGGAATAGAAGGTTATGCTGATAGATTTAGATGAGGAAAGATGGGAGGAGGCTTGTGTGGATCATAAACACCGGCATGGACTGGTTGGGCCGAATGGCCTGTTTCTGTGCCGTATTTCCTATGTAATCCTATGTAAAAGTGCCATTGGAGAGGAATGGGATAGGAGAGGAGGTGTAATTGACCGGAGAAAGAGAATACAGAAAAATACAGTAAATACAAAATGAGAAACTCAAAGTGAAAGACAGGGAGGGGAGGAGGGTGCACAAACACATATTATAATGCTTGACAGGTGTTCTGTACAGGAAAGTAATTTCTACAGAACCTTTTCAGTATGAAATATTAAAGACTAAAATACCTATTACTTCCATTATTCAATCAGAAAATCTTGTAATGTATGTCCCTAGGCCTTTCCTTAAATAACAGCTCATTTTTTTTCCTGAGACTTTTAATTTAAATTTAAAAAAACAGTCTTGACTACCAAAGCAATCAAATGAGTTTTATTTAACTCCAGGAGACAGGACAATAATTAATTTATGAACTGCATCGGCATAAACAATCTTACAGACAGAAAGAACTGGAATCGTTGCCGCCAGTGTTCAGAATATCAACATTACTTTCCAGGAGGTGTAATTTCCAGAGTTCACCTCAGAAAAGCAATTCTTTGTTTTGTTCTTTTGTTGTGGAGGTCTGGCCAATCTTGTTGGATTTTCTGTGTTCCAGCTGTGAAAATGAGACAGCCCCTGGGGCTTTGAAACTATCAGGGAAATGTCAGCTACCATGGGCTGTGGTTTCACTGGGTTCTGAAAGGTGACATTTGCCGAATGACAGCCCACAGTGGGACGCAGATGTATTATTTTTTATGGAATGGATGGAAAGAACAAAAATTCGGCTTTTCATCTTGTGACTGTAGGAAAGGACCATATGAACTTGTGTAATGAGCTGGTGGGCGCAGGCAATCTTCCGTGACATTTGCAGAGCACTCAGCATGGTTTATAACAGGCCTTCAGCCATATTCTAACTAGTGGAGGCTGGTGAAATGAATGACCGAAAAGGCTTATGATCAACTTTTTTTTTTATCTCTGAAGTTTATAGTTTTTTAAATGTCATGACCATCCTTAGCACAAGCTTCAACATAACACAGATTGCAAATCCTTTTGTTTGAAAATGGGTTCATGGTATAAATTGCTAAGATTGACATAATTTATAAAATGGCTCTGTAGGTTTTGTCGGCATAGGGTTATCCTGTTGACACTTTCAATGCAAAGTTGTAGAGAATCTCTTCCTGACGGCATAAACCTGTATTGCAGTCTCTGAATGGCGTAAGCTGCATTTGCACTGTGAATGATATTTCTAATCTATGTGATGTCCTGAGACCTTTAAAATGAATGAGATACAAATCACTTTTAATCATTAAAGAGTATAGTAGCTTAAGGATCAAATTAGCGGTACGAAATCGATGTATACACTACTTGCTGTGCTTAAAACCAACAAACACCAACAGCCTATATATCCTGGCGGGTATCGCTCCCCCTGATATAAGAAGAACGGTAGCCAGCAAGAAAGAGCGACTCCGTCAAACATCAGATGAGAGGCACCCTCTGCATTGTCATACACCTACACCAAGCCGCCTAAAGTCAAGGAAGAGCTTCATGAACAGTGTTGTTCCATTACAATCAACCTCATCTGAAGCCCGCATTGCCTTGTGGAAAGACCGGTTCACCAGTCTTGAACAACCCCCAGCGATGGAAATTTTACCTGATGAAAACCTTCCCCCAGGAGCTAATTGCAACTGGGCAATCTGGAAGTGCCTTAACAGACTTAGGACCGGTGTAGGTTGCTCAAAGGTGTCACTAAGCAAATGGGGATATTCAACCAGCCCGACAACTTGTGAATGTGGAACTGAGGCACAGACTATGCAACATCTCCTGCAATGCCCATCGTTAGAGGAACCCTGCACTGTTGCAGATTTTGCCGAATCCAACAACAAGGCGCAAAAATGTGTCCAGTTCTGGTTGGGCTATGTATAGACTGTCCATGGACACGATAAGAAGAAGAAGCTTAAGGATTGTTGTTTTCATATTTTCACACTCTTCCCTCGGAGAATAGTGTGAAGTGGTGGAAGGATTTGCAGGCTGATTAACAGTTTAACAGGCTGTGAGGAGAAGGATCCTTTCATGGCCGTAATCATCTTTATACCAATTGATAGGGTGGTTAATCCTATACAGCAGGAGGGTTTTAGGGGCTCGCCCAACCCATACGATGAGAAGGGACCACCCACACCCACCGGATATGAGTATCCTGCTGCATGCCAACAGTCAGAGCTGGAACTCCGGTCTCCACCAGGACTGTCTGGAGTAAGGTTCCAGACCTGCACAATGTGTCTCAGAGGCATGAATTCTACCACTAAGCCAAAGGCTCATTCCTAGCTTAGTGGTCACGAGTTCAAATCCCATCATGCAAAATTGAATGTCTTAAATCTGGTATTTTGTACACTACTACCAGAAAATGACCAACTGGTTGACTAATGTCCTTCGGTGAAGGTAACCTGCCACCTTTGCTTGGTCTGGCCTACATGTGACTCCAGTCCCACACTATGTGGTTTACCCTTCATGTCCGCAGGACAACTATGGTTAAGCGTTAAATGCTGCCTTGCCAGTGTTACTCACATCCCAAGAACAATTAAAAAAATAAAATATTATCAGTGAAATATATTGGGAGAATGTGAAATTTCTTAATATTATTCTATGATATTCTTTAAATTTGTGAGGGTTTGATAGCTGTCTATTTTCCTCAAATCTTTCCAGGATATGCAGCATTTGGCTGCCTATCTTAAGATCTACAATAGCAAAATACTGCGGATGTTGGAAATCTGAAATCTGAAATCTGACGGAGGGTCAGCGACCTGAAACGTTAACTCTGTTTCTCCTTCCATGATGCTGCCTGGCCTGCTGAGTATTTCCAGCATTTTCTGTTGTTATCTTAAGATCTATCTTGATCACCTCAAGCAGTACCACTGCTCCCTGTCTGCAGCCAAATCACCTTATTACTCCAGAGCAAATACAACACCAAACTACTCTTTCCTATGACAAACTACTTCCTCTGACTTATCTCCTCTGGACCCTCCATTCTTGCCTCTGGTACTAAAATTGAAGATCTCATGGACTTCTTTGTTTCCAAAATCAATGTCATCTGCTTTGCTGCTTCTGTTTCTTCCATACTCGCCCTTTGTACTGATGACATTATCCCATTCTTTAAATAAATCCACCCTCAATCCCTCCATTTTTTCTGCCACATCTCGAATCAGCCCTTTCTCTCCAAGGTGTTTGAATGTCTCATCACAACTCATCTATGTGCTTACCTTGTTCACTTGTCCCTGTTCACATCCCTTTAATCTGCTCTCTGACTTGTTGACAATATCGAGACTGATCTAGTCAAAGCCATCAATGGAATCCTGTATGACTATAACCATGAATCACTGTCCTTTCTCATACTCCTTGACTTCTTTGCCACCATTGACACTATTGAGCCCTACATTACACTCCACCTCCTCTCCTCCAAATTCCATTTCTGCTCATTCGCCTCTCATGATTCCTCTCTATTTCTCCCAATCCAGTCACTATGCCTCCCCAAATGGTTTCACTTCCCATGTCAGAATAGTTATCTCCAGTGTGTCCCTGCCCTAATGATTCACATGCTATCCATTGGCCAAATGATCTTAAAACATGGGGTAAATTTCCACATGTACCTCTGTGACATCCAACTGTACTTCTCTCCCCACAAAATCAACTCCAACCCTATTATTACCCTTTCTGCTATCAAATCCTGGTTTGGTTCCTGTCAACAACTACAAGGGTTCTGTTGGCCATCTGTTTACATAAGAACATAAGAAATAAGAGCAGGAATAGGCCACTTGGCCCCTCGAGCCTGCTCCACCATTCAATAAGATTATGGCTGCTTTAGTGTCTGTTCGAAGGAATTATTTTAGACCTTTCAAGTAATCTTGCAGTTATGTGCATTTGTGTTTTAAATGACAGGGTTAATTATTGTATTGTGGGAAAAAAACGACTTCAAGGAGCAAAATCAGTTCGAGTGTGCAGTTGCTCCTCTGCTGCCTAATTTAGTGAAATTAGTTAAGTTGCACAAATGTGAAAAAATACGATGAAAAGAAAATAATTATCTTGTTAATTTAAGGAATGGCATATTTGCCTCAGTGTGCAAACTTGTTTAATCAGTATGTAAATACTTTTCACGGAGCGTGGCTTTAGGCATTTCAGAAGTTAGGAATAGCAGCAGGCGCAGCTATGTGCTTTAATTTAAATTACATTTTGCCACCTTAACCCTCCTTGCGATATTTTCTCTCCATGCTGCACAGTTTCTCCATTGATTTCAGATCAATTAGTTGTAAGCAGAGTGAAAATATTAATAAAGTATAAGGTGAAAAGAGTGACAAATTCAGTCAACTGATTGCAGTCACAACTCACAAAACTAGACGCCTTTCAAATTGTCATTTTGTGATTCCTGTCTCTGATGACCTGCTGCCACATTTCACTTCAGCCTCATGCCATGAAAAATTATCCTCATCATCATTTAGTTGCGGCTGGCAGGGATATCATCTTTCTTGCAGACTTTACCATTGAGGCAGCCATTATGGAGGCCTGCATGGTTGATTGTCTTGCCAATGAGATATCATTTAAGTACATCAGTTCATTTAATCTGTTAATAGCATAATACTTCCCATAAGAGTTTCTGCTGCAAAAAATAAGACAAATGAAGCATGTAGTTTGTTCCATTGACCAGATTCCAGTATTAACTATATCTATCTCAGAAATATGTTATTCAATCCTGACTCTTGATTTGTAGTAAAGAAAAATCAAATAATAAAACCAAATGGGAAGTATGCAACAAGAAACAGTGGAATCTGCAGTCTATTGCATGATTGAGAAAAATCTACTTATCTAAGACAAAAGATTAAGGGGGAAATATTCCTCTCGTTTGCGCCTCCAGTGGGAGGCGCTAACAGGGCGCGAATGGCTTTGTGCCCCCCTGAGGCGATAACCACGCCTCCCGTGAAATTCTGCGAGAGGTTAGCGGTGGCGCTACCGGCTAGCACCTTGATCTTCTGCGCCCAGACATCACAACGTCATTTCCGGGTGCAGCACCCCGGTAGCACCTCGGAAGAAAAATTCGCAATTGTGCCCCGCAGCAGCGCCAGGCGATGTTACCGACTGCTAAAGGGGTTGCAAACAGTGAGGCCGGCCGCTCGCGGGGTGCAACTTAAAGGCGCGGTGGGCGGCCAGCCAAAAAATCTGCCAATTTTTTTTAATATTCATTTTCGGCCATGGCGTCCGTGCCGCGATCGGTCAGCCTGGCTCTTTGCATGAGAGCCGGGCTGATCGCGCGGCACTCCTGCTCCCTGGTGGCCCACGTATCTAAAAATAAATCTGCAGAGCTTGCTGCGTGGTGCCCTTCGCTTTAATGCAGAGAAGAGCCCCTGCAACACAGCAGTGCCACACTTGGCCACTTGTGGCACTGCTGACCACTTCGCCCCGGATCGGGATGTTCCCCGGATCGGGATGTTCCCCGCCTCTTGCGCTCCAAGAGCCAAGTGGAGTGCTTGATTTAGCTCCACTTCTCTCTTGGAAGAAAAACAGGAATTTAACTAATGTCCGAAAAGGTTAGAGCCTGGCGCTAACTTTCCAAAGATTTATTACTTAGCGCCCCAAGCAGCTCTCTAGGGGAATTTCACCACTTATGTGTGCAATTCAAGAGTGACATGCATGTCACTGCAATTTATAACCTTGTAGTAACCTTCAACCAACCTTACAATCATTATTATTCACATCAATTTAAACACAGTAACATCAGAATATAAGACAAAGGTGATGTGTGGTGACCCCATGTAGCCAAGGGATTATGCAGAAAGGAAAGTTAAAGCTAATTTAAATGAACTGCTGCCACATTGATTTCATGCTCAACCTAATGACGCTTTCAAGTGTACTGTGCACTTGGTGACATCGCTCCACAGAGTGTGCGACAGCCCCAATACTGGTAAGTCATCAGGAGTTTACAACTTCCCCAATTAAAAGTTAATACTGCATATGTCACAAAAAAATAACTGATAGGAAGGCATTAAAGTCAGCAACACAGTCTCGAAATTATTCTGACAGGCTCTCATAGTTTCATGCATCTTATATTATGTGCACTAATAGTGAAGCACTAAACACAAGTAGCAGTAATGTTAATCAACAGAACAGCTGTAATGTGCTACCTACAGTGCGACTCAGAACTTGTTCCCACCATAACAAACACTCCAGACAATAAAGTAGCATACGATCCTGTTTCATGTTAACATATTGCTGCTATACAATAGTCTTCTTCCAGACATCTGCTCTGCAGGATAGAAACATGTAAAATGGTCTGACTTCTCATTGAATCTGTTACTGAGACTGCAAATAAATTCATTCTCCAGATGACATATCATTTTCAAAACTACCCAAGATTAGAACTTGAAGAGTTTTAATAAATTTACGCATGTCAGAAACTGTACAACACACTTTGTATATGTATAATCCCTTACATGAAACAATGGGGACAATTTTTGTATGCCTACCGCCACATTCATGCTGGAAAATAGGGCAGTAGGCAAACTAAAATTTTAAAATAAACAAATCCTGCCCATTGACACCTGAGGCCCGCCCAACTCAAATTTTCAGTGGGCCTCAAAATGGCCAGCCAGCGCTTCCACCTGAAATAGGCAAGAGCCGTGTTTCAATATTTAACTCGGGGCCCGATGTTCCCTGGCATGGAGCTGGCAGGTCTGCTCCTCCTGCCCCACAAAAAGATTCCAGCCACTTCTAATGGTGCGATCACCTCCACCCCTCAGGACCAGACTGTCAGCTGGCTTGGATGGGGCATGACCAATATCTCGCTGCCACTGACTGGTGAGCTGCTACAGAGCAGCCGTTCAACGCTCGCATGCAAATGAGGCCTGACCACCAAGGTAGTTTGGGCCTCTCACTGGTGCTCTCAGGCGGGTGGCATGATCAATATGCCTGCTGCCTGTCCGATTCCCATGCCAGAGAAAAATCACCTCAAAAGCGTCCCATGGCCCCGCACACTACAGCATATGGAAATGAACACAGATTCATGAAGAGGGAAAGTGGTGACTGAAAGTTAAGCTGAAGAGATGGATTTTGAAAAGGTTTTGAGAGAGATTGGAGAGATTTAGGAAGCGAGTTCCGAGTAAAACCTATGTGGCTTAAGGCTCTGCACCCATCAGTGGAGCGAAGGATGGGAATCAACAAAAGGCCAGAGTCAGAGGACTTCTGGGGCTGCAGGGGCTTCCAGAACTACAGAGGGATGAGGCTGTGGACAAACAAGAGCAAGAATTTAAATTGAATATATTGGAAAATGGGACGCCCATGGAAGTAAAAGTTGGGAGGAGCGGGGGAATGATGGGTAAGTGGGATTTATTGTGAGTTAAGGCATGAGTAGCAAAGTTCTGGACAATTTAGAGTTGATGGTGGAAGGAGGATGGAAGACCAGCGAACAAGGCACTGGAATAGTTGATACTGGAAGTGACAAAGGCATTATTAAAAGTTTCAGCATTAGAAGTGCTGAACTAGGGATGGAGCCAGGCAAAGTTGCAGACATGAAAATAAGCGATCTTGGTGATGGATAGGATCTGTGGGTTTACAGCTTAGCTCAGGGTCAAAAGGATGATAATTTTGTTATTATCTTTGCGTGCATAGGTTTGGGTGGAATGAATGAGATTCATGTTCTATTTTTCTATTATCCCAATCTTGCTGGTTTGTCTGGATCATGAAGTTCTCTGACTGAAGGGAAACATACTGCCATGAATGTTAGATCCGTGTATCTTGATGTTGTGTCCTTCAATAATTAGACAACAAGACTGCAGGGAACGATTCAACAGGTGTTTACTGAATGAGAGTTACTCTAGAACTAACTGTACAGATCACTACTCAGGGTTTATATACAGGTGTGGTCACTGCCAGTACTACAGTATACAGGAGCTGTAAAAAGTAGTTCTCCCCTTAAAGGTACATACATTACAATTCCTCCCCTTTTAGATTAACAGTACCATAACACTCATTTAACAATTAAATATCAAACTAATTACAATTAACACTTTTAACATGCAACATTAACTGAAAATAGTCCATTTATAAATTCAGTCTTTGGGGAGGCTTCCTGATTCTTTCTGGATAGCGCCTTTCCCGAGTGTCTCGCTCTTGGTGCGGAGGCGATTCTAACACCCTGTCGTCAGTTGATTCATCAGCTTCCAATGCTATTGTTTCTGAGGTAGATGCGACCTGTACGTTGGGTTCCTCACCAGGTACGTATGGCCGAGACATGGGGTTGACTCGTTCCTGTGACTCTAGGATCTGGTCAGCATGGCGTCTCACAATGTTCTCCCCAACATCCACTGTGTACATTAGTGGCCCCTGCTGTGTGCATATCATTCCTGGTTGCCATTTCTCTGTTTGGTAGTCGCGGGCCAAGACTGGTTGCCCTACATTAAAGCTCCTTGTCGGCTTCTCATTGATGTGCTGGAATTGCTTACTCTCAACATCTCTTCGTACATTTGGTCTGAGCAAATCCAGACGAAATCTCAATCTTCGGTTAAAGAACATCATGGCCGGGGCCTGGTTGGTGACTGCATGTGTCACATTCCGGTAGGCAAACAGGAAACTGTCCACCTTGTGCTGCAGCGGAATGTTGTCATTGTACATAGCCTTTATTGCCTTCTTAAAGGTTTGTACGAACCTCTCAGCCAATCCATTTGTGGCTGGATGATACGGGGAGGATGTGTAGTGCCTTACACCATTCCTTTTCATAAATCTTCGAAACTCTTCGGACAAAAACTGTGGTCCGTTATCAGAGCAAATCTGCTCTGGCAAGCTGTTCCTGGCAAAAATGGTCCGTAGGACTGCAATAGTTTTCTCCGTGGTGGTGGAGGACATTTTGATCACCTCAGGCCATTTCGAGTGCGCATCCACGGCTATTAAAAACATTGAGTCCATGAATGGACCAGCAAAATCAATATGCACCCATTGCCATGGAGATGAGGGCCACTCCCATGGGTGTAGAGGGGCATGTGGTGGTGCATTTTGGACCTTCTGGCATCCTGAGCAGCTCCTGGTCAGGTCCTCGATTTGCTGATCGATCCCCGGCCACCACCTATAAGCCCTAGCAAGGCTTTTCATTTTCACCCCTCCCAGATGACCTTCGTGAAGCTCATTGAGCACTCTCTCCCTTAACTTGTGTGGAATTACCACTCGGGATCCACACATCAAGGTCCCTTGGCATACTGACAGCTGTTCTCTTCTGGATGAGAATGCTGGCAACAGTGAGTCGCCATGTGCTGGCCATCCCTTCACCGTCAAATCATATACCCGAGACAGTGTCGGGTCATTTCGGGTCTCCTTCTCTATACCAGCGTTAGTTACTGGCAAGTATTCAATTATAGTCGAATGAAATATTTCGACAGGATTCACTGCTGGTGCATCCTCCGCAGTAGGCAGTGGCAGGCGTGATAGCCCATCAGCGTTTCCATGCTGTTTCGTGCCCTTATACTCGATTTCATATTGGTGCGCCCCTAGAAAAAGGGACCATCTTTGTAGCCGTTGCGCAGTCATCACCGGAACGCCCTTCTTTGGATTAAAGATGGAGACAAGTGGCTGGTGGCCAGTCAGCAAGGTGAACTTCTGCCCGTGCAGATAGTGATTGAACTTTTTCACTCCCCACACTAGGCTGAGGGCCTAGTTACGCTCGGCTGAGGTTAGTGACAGAGATGCAAAGGCTACTGGCCTCTCCGAGCCGTCCGGGTATTTGTGCAACAGCACCGCTCCAATGCCATAGGGTGATACATCACACGCCAACCGAATTGGTAGTGCTGGGTTGAAATGAGCCAACACCTCTTTTGATGTGATCAATGCTTTGCTCTTCTGGAAAGCTCGTTTACATTCATCACTCCACTTCCATGGTACCCCCGTTTGCAGTAGGGTGTTCAGTGTGTGTAGTACGGTAGACAAATTCGGCAAGAACTTATGGTAGTAGTTCACCAGCCCGAGGAACGACCTCAGTTGTGACACATTTTCCGGTGCTGGAGCCTTGGCTACTGCCTCAATCTTTTCAGGGGACTTATGTAACCCCTCTTTATCAATAACGTGGCCACAATACGAGATCTGCTTCCGGAAAAACTCGCATTTGTGGCGATTAGCTCAGAGGCCATATTCCTTCAATCTAGTGAGCACCTGCTCCAGGTTGGCGAGGTGATCACTGTCATTTTCGCCCATGACCAGGATGTCGTCCAAATAACACTGGGTCCCTGGAATCCCTTGCAGGACTTGTTCCATTGCCCTTTGCCAAATAGCCGGAGCTGATGCTACCCCGAACACCAGCCGGTTGTATTGGTAGAGACCTTTATGAGTGTTGATCGTGAGGTACTGTTTCAAGGCTTCTTCTACCTCCATTTGCAGGTACGCCTGGGCCAGATCAATCTTAGTGAAGCATTTCCCTCCAGATAGCAAGGCAAAAATATCTTCAATCCGCGGAAGCGGATATTGTACACTGTGAAGGACTGGGTTCACTGTCACCTTAAAGTCCCCACAGATGCGAACCTTCTTTGGTTCCCCAGGCGTATTACTCAACGACCTCTTCATTACAGGAACGATGGGTGTAGCCCACTCGCTCCAGTCCACTTTGGACAGTACTCCTGAACATTCCAAACCGTCCAGCTCTGCTTCGACGGCTGGGCGGATCGCATAAGGTACCGGTCTGGCCTTAAAAACTTTGGGCTTGCATTTTCCTCTATTTTGATCGTCGCTGTTATGCCTTTTAGTGTTCCGAGTTCTTGCTGGAACACTTCTTGTGCATCAGTTACCATTTTTGACAGTCGTCCAGGTGTGACTTCGTCATCCTTTTTGGCATCTACAATCAGTGCTTGTATGGAATGCCAATCTAGCTGTATCTTTTGGATCCATTCACGTCCTAGTAGTGGTGGTCCTCCATCTGGCAATACATATAGGTCCATTTTTGGTGTTTCCTTGCCGTTATATATAACGTTCACCCTAATTTGTCATTTGGGGTAGACTTTTTGCCCTGTGTACGTCTTCAAGACAATCTTTGTATCTCTCAAGGGTATATGTGAGAATAGCCGCTTGTAGTCCCTTCAGTTTATGACTGTTAGGGCTGATCCTGTGTCCAATTCCATTTTCACTTGGACTCCTGCTATCTTGAGCGTGACCCAGATAGTTTGGTGATCCTCCGTTTTGATCACATTATGTAGTTTCAGACAACCCAGCTCCTTGCTTCCGGAGTCTGTATCACTTTTCTGTTTGTCTGAACTACTCTCCGTCACCTTGTGTACCTTCTTGTACTTCTCCTGTGGAGATTTCTTGCTGCTGGTTTTCTTTCCCGACCTGCAGACTCTTGCTATGTGTCCTACTTTTCCACACTGTCTGCACACTTTGTCCTTGAACCAGCAATCATTATGGTCATGTGTTGTTCTGCCGCAGCGATAGCACTTCACTGTTCCGTATGACATTTCATTTGTGCCATATTCTTGCGGACTCCATTGTATCTCTGCCGCGCCCCGTGCTGCTGCTTCGTGTGATACTGCCATGCTGAAAGCCTTGTCCAGCGTAAGATCCTTTTCTGATAGAAGCCATTTCTGGGTTCCTTCACTTTGAAGCCCACACACAAACGTGTCACTTAACGTATCTGCTAGTCCCACTCCAAACTGGCAGTGTTTCGATAGCTTGCACAGTTCCGTTAAGTACTCAGCATTACTTTTGTCTTTATGCTGGTTCCTTTTGTGGAACTTAAATCTTTCTGCTATCAGCAGCGGTGTGGGGTTTAAGTGGTCCTGTAGGATTTCTACTATGCTTTCGAAATTCTTATTCACAGGCTTCTCTGGGGTTATTAGGTTTCGCAGTAAGCCATAAGTTTTTGCACCCATGGAATTTAACAAAACCAGTGCTTTCCTAGCATCTGGCACTTCATTCACCCTGCAGTACACCTTAATACGTTCCACATATGTCGCCCAATCTTCGACTTCATTGTCGAATGTAGAGATACTGCCACTCTTTGGCATCCCTGGGTGTGATTAAACATCTAAAATGGTGTCTCCCGCGCTCTCCCTTCTTCTCCGCTGGCACAAAATGGCGTCTCCCGTGCTTTCCTTTCTTCCTGCGCTCGCCCTTCTTCTCCACTGCTGCTTCTAAAAATGGCGTCTCCCGCGCTCTTCCTTCTTCTCCGTGGCTCAATGGCATCTCCCACGCGTTCCCTTCTTCTCCCCGCGGACACTGTTCAGCCCTTGAGCCCTGGCTGTGCTCTGCGCGTTTTTTGGGGGTTTTTCTTCTGTGCGCCTTCCCCGTTTCCGCCGCTCGGTCCTGAACCCGGTTGCTGCTTTACCCTCTTTATCTCTGTTTCGCTTTTCCTCGACGCCGCTCGGTTTTCAACCCCCGGCTGCACCCTGTGCGCTTCACCCCCTCTCTTACCCCGTCGACGCTGCTCGGCTTTTTCTCTGCCGTCGGTCGGCTCCAGCCGCGGCTGTCCGGGAAGGGTCTGCGCTGTACCTGTTGTCAGTCTGTTGCTGGATCGTCATGGCTGGGGAACCAAGCTCGGCTCTCAACAGCCTCCGCTGCGATGTTCACTCTCTGCCGGACGACTGGGCGGTTGCTTGTGGTCGACGCCCGTGCTTCTGGCTTCGACTGTCTTCCACCACCCTCCCGGAGCGAATTCTTGAAGGGAAATGCAGAGTTGCAGGTAGATTCGAATCGACACTCGTCGCCACTGTTAGGTCCGTGATTCTGAGAGTATGATGTTTTCAAATAACTACACGGATGCTGTAGCTTAACAATCAACAGGTGTTTACCGGAGTAGGGTAGTCTCAAGACTGGGGGTACAGAGGCATGCTCAAGGCTTATATACAGGTGTGGTCACAGCCGGTACTACAGTATACAGGAGCTGTAAAAGTAGTTCTCTCTTAAAGGTACATACACTACAGGGGGAAGGGGGTGTGTGGGAGGGGGGGAAGGGGGTGTGTGGGGGGGGAAGGGGGTGTGTGGGAGGGGGGGAAGGGGGTGTGTGGGAGGAAGGGGGTGTCGGAGGGGGGAAGGGTGTGTGTGGGGGGGGAAGGGGGTGTGTGGGAGGGGGGAAGGGGGTGTGTGGGAGGGGGGAAGGGGGTGTGTGGGAGGGGGAAATGGGTGTGTGGCGGGGGAAGGGGGGAAAGGAGGGGAGGGGAAGGGGGTGTGTGGGGGGGGGAAGAGGGTGTGTGGGAGGGGGGAAGGGGGTGTGTGGGAGGGGGGGGAAGGGGTGTGTGGGAGGTGGGGGGAACAGGGGGAAAGGGAGGGGGGAGCCAGCAACCCTCTCCCCTCTGCCAGTGTTGGTCCCTGTCTGGGCCGGAAGCCTGGGACTGGACTTCGCTGCCGGCCGTTGGAGAAGCCTAGGCCTCGGGCCCCTGCACTGACATGGCCCAGCCTACCTTTTAATACCTTAAAACATGAAACTTAAAGTACTTATAAAACATTTTTGGTAAATCTTTCTATAACATACACTTTACAACCTCACCAATCTTTTTATTAAATAAGCGGCTCCTCACATGTCACTGCTGTATCAGAAACAACAATGGCCGCCGCTTGCTTTTCAGTTGGAAAGATTAGGACCCGATTGGGAGCACTGAAGCCCCACCCACTCTATGTTCCTGTACTAAGATGGCCGCGCATGCACTCTGTTACACACTGAATCAAAATGGCGTCGCACTGAAACTTTTCACCCTCCTTGACAAAGATGGCTGCCGTTAACCTGGAGCTGTCAGCAGAAGAAATCCCCTCAGCTGCAAACACGGGATATTCAGATAATTATTCGGGGCTTTCGACCTACCCCAGTTGCTTATGAAGCCTCCCCACCTACCGACCCCGGGAATGGAGCTGAGGCAGCAGACCCTCTGCCCTCTGCCAGTGTTGGTCCCTGTCTAGGCCAGGAGCCTGGGACTGGAGTTGTGCTGCTGGCGGTTGGAGAAGCCTAGGCCCCGGGCCCCCACACTGACATGGCCCTGAGAAATAAATCACATACTGGACTCATTTATTCCACGCAAATTATATAATGAGCTAGTTCGGCTCCTAAGTACCAAATTTGTGCTGGATAAAATCCCCTCCACACACACAGAAAGTGGGAAAAATAAATCAATAGTTAGTAGTTAGGAATCAAGATTGCGGCCGGACGGGAGGTGCCTAGCTCGGGCGTGGCTGGGCAACAGAGGCCCAGGCTTCCAAGCCTGGAAAAATGGTGAAAGGTAGGAAAATTATAGAGGTTAGAGAAAAGATTTACAGATTAATTAACTTTTTTTTAAAACAATTTGTGTTTTAAAAGCAACTTATTTTTTTGCTGGAAATGTAGATTTGAAAAGAAACACGCAGAAAGTGGGAAAAAGAAATGAAGAATTTGGAATCAAGATGGCAGCCACTCACCTCATTTCAGAATGATAAGGCCCGCCCACACATACACCGATTGGTCAACCGTCAGGTCACTGAACTGTAGGATTGGTCAATCGTCCTGTCACTCGACTGTAGGATGGCCCGCCCGCACACGCAATGAACCCGCCCCCGTGACGCAGCGATTGGTCGACCATCGGGTCGCTCGACTGTACGATTGGTCAACCTTCACGTCACTCGATGCTAATGAGCGAATAATGAGCAGAATTTTGAATGTTTTTTGGATACCGTCGGCACAATTTTTGTCCGACCAAAAAGTAAATACACCTACAAGAGTCCCCTAATGATGAGCTTTCTTTTGATATAACATATGTGTAGGTACACTCTATAACTTTTGATTGTATAGCCAGACAGACAGACAGAGAGACAGAGAGACATACTGTTTTTTATATATATACTAGCTGGGGGGAGCCTGGCTTTGCCAGGGCTGTTTTGGGCCGGGCGGTTTAAATCGAGTGCGAGGCTTTGGGGCCTCTGTGTCCCTCTGTGAATCTGGTGCCGGGCAACATTTTAAATCGAGTCCCAGGCTTTTGGGCCCTGTCTGTGTCCCTCTCTCAATCTGCTGCCGGCAACATTTCTACCTTTTAATACCTTGAAAGATGAAAGTGAAAGTACTTATAAAACGTTTTTGGTAAATCTTATGTTATTTTTAAAAGAGATACTAACTTTTTCAAAGCTGGATGATCAAAGTAGTTTGAGCTGGAAGCTGAAGTAATGGCAGTGAAACAATGGCTGCCACATCCCTGAGATGAAAACGATTAGTCCCGCCCACACACACACACCGATTGGCCAACCATCAGGGGACTGTACTGTAGGATTGGTCAATCGTGACGGCACAGGATTGGTGGAACCTTGACGTCAGTCAATCAATGCTAAGTAGCAGATAATGAGTTTAATTTTGAAGGTTTTTTGCATAAGGCGCGAACAATTTTTGTCCGACCGAAAAGTAAATACGCTTACCACCGTCCCGGAACCGTAAGCTTTCTTTGGAGGTAACGCGCGCGTAGGTACGCTCTATAACTTTCGAACGCATAGCCGGACAGACGCACACGTGAGGACAGACAGAAGGACAGACAGATAGACAGACAGATCGATTCCTTTATATATATATATAGACTAGCTGGGGGGAGCCCGGCTTTGCCAGGGCTGTTTTGGGCCGGGCGGTTTAAATCGAGTGCCAGGATTTGGGGTCTCTCTGTGTCCCTCTGTGAATCTGCTGCCGGGCAACATTTTAAATTGAGTACCAGGCTTTCAGGCCCTGTCTGTCTGTCCCTCTGTGAATCTGCTGCCGGGCAACATTTCTACCTTTTAATACCTTGAAAGATGAAAGTGAAAGTACTTATAAAACGTTTTTGGTAAATCTTATGTTATTTTTAAAAGAGATACTAACTTTTTCAAAGCTGGATGATCAAAGTAGTTTGAGCTGGAAGCTGAGGTAATGGCAGTGAAACAATGGCTGCCAGATCCCTGAGATGAAAACGATTAGTCCCGCCCACACACACACACCGATTGGCCAACCATCAGGGGACCGTACTGTAGGATTGGTCAATCGTGACGGCACAGGATTGGTCGAACCTTGACGTCAGTCAATCAATGCTAAGTAGCAGATAATGAGTTTAATTTTGAAGGTTTTTTGCATAAGGCGCGAACAATTTTCGTCCGACCGAAAAGTAAATACGCTTACGAGTGTCCCGGAAGCGTAAGCTTTCTTCGGAGGTAACGCGCGCGTAGGTACACTCTCTAACTTTCGAGCGCATAGCCGGACAGACGCACACATGAGGACAGACAGAATGACAGACAGATAGACAGACAGAACGATCCGTTTATATTATAATATATAGATAAGATGAAACCAGTGCTGGTTGGTAAAGTACAGTCTCAGAACAAAAACTCTTTAGTAAGATACAAGGAAAAGAAGGTAAATTATATCTATGTAGCTCAGCTGCCAGCCTCCCTGCAGATCATTCATTCTGTGTATTGTCTTAATAATGCTGATTCTGAGACCAGATTGCAGCAGGCTATATTTTTATAAAATAATAACAGAAAATGCTGGAAACACTCAGTAGGTCAGGCAGCATCTGTGGAGAAAGGAAAGAGGTTAATGTTTCAGGTCTTAGGATCCTTTCTCAGAACCGGAAGATAGAATCATAGAATGATACAGCACAGAAAGAGGCCATTTGGCCCATCGTGCCTGTGCCGGCTCTTTGGGAGAGCTATCCAATTACTCCCACACGCCTGCTCTTTACCCATAGCCCTGTAAATGTTTCCCCTTCAAGTATTTATCCAACTCTGTTTTGAATGTTACTATTGAATCTGCTTCCACCACCCTTTCAGACAGTGCATTCCAGATCACAACAAAGCGCTGTGTAAAAAAAAATGTTTCCTCGTGTCGCCTCTGGTTCTTTAAATCTGTGTCTTTGGTTACCGACCCTTCTGCCACTGGAAACAGTTTCTCCTTATTTACTCTAACAAAACCCTTCATGATTTTAAACACCTTTATCAAATCTCCTCTTAACCTTCTCTGCTCTAAGGAGAACAACCCCAGTTTCTCCAGTCTCTCCACATAACTGAAGCCCCTCATCCCTAGTACCATTCTAGTAAATCTCTTCTGCATCCTCTCTAAGGCCTTGACATCCTTCCTAAAGTGTGGTGCCCAGAATTGAACACAATACTCCAGCTGAGGCCTAACCAGTGTTTTATAAAGGTTTAGCAAAACTTCCTTGCTTTTGTATTCTATTCCTCTATTAATAAAGCCAAGGATCCCATATGCTTTTTAACAGCCTTCTCAACTTGTCCTGCCACGTTCAAAGATTTGTGTACATACACCCCCAGGTCTCTCTGTTCCTGCGCTCCCTTTAAAATTGTACCATTTAGTTCATACTGCCTCTCCTCAGACTTCCTACCAGAATGTATCACTTCACACTTCTCGAAGATGTTACAGATGAACAGGTTATAAGAAAGAACAGAACAAGGGAAAAGTCTTCTCTGTTATCACTTCTGTCATTTAATCATCTCCTGTTCTACACCAAACTACTTTACAGATCATTCATTTTCTTTTCTTGTGTATGTGGTCATTTTTCCCACCACTTTTCCCTTTCTTTTGACAGAATGATGCTTTTGGAATTGACATCACAGTCAAGCCTAATCCTGTTTTCACCCAGTATTCATATCCAGTGTCATCAGTAGATGTGTGAATTTCTCCAGCACTCAATGTTCTTGAAAGAATGATACTATTGGAAGTGATGCTGTCCCTACAAGGAAGTACAAGATTTTGAAAAAGCACCTTAATTTCTTGTTATATCAGCTTAGAATTTCTCAGACTCCACTGAAAAGATGAGTTACCAAAGTTAATGAAATACATGCTGTTAGCCTGCTGTCCTGCCATTCATATTTTGATGATTGAGTTAGCTAATTCTCCTGTGAACTCTTCTCAATCATTAAAAATCTCACCAGCAGTCAGTGTGGATGAGCAGAGTCTGGATGCGGAGTTCTGTTTTCCTTAACTTGACAATATTATGTGCAGGCAATGTAAACACAGCTGCCCATGTACATTACTGCTGAAAGAAAAATCGATACTGCACCCATTGGAGCAATATAAAAAGAGCAGAAGTAACACAGGCGTAATGCTGATGTGTGTTTGAGGCAATTCAAATAAGGGGACATTAAGATATTGATGCTAAAGATGAACCCCATATGCCTGAAAGATACCTAGCATGCTGGGCAGAAAAGCACAATGAAACAGCCTGATCAAACCAATAACACAAGTGGGCTGCACTAATGATAGTGCTATTTCTCAAGAGCTGCTAAAAGTAGCATCTTCTCTTTTATAGCTCATCTCTCATCAGTTCCTGAAGATCTTCCCATCAAAATATGGCATGGCCTTCATCATGCAAAATCACTTATGAAATATGGGTGCACATCACTGAACACAATGAGATCCTAAAGCAATGGAAAACTAACCTCATTATTTGCTCCCTAAGACAGAACTCTGCACCTCATAACAAAGAATAATCAGCCTCATATTGGTTGCTGCAAAAGCATATAATAGAACAGTCGGGCGTCATGTGGATTACATTGTGAGCGAGAACCAAACCAGAATTCATAAGGAGAAACTAAGCTACTTTGAATAAATCCTGTATATACACTGTACTGAATAATCAAATGAATTACAGACCGACTATTGCTTTCATGCTCATCATTTTCTCTCAATTCTAAAGTATTGTGGAATTCCACATGAAATGATTCATGTAAGCAGGCTGCTTTATGACCAATCAAAGTGCTCTGTCTTTGTAATCAGGTATCTCTCCAAAGAATGCGATGTTATAGCTAGATTACTTCAAGGGGCATTTCTGTGCCCAGTCATTTTTATTTTAAAAGTATATTACTGCAATTTTGAAGCATATACAAAATAGCCCCAAAATAAGTGTCCACCTCACAGTCACCTGTAACCAGTCACTGTGACTGTATCCTAGGGACCTGACAGCAAATCCTCTATATGAGAGATGCTCTTAAAATGCTTATGACCTATGTAACTGAAGTTGTGACTGTAATGATATCAGCAAATAGTGATGGTATTTGCCTGTTTGATTATGATGCCTTACCAGCAGAGGGCATGTGACAGAGGCAGAGTTTAGTTTTAGTTTCGTTTTAGATGGATCTCTAAGATGGTGTCTCCTGTAATGCTGTTAACTGAGTTGAACATACTTTAGATAAAAAGACATCTCTTTCATGAATGTGTCGTCATTGAACCCACATACAAATGAACACATGGTGTCAGAAGTGATTGAAAGAGATGAAGAGGAAAAATCTGAAGTTAAATCAGCTCTCCACATATTAGCAAGCCAAAAGAGAACATCGTTACTTACCGTTGGAGAATAGCTAACGAAGTGAAAAATGGAAGGTTTACACCCACCGGCGAAGCTTCAGTTGACAGGTAATGTGGCTGAAAATTGGAGGAGATTCAAACAACGTTTGGAGTTGTATTTATCAGCAATCGGAGCTGACGAGAAAAGTGATAAAATGAAAGCGTCAGTGTTCTTACATGTCGTGGGTGCTGAAGCGCTGGAGGTGTATAATAACTTCACATTCGCTGCTGAGGGAGACAAAATGAAGCTGGATAAAATAATGGAACAGTTTGAGGCCTACTGCATACCTAAACGTAACGTGATGTTTGAGAGGCACAGATTTTTCACATGTGTACAGAAAACGGGAGAGACTATTGATCAGTATGTGACTGAACTGAGAAACCGAAGCAAAACATGTGAATTTGGGGGACTGACAGACTCGCTGATAAAAGACAGACTGGTGTGTGGTATTCCAGATAATGGTCTAAGGGAAAGACTGCTAAGAGAGCAAGGTCTAGACCTGGGAAAAGCCATAGCACTGTGTAGGGCTACAGAGACTGTGAAGTCGCAGGCAAAGGAGCTGTTCAGTGACAGTAGCTGCAACATGGATGCAGTGAGAAAGAATGGATACAAACCGTTTAACAAAAAGAGCGCCAATGTGAAAAAAGAGGCGTGGCCAGCGAACAAAAATGAAAGGGACAATCGAAAGTCATGTAGTCGATGCGGTACACAACATCCACCAAAAAAGTGTCCAGCATATGGTAAAACATGCAATAATTGCAACAAAAACAACCATTATGCCCGTTGCTGTAAGAACCAAGCGCAACAAAGCAAGGTCCATGCAGTAGATGAAAGCGAGATAGAGGAGTTCTATGTAGATGTTGTGTCTGAAAACAAAAAAGAAAAAAGAGACTGGATGTTGACACTAAAAGTGAATGACATACACATTCCATTTAAATTGGATACTGGAGCACAAGTTAATGTGATATCAGAGACTGATTTTAAGAAAATTAGACCCAGACCAAAGATACATGGAATAAAAGTGAAAGTGACAGGATACTCAGGTACTGATATACCAGTGAACGGAAGATGCATTGTCAAAGTGACACACAAGGACAGAGAGCACACGCTAGCATTAATCGTGGTGCCAAAGGATGTGCAGGCCATACTAGGTTTAATAGCCTGTGAGAGACTGAACCTGGTAAAGAGAGTCCTCGTTGTGGAAAGCGAAGGAGGGACAGTCTATGATGAACTCATGAAAGAGTACAACGACCTATTTCAGGGTCTAGGCTGCCTTCCAGGAGAACACACGATCAGAGTAGATAAAAGTATGCCAACGGTCATACATCCATGCAGAAAAGTTCCGTTTGCTCTTCAAAAGCAACTGAAGGCAGAGTTGGACAGGATGGAAAGCCTGAACGTGATTCAGAAGATAGATGAGCCAAGTGAGTGGGTGAGTTCCCTTGTCGTTGTGGACAAAAATAATGGAAAGCTCAGAATTTGCCTGGATCCAAGAGATCTAAACAGAGCAATAAAGAGAGAGCACTTCAAGCTTCCTACACGTGAGGAAATCATGTCCCAGTTTGCAAATGCAAAGTATTTCAGCAAATTAGATGCATCATCAGGATTTTGGCAGATGAAGCTGGACGAGGCAAGTTCAAGACTGTGCACGTTCAACAGTCCATTTGGCAGATACAGATTCCTAAGGTTACCATTTGGCATTGCCTCAGCTCCTGAAGTGTATCACAAAGCTATCCATATGATCTATGAGCACCTGGAGGGAGTTGATACATCAATGTATGGGGAACCACGAGAACTGAGCATGACGAGAGACTGAAAAAAGTGCTGGAAGCAACAAGGAAAACAAACCTGAAGCTGAATAGAGAGAAATGCCAGCTCGGGGTGACAGAACTGACATTCGTGGGAGATATCCTTAGCAGTGAGGGCATCAGACCAGATCCCAGAAAGGTGTCCGCCATTGAGAATATGCCAAAGCCACAATGCAAAAAGGACGTGCAGATGTTTAATGGAATGATCAACTACATGGGTAAATTCATATCCAACCTCTCAGAAAAGATGGCGCCACTGAGACGACTAACTGAAAAGAACATAGAATGGGAATGGAATCATGAGCATGAGAAGTCATGGAGCGATCTAAAGAAACTGCTCACGGAGGAACCAGTTCTGAGGTTTTATGACCCAGCGAGACCCATCAAGATATCATCAGATGCATCACAGAGTGGGCTCGGTGCCGTTCTTCTGCAAAAATATGACTACTGGCAACCTATTGCATATGCATCGCGCTCAATGACAGACGCGGAGACGCGATATGCTCAAATAGAAAAGGAGCTGCTCAGCATCACATACGCCTGTGAAAGATTTCACCAGTTTGTGGCAGGACAAGCAATCAGTGTAGAGACTGACCATAAGCCCTTGATTGCATTGTTCCAAAAGCCACTAAATAGCTGTCCGCTTAGAATACAAAGAATGATGATCAGGCTGCAACGCTATACACTGAATGTTGCATACACACCGGGTAAGCTGATGTATACAGCAGACACGTTGTCCAGAGCTGTTGGCCCAAGTGAGCCCGCAAACACCAAAATGGATGAAAAAGTGAACGCCTACGTGGACATGATCACAAGTGCACTGCCCATAGCAGATGCAAAAATGGAGCTCATAAAGACTGAGACAAACAAAGATGAAATAATGAGACGACTGAGGAAAAGCATCTTGGATGGATGGCCCAACATGAAGCAAGACTGCTCACCTGACATGGCAGAGTACTGGAACTGCAGGGCGGAACTATCAGTGGTCGAAGACATCATCTACAAAGGAAGTAAAATAGTTATCCCAAAGAGTCTGAGAAAAGAGATGCTAAAAAGGATCCATGGAGGACATCTGGGAATCGAAAAGTGTAAGAAAAGAGCACGAGAGGTGATGTACTGGCCACGAATCAACCAAGATGTGACAAATGAGGTGTCAAACTGCACAACATGCCTGAAATATCGAGCAAGCAATCCGGTAGAACCACTAAAGCCACACCCAGCGCCAGACAGGCCTTACCAGAAGGTAGGCGCTGATCTATTTGTATGTCAAGGGAAGGACTATCTTGTAGTCACAAACTATTACTCCCTGTATCCAGAGGTTTGTAGACTGTACACCACCACTGCAGATGCTGTGATAACATGCATGAAAGCCATATTCTCCAGACATGGCGTGGCAAGCGAGGTCTTCACAGACAACGGACCCCAGTTTTACAATGCAAGTTTCCAACACTTTGCCAAAGAGTGGGACTTTGTCCACACAACGTCAAGTCCTCACTTTCCACAGTCCAATGGACTAGTGGAAAAATCGGTCCAGACAGTGAAAAGACTGATGTACAAGGCAAAAGACAGTGGAACTGACTTTTACCAGAGCATGCTTGTATACCGCACAACGCCGCTCGAGTGTGGTATGTCACCAGCCCAACTCCTTATGGGACGTCTGCTAAGGTCAAACCTACCCATCCCGGAGAACCTCCTGAAAACAAAAGAGGGGGAGAAAGTGAGGAAGTTCAAAGAACAACAGAAAGAAAAGCAAAAGTACTACGATGACAGAGGAACACAAAACCTACCTGAACTCCACACTGGTGACCAAGTAAGGTTCAAAGACAAAACAAACATATGGACTCAGAAGGGAACTGTCCTGAGTGAAGTCCAACCAAGATCATATACCATTCAGACAGATGAGGGTGCTGTTCTGCGAAGAAATCGGCGGGATCTTCTCATGGGACCAGGCACAGCAGGTCAAAAGACTGATACTGTTGAACAACCTGATCACACAGCTGAGAAATCATCATCTGAGGCAACAACTCAGATTCAAGGACAATCAATCAGAAAATCCTCAAGACACGTGAATCCTCCTGAGAGACTCATTGAGCAAGTTTAAGAACTATTGTTATAGAAGGAAGTAATGTTATCTTATTCTTTCTTCAAGCTCTAGTGTATTTACATATTTCATGTGAACACACAAAACAAGGTTAAAAAACCTTGATAATGATAATAATAATGTAAGCTCATTAAGTGTTACAGTTAAAATGCAGAGTAATACAAAGAAAACATGTTGTTAGATAAAAGTAAAATACTTTTGTTTTAAGAAAGGGAGATGTAATGATATCAGCAAATAGTGATGGTATTTGCCTGTTTGATTATGATGCCTTACCAGCATATTTGCCTGTTTGATTACTTATGCCTTACCAGCAGAGGGCATGTGACAGAGGCAGAGTTTAGTTTTAGTTTCATTTTAGATGGATCTCTAAGATGGTGTCTCCTGTAATGCTGTTAACTGAGTTGAACATACTTTAGATAAAAAGACATCTCTTTCATGAATGTGTCGTCATTGAACCCACATACAAATCAATACAGTGACTGGCATTACTCAATAGCAAGCTTCAGTGTAAACAGCTTCATGATATCACTCATTAGAGCGGATTGCACAATCCTGGTATTGCCCAGCCCACACTTTACAAATGATTGCTCCATCCCAAATCACGGGGACAGGGACATTAGAATACGTGGGTTGGGAGCATCGAGTCAATAGCACTTCAGTGGCACCAACTCCAACTCCAATCAGCTGTCAGGAAAATCAGAGATGTCTAGGAAGGGCCCAAGGAAGAAAAGTAGAGGGATATTTGGCTCTGATAGGAGCCATTATAGAGGAGAAACAATCCCTTTGGGGATTGTTATCCTCTTATGGCTGGATGTTTGGACCATTTCTGCAGCCACAGAAGAACTTAGAGCAGCTCTAAGCTAATTTTGAGTTTCGCTGAGGCGTATCAAGTGGCATATAGGGTGGAATACACAGGATAACCTCGAACTGCCCCAGACAACTGCTCTTGATGTGGGAGGGTGAGCAGCTCCATGACATCCCCTCACTAGAAAATGGCACAATGGAAAACATCAGGTGGAATCCCAGTAGGAGCAGATTCTGCACCATTTTCTGGTCACCTGTGGGGCAATCTTCCTGACTTCTGCACAGGGTCCGCTCAGAATTGTGGACCCATCATGCGTGATATGAACATAATGCAATTAAACATAGAATTCATCGCACATATGAATACCTAGCTAGCTTCTATCTTTGACACCATTGAACCTTCACTCAACTTATGTCTTTATTATAACATTTTCTGTGACTCCAGTCTGCCATCAAATCTGACAATTTTCCTCTTGTTAATTAAGTGTTTGAATCTTATGGGGGGATATTCCTCTATGGCTGCCCTGATACCTGCATTGCTCTGCACCTGTGAAGAGACACTTACCCATGGTTTTTCCTCCCTGGGTTGAGATTGTCCTGGGACAGTGCCCTGAGAGGATCCTACCTGTCTCCAAATTCATCAGCCAGCCTTCAGGACCCCCGCACATCACAAGCTCTGCATGGGCCCAGAGGCGGGCCCTTGTGATGGCTTCTTACAGGCACCCCTCCACTAGAGCAGCAAATGACTGTTAGGAGAGGAAGAATGAGGCAGGACACCCAGAACACATTGGCCTAGAAATTCAGTATCGCCACGTTTGGGGCGTTATACTCGAGCGGGCGCGAAATTTAGCGCCCGGCGCAAATCATCGCCACCTTCAGCTAAATTGACCTGCTTCGCCCCAAGAGGTGCTTGGAGTGCTAAAGCAGGCGCTGCATGACTGTCCTAAGGTGCTAAGCTGGAGAAGCGAGGCGCTACCACCGAGGGCGGGCGTAGCGCAGGTGTGGCCAGTAAGTGATTGCACGCAGACACGTTGGCGCCGGTCAGCTCTCGGAGCCCTGTTTCTCGGCCTGGACAGACCTGCTGCCACATTCTAACGCCTAGGACCATGGAGAGGGCCAGGGAGCGAGTGCAGCGGTTCAGTGAGGGGGCCCTGCAGGTTCTGGTTGGTGCAGTGGAGTACAGGCGATCTATCCTGTTTCCGGACAGTGGCAGGAGGCCGCTGCCCACCGACTACCGCAAAGCTTGGAGGGAGGTGGCTCACAGAGTGACCTCCAGCAGCATGGTGCCTAGGACCCTTGTGCAATGCAGGAAGAAGTTCAACGACCTCACTCGGGTCGTCAGGGTGAGTACACTTTTCAGTATCCTCTTCATCCCTGCATGTGCACCTCACTTTATGGCCAAAGCGTCCTGAAAGCCCCAATGCCCAGGCCCTCATCCCACACCTATGGGCCTTTCATGAAACTCACACACATATTCAGCACTTTACACACTGTAAGGGCTATTCCACCATGGGAGGCAGTGCAGCCAAGATCACGGCTTCACACTGTAAGGGCTATTCCACCATGGGAGGCAGTGCAGCCAAGATCAGGGCTTCACACTGTAAGGGCTATTCCACCATGGGAGGCATTGCAGCCAAGATCAGGGCTTCACACTGTAAGCGCTATTCCACCATGGGAGGCAGTGCAGCCAAGATCAGGGCTTCACACTGTAAGGGCTATTTCACCATGGGAGGCAGTGCAGCCAAGATCAGGCCTTCACACTGTAAGGGCTATTCCACCATGGGAGGCAGTGCAGCCAAGATCAGGGCTTCACACTGTAAGGGTTATTCCACAATGGGAGGCAGTGCAGCCAAGATCAGGGCTTCACACTGTAAGGGCTATTTCACCATGGGAGGCAGTGCAGCCAAGATCAGGGCTTCACACTGTAAGGGCTATTCCACCATGGGAGGCAGTGCAGCCAAGATCAGGGCTTCACACTGTACTCAGAGCCCATCCTTTCTCTTGCAGGGCAAGCTGGCCCATAACAGGAGGCAGCAGCAATGGACCGGGGGAGGCCGGCCTCTCCTTAAAGACCTCAGTGATCTGGAGCAGCAAGTCCAGCACATTATGGCAGGCCGGATGATTGGCCCCATCGCCACTGGAGATGCCGACCCCGTTCTGGACAGCAATGGTAAGGTCATCACCTTTTTGACCTCTCTCCTTCCACTTGTACCTCACACCAGCATCCTTTGCCACTATCGAACCAATACAGTGCATTGTAGCACTCATGCCTCCCTCGCTGCCACCCTGTCCTCACGCTAAAGCAACTCTTGTACCTCCCTGCTTTCAGATGGTGATTCGCCAGGTGAGGAGGTGGGCCCTCAAGCTGCCACTGTGAGTGATTCTGAGGCCGAGGAGGAAGAGGAAGCCGGGCCATCAGTGCCACCCTCAGCCGAGGCAGCCCATGGCCATAATGGGGACACGTCTTCCCTGGAGGGGAGCAGAGGGGAAGGGTCTGAGGAGGGTGAAGCTCCGGGGCCCAGCGGGCTGCAGCAATGCAGGGGGGGGATAGGGAAGCTTGGTGGCCTTCTCCCCGGAGGGAGAGTCTGGCCTCCAGACCTGCTACAGTGAGCGCAGAAGAGGTGCGGCTCCTCGCTGAAATGGGCGCCCAGGCAGAGCAGAGGCACACTGAGCTCATGGCTGCAGTGGCAAGGATGCCCGAATCCATTGAGTCACTGGCAAGGAGTGTCCAGGACTTCGGTGCAGCACTGGCAAGGAGTCTGCAGGACTTTGGTGCAGCACAGGCGGCTTCCACGCAAGTGCTTAGTGGTGCAATGCAGTCAGTGGCTGGTCTGATGCAGACACAGATTGAGGCCACACGAGCACTGACTGCTGCTACCCTCGCTGCATCAGGCATGAATCGCCGGGGCCCTCGCCGCGCCGCAGAAGGCCAGCAGTCTGTGCTTCAGCAGATTGCCCCGCATGCTGCAGTGCTGCCCTGTGGGAGTGCCAGTGTGTCAGCCGACCAGGGAGTGCCTGTTCTCTGGCAGGATGGCAGCATTCCTGCTGCCAACACTGTCACTTCTCCATTGCAGCTGCCACCACCCGTAGGACAGACTGCTGCCGCCCGTGCAGAGTTGGAGCAGCCAGCAGCTGGGCCCTCCAGGCCCAGAGCTGGTCCAGGCTGTCCCCCAAGGGCATCTGCCGACTCAGTTTCTGATACTCAGCAGCCTTCCCCCAGCCTTGCTGCAGCCACTGGGGTCCCATTGCAGAGGAGCTGCAGGGTGGGAAGGGGCCAATCTTGCAAGCGAAGCAGATCACCCTCGAAGGGCAAAAAGTAGGAGGTGTGGCAAAATGCTGTTAATTATTTTAGTGAAGGCTGAGGATCGTGGTCATTGTTTGTTAACTCTTTTGTTCATTGTCTCCAGGTTGTGAGAGCCAGTTATGTGTCTGACTGCTTTTTGGGGGGTTTCTCTCTATTACTTTGTCGTGCGGGAAGGGCACACAGTTTGTTAAATAAAGAAGTGTCTTTATTCAGATTGTGCATGTTTGCTCTTTGAACTATTTGTTGCCTTGACCAGCTCAGGGGTTGCAGAACGGTTCTATTCATGTTCTTTCAATGGCACAAGCCATTCCCTCAGAGGGGGCCTAGAACTGACTTGCAATAAGCCGCTGATGGACGGCCCTTGCACTTTGTGCCTCCCTCCCATCTTGCTGCTCCTCCTCCTCCTCCTCCTCCTCTGCTGGTGCTCCAATGTCTGCTGGCAGTGGCTGAGTCCTGAGGATTGCCAGGTTATGCAGCATACAGCACACAACAACGAAATGGGAGACTCGCTCAGGTGAGTACTGAAGGACTCCCCCGGAATGGTCCAGACAGTGGAACCGTTGCTTTAGCATACCGATTGTGTGCTCAATGATGTTCCTGGTCGCTTGATGGCTCTCATTGTATCATTCTTCAGCAGGGGTGCTGGGCGCTCGGAGCAGGGTCATCAGCCAGGTGCACAGAGGATAGCCCTTGTCCCCGAGAAGCCAGCCTCCTGGGTGAGCCAGGGCTTCGAAAAGGTCTGCCACAGAAGTCTGGCGCAGGATGAAGGCGTTGTGGCTGCTGCCTGGAAAGCGGTCATTGACAGCTAGTATCAGCTGTCTGTGGTCACACACCAAGTGCACGTTCAACGAATGGTACCCCTTCCGGTTGCGGTAATCCTCGGCATTCTCTTGCGGTGCCCGCAAAGTCACATGCGTGCAGCCAATGGCGCCCTGGACCATGGGGAAGCCCGCTATTCTTGCAAATCCCATTGCGCGCTCTTGCTGCTTGTCCAGGGTCATGGGGAAGGAAATGTACTGATGTTTCCTTTTGAAGAGGGCATTCGTGACTTGGCGGATGCAGCAATGCACCGTGAACTGGAAGACATTGGCAATGTCCCCAGTAGCGGATTGGAAGGAGCCGGTGGCATAGAAGTTGAGAGCCACTGTCACCTTCACTGCCACTGACAGAGACGTCCTGCTCCTCAGTTGAGGCTGCAGATCTGGCTGAAGCAGATGGCAGAGCTCAGTGACCACCTCCCTGCTGAATCAAAGCCTCCGAAAACACTGCTCCTCAGACATGTTGAGGTAGAACTGTTGCCGGAATACCCTGGGAGGGTAAGGCCTCCTGTGCCGATGCCTGTTGGCCCTCCTCCATCTGGCCATGATTGGCACTCTCTCTCGGCGTCTCTGAGCCCTCTCAATGCAATGGAGAAACCCAACGTTTCCACCCATTGCAGCCCCCATTATATGTGGCCACTCAAGGTTATGGCACTGAAAAATCAATCCAACTGCAAAGTTCTGGGCCGAAGCCAGAAGTACCTGTGCGAGCGCTGACTCAATGCAGAAAGCTCTCTTCCTTTGTCTCTCTGCAAATCTCTCTCTCTCTCACAGAAGGAGTGGTCCAAAAATGGCTACCACTAAGAAGCCAGGAAGAGCCCCCTTTAAATAGCGCCCCCCCAGCCCCACAGCAACTGGGAACCGTTCCAGTCAAGCAGTCGCTGGGAGCGCCAGGCGGAAAGGAGGGGGGGCGCCACTGAATTTCCAGTTTGGGGCGCCCCAAGGGCGTTGCACCATGAAATGACGTCAGAATCTGCGCGCGCAGCTGAGCGGGCGTTGCGGTTTTGCACCGCCGCTAAATGTCCGCTCAATGTCGCGAGAGGTGCAGGTGTCGCCATGCCCGGGCGCTAGCCGCTTCGCGCCCCACTTATCGCCCTCTTAAGGCGCTAACGGGTGGTGCTAACAACTGAATTTCTCCCCCATTATCTCCTACGTCATTATCATACATACACCGGGGCAGTGACCTGACGTAATGGGTCTCTGGCCGGCCTCTGAGAATGTCAATTCTCCAGGCGGAGGGCAAAGGAAATCTACACTACTGTGCTTTGCTTTTTTCTAATTGGTCATTTTTGTACTTTTGTTATACTTTCATTATTCACAAGTTATGAAAAATCTTTCTCCCTAATCTATTTCGCTGAAAAAGTAGGTGAAACATGGCCACTGTAATAGTTTACTGATTACACTATAATGCCCTTAAATAAAGATTTATCAGAGAAAAAAAGCTCTTCCCCTCACTGCACTTGCACAAGCAGCACAACACATCTTGCTGGTCCTCTGAACATCATTGACTCCATCACACTTCTGCAGCAAATAATCAGCAATGTTTGTATTAAATTTGTCCATTCATGTCCCCAGAACTATAATTGCCAGGAGCCATTGTGGCTTTGTGGACTCCTGTCTGACAGTACAAAGAGTACGAGGACTCATTTTTGCAGTTTGTAACCAGCTTTAAATAATAAAATTAGATTAAGCAAATACAAAATACAACTACATTAGGCAATGAAAACCATGATACAGAATAAAATTAAATATCACAACAACTCCTTCCCCTAAATGTACATGGTGGTATATGTTTACCTCCTTAGTAGATAAACGTCTAAGTGCCACTGCACAGCTATTCCTTCCCTTAACATGCGCAGGAGTCTATGATGCAGAAGTTTATTCATCTGCCTCCATATGCTGGTGCCACCTTTTTTCTATGGGCCGCTTGCTGCTAAAATTTCTCTAGACAGCAGTACAAATGCTGCAGGAACTGTGGGGGGTGGAGGGCGGGGTGGGGGGGCAGCGTCAGGGGCTAACCAAGGGGGAGAGATAGAACAGAAATGTAAGCAGTGCATGAAAAGTGAAAATATTTGAAGGAGAAAAGAAGTAAAAGAGAAAAATACTAGTAAAGGAGGAGAGGGCAGAGATAAGAGAAGCGAAGCTGAGAGAACGAGCAGGAAGAGAGAGAAAAAGATTTTTGTGGGGAGTGGTGGGGTCGGGGGGAGGAGGTACATTTCTGGCTCTTCTGGGACAGGATGGGGTGGTTGCTATCAGGACTTAACACGTCCATATTATAAAATAACGTAACAGCGCAAGAATATCCAGAGTAGACCTAAGATTGTTCAAGAAGACTTTTGCTGGTAATGCTGACCAGGGAAACCGTTATATCACATTTAGAAAGAAAGAAACATTTACAACTATAGTCATTTAAAAAAAAAAATTATAAATAAAATTGCATAAAAGCTCATAATGTATATTAAAATGAGAGCAGTGTACAATATGGCAAGACAAAATGTACTAGCTTTAGCTAATGAGTAGTTAGCTATGGCTTTTACAAACTGTTATATAATAGAAATGACGGGAATTGTTCCTCATGCCACATGCACTAATGAACTTGGGTTTCAAAGACTGGGGATATAGATGATCAATGTGGAAGCTAATAAGATAAGCACTAATACCCAGTAGACAAATAAGAGCTTAGGATAGCAAGAAAAGAATAGTAGCTTGAAACAGTATGTTTGTAATTTTTTCAGAATAAAACTAATTATGAAATATTAAATGTCTTTTTTTTATAAAATTTAAGCTGTTAACAAGGCAATATGTAATTACATCAAATTCTCTTGACGCAATTTAGATGCAATTATCTGTTCAACCTCACCATGACAACAATCACTGTAGTTTCAGAATTTGTTAAGTGCACGCAGATGGATAACGCACTAAATCTGAGAGATGATTTAATTCTCTCAGGAGTTATTTAGAAGATGATTTTAGCATATTTAAACAAGAGGAGATGATTTTCTGTATTTTGGGCTTTGTAGTATTTAAATCAAGCTTTACAACTTTCCGAGTTAGTTGCCTTTTCAGCTGCATTTAGTAATAAGTGTGCAAATATCTTGATGTTTATTTCATTAAGCAGATATATAAAAAAATCCTAAAAGTTTATAAATATTTTGGAGCTGTCAAAACCAAACAAACCAGCTTGTGAGAGACACTGGCGGGAAACCGTCGCAAACTTGGTTGCATCAGGTCGCCACAAGTTCCAGGAGTCTCCGACTTGCCACGTGAGGGGTGGTTATCGGCCCATTGCTTACAAGACAAAAGTCATCAGAGAGGGTGAAGCCAGGGGTGGGCCTCACTATGCTGGTGGTTCTCATATCATTGGTTTATTTGAGACCCAGTGTATCTGTGGAAGTTTTGGTAAGTTGAGGCATACCAGTCTCCACAAGGGGGATCTGGGCTCTACCAGTGGGATCCAGGTAAGCAAAGTGACTTGGACCCTCGAGATGCCCCAATTTCTTTGTTGAGGCAGGTGGGCCATCTTACACAGGGGGCCAAAGAGGACACGATCAGGGTTGGGTGGTGGGGCCTGGGCAACCTCCCACAATGGTGGTGAATGCTGGAGTTTCCAAATGCATGGGGCAGGCAGGCTGAAGATGCACCCAGAGTGCTGCTTATGCCCACTTGCTGTATGTTAATTAGGTTCCCTTCCACTGGCTTTGCCAACTCCAGTGGGCATGATTCCAACATAACTGTCAGGATCATATCCTGAAGAATTTTGGCCGGAATGCTATTACTGCATGGATGTCACATATCAAGATAAAAACCCGAATTGTCAGTGTAAGTTGTTAAATTATGTCAAAACATTGTAAATATTTATGACATCTGCTATAATTGATTCAATCACATCTCATCCTTTTTTGGAATGTTAGAGAAATTCAGTGCCAAGAACTGCCTGTGCATATCCTGATGTCTAATTAAAATCATTTTTACCTCTTCTGTGTTGTTCAGCTTCTGACAAAACTAGTACCTCTGCATTTGCTCAATATAAAACATCACTTCTATTTTGATTTTGTTGAAATTGGAACGAATTGGCATTTGCTCTGATTTTAAGCTCAGTTTTATGATTCGATGCAAACAGGATATATAGCATGCAGGAACTGAACTTCATGAAAATTTATGGAAAGCTGCAATCCATAGATTATGTGCAACAAATTGATGGGTAGGTACAGAGCTGAATATTTATGCTATGAAACATCTCTCTGCTGCATATTCTATCCAGATCATTAAAAGGTTGGCAAATGCCAGCACTTTCTGTAATTAAAACAAAAGAGCAGTTTCTTACTATGAATACTCACTTTTGCTACTCATATGTTACTCAGCGATGTAGTCAGATCTATGCTCTTCTCAAATTCCTGGTATCTCATGGCTGGTATTCATAGCAAAGCAGCATAGAAATTGCTGGTGGGAAAAGACAAAGGTCCATCTAGTTTGCCTTTTACCATCCTGGTAGTCACATGATACAATAATTGAGTTGTTGACTAATCATAGCAATCAATCTCTATCAATTAGTCTACAACAGGCCCAGAAATAACAAGAGGAAAACTCCAAGGTGGAATGCTTTGGGAAAATGATCACCTTTTCCCTGCAATGCATGCTACACTTACCACATGTTTCAAATTACACATATACTGTATCCCAAAATGTTCAACAACTCCTGGCACCACCTTTATTGTGCAAGCTTTAACACAGTAGGCAAACATTGTAAAAGTGATGCTTTATGTACAACAATCAGATACACAATGCAATTTCTAATGGCACTCCTCAGAAAATTGTCTCATGTTCACCTATCTTTCCAGATTGATGGCCTTAGCTGCTCACTGGGAATTGCTTATTTTATCACTTTGATGTGACTTAGGCTAGAAACATTCTGAGATATGGGGGGTGATTTTTGTCAATGGGGGTGCATTGGAGGCGGGACTGCTGCTTGTCGGGTTTCAGTCCCGCTTCCATTGACGTCTGGCCAACCCATGCTATTTTCCCTTGATTGACCTTGTTAAGTCCGCCCAGCAGGCTTAGCAGGCCAATTAAGGGAAAGCCGGTGTCAGTGTATGACGTTTCATCTACTAAAAATTTTTGACAGATGAATTGTCATCGTTTGACAGCTTTGAGATGCTGTCAAACACAGACATTCTCTGTTGTTTGGTGAGTTCTTGTACTCAAGGCTCACCAAACCTATTTCCTGAGCAGAAAGCAGATGGCTGTTGCATCAGAAAATGCAGCAGCCATTCTGTCATCTCTGCCGTGGAGATGCCGGAGCCTCCGGATCCCCAACGATTGAAGCCTGCAGGAAGAAGCAAAGGTAAGGAAACTTTTTCTATCACTTTTCACTCACCTCACATACTTACCTCTCCACACTTGCACCCATCGCTCACCTCCACAGCGTACTTTTGACTCCTCTCACCCCTGCAGACCCACTGCTCGACTCACTGACCCTGGCGGGGTTTCCTGACATCGGGAAGCTCGCACCTCTGTTGGAAAATTGGGATAATCCTCTTAACTGCCTGTTAACTACCTGTTAACAGGCAGTTAAGTGGCTGCAATCCCCTTCCTGCCTCCAGGAGACGGGACCCAGCGCGGGTTGGGTACCCGCCTCCTGGGAAGATGGCATGGAGGCGGGTTGGGGGCGGGATGGGTACCTGCCCTCAGATTCTGCCATTTTCCTGGCAGTCCCACCTCCAAACCTGCCTCCCCAGGGCTGGCAAAATCGCCCCCATTTTTTCTGTGTTCAAACTGGCCAAGTTCAGATTGCCTTGGTTTTGAGACTACTCACTGCACAAACATATTACAGTCCTGAAAAAAGCCAAAATTTAAACCTAACTATTTGAATAATACAGCAAATGCAGATTGACATTAGTGAAAGAAATGTGATCCCTCTTATGTACCTTTCTCCATCCAGCCCATATCGCCTTTATATATTAACTATGCATTTTTTATCCTTTTTCTTTGTTCCATTTTCTTTGTTGGCTTCAATTTGTTTTCTTTTTAGTTAAAGGATAGAGTTGGTAATAGGGAAAATCTTTCAGGAAATATAATGCTTACATATAAATGAGTTGCAAAGGAAGGAATAACATAAGATGTGTAGATAAGCTTTGAATTTCTTTCCAATGAAATAAGAGAGTAATGCTGAACATATTTACTACTTTTCCATTTGATATGCCTTGCAAACATTTTATTTTCCCTTCACCTCACCTCCCACGATTGTCTGGTGTCACTATGAATCACATTTGTGCATCAGTCACACTTGTCATCTGCATAGGTGGGCAAGGGAAAGTAAAAGATGCACTGCAACGATGCTTTGTAATTTTAATTTCAATTATCTCCTAATTATTGGTTCTGCAATACAACTTTTGAGCTATTTAATTAATGATTGAAGAGATGAAAGCATGCTGATTATATATTTCATGCTTGGAAACTTTACCATTATTGTAAAAGTAAATAGTGACTTTACTCTTGATTGAATGATAGACTGGAAGACAGCAATGACACAAAGAAGAAAGCTTCTACCATTTTTAGATGAAAAGGAAATTTACACTTGGAATATAGGGAAGCTTCACATCAATTCGAGTCTCCTAGGTATGAGCACAAACAAAAACATCTCTAAAAATATAATTTCTGTCAACATCATTGTTCCCAAAATAATATGATAATGGTACGAGAAATGGCAGTCTGTTATAGGACAAACTCTTGTTGCGTTTCTTTACACTTGAGACCAGTACACAGTTCATCAAAGCCTGACACAGTTGGCTAACCTCCCTTTGGGCAATACTTTGGGTTGTTCCTGTTATATTAGCTATATATATATTTTATTGATGTCTTAATTATCAATGTAAAAGCTTACTGTCTTCTGTAACTTTTCTATTCATACTTTCTAATTTGCTGATGGAAACACAAGGGTTAGCACAAATCATCTCACATTCTGATACACAGGGCTTTGGAAGGGGCTAATTTAGAAAGGGAGATAAATCAGGCAACACACACTACTCTGGGGCCTTACAGCAGTTGGAAGAAAGTGGATCATGCTGGCAGCTGATTCTTCAAGTGGAGGGCAGACCACAATAAGTTGGTAATGGAGTGAGGTGGAAACAAACTTGGAGCAATAGTTCCATAACGGGAATTTGATGACAGTGGGAATTTGGTTCAGAAGGGGAAAGAGGAACAGAGCAGTTTCATAAAAAATTTAAATGGATAAGAAAATAAATGTAATTATAACATAATTAACATTTGTAGTAAGAATGGCAGTACAGGAAGGGACAGTGATAGATGGTTCCTGAAGGATGGGGGTGTTTCAAGTAACAGATGTTAACACGGACAATTTGTATAACTTGTACTTGGACAACTATTGTAAATTTGGCCAACAATCTCATACAAATTTATTTGTCATAGCCCTACATCCATAAGTTGACTTTAATACCGTGCAGTGCTCTCTAGCCAACTGCTATTGATAGGACAGTGAGGAATAATGTACAAAATACAGAATGTTACTTTCTAGCTACCTTATCTGTCTGTCTAGGCTTTTTCTGAGTTCCACTATGAATGTTGGGCTCTCATTCCAGTTCAATGGAGTTTTACCACTTTAAATGATCAGATCTGAAGAAAATGATCTTCCCTTTTAAATCCAACAGTCAAGCGTCCTGCTATTTTAGCAAAGGAGGAGTGTAGGGACATTTTTGGTGTGGGGTCAGAAAGACAGAAGGGCTCCATCCCAACTGATATCACTTTTGGTTTCAGAATTTTTGGCATTGAGATATCTTCTATCCACTGATCTTACAACAGTCTTTGATTGAAGGCTTTGAAAGTCTCTAGACTTCCCAGACACTATTTGAAGAAGAGTAGGGGAGTTCTCCTAGTTTCCTGACCAACATTATTTATTTTCTAACTGGAGTAACAGCAGTTGGTAACTCCCACCCATCCAGTTTGAGTGAAAAGTCTATGGAAGGTGCCTTGGCCTGAAAAAAATCATGTGCTCACCTTAAATTGAATTGAAAGAAACTCTGACAAATCTGCTCTTCATTCCTGGCTGCCTGTCAACAGACATCTGCATCAACAACATTTCCCATTTAAGTACAAACATTGAGCCCAAGTAGCATATGGCAGCCCATCTAATTGAAAGAAGTTGACAGGGATTTGGCAGGAATAGTTAAACCCTTCCAATAATATCAATCCCACCGTCAGGTGAAGGCTGGCTGTCAGGATTATTAACTAGCCACTCATAACCATATCCTACTTGTCAGACTTTGCCATCTATAATATAATTAATACGTGTACAATATATAACATACCAGTACACTCCGTAACCATAAACATTTGCAAGACAAAATATCAGCTTAAAAATAGAAAAAGAGCAACTGATTTACATATGTATAGATTATCTTCTTGCCTATATTTTTCATATTTTCTAACTTGATTGTGTTTATTTTGTAGATTTTGCTGACTGATATTTATGCAAAACAGAAGTAATGTAATTAATAAAACACTGTTTACTTCCTGACCATCCTCTTCTCATTAATGAAATTGGAGACAGTGGTGGCCCTGTTCTCGAGAGCAGTGAGGTCAGATTGGTGAAGATTGTGCCATCCCAAATTTCCATCATTTTCTTTCACTTGGTATTGGCTTCTCCTTCATATATTTCCAGACATTTAGCCACCATCCAACAGTCAGCTTCATTTTTTTAAACCTGGGAGATGGCAATATTTCATGAGATAATTCTTCTTGCTGACCCTTATCTTTACTTTTGGATGTGAACCCTTGTAGAATTTTAAATAGTTTTGTTCTGCTCCCTGAGCCACTGTCTCCAGTATTGTTTTATATTCAGATTATCCTGTGAATCATTGGTGTGGAAATTGGCATATTGAATGTATTAATTCTACGAGGGTTGTGATTGACCAGTACTTAGCTGTACTGAAGCAGTTTGCACTGGATCACAGTGGAGAATACCATTCTATTAGTAAAAGGTTTGCATGTATGATATAAATAAGATCGCTGTCCATGACCTAAATGTTTATTTACAAAGTCAGCTATGTACAATTCAGGCTTGTACTGAAAATAACAGGCCCAACAGTTCTGTGCATGGAATTATGGCCGACATCAATAAAGTACTTCATTTAGAGTAAGGTCTTCATATATTTCTACAATTCTCTGTTCATATCCTCATAACAGGAATTGGAAAATCTCCGAAGGTTAATGGTATAGAAGCTTCATATAGAGTCATATATTAACATTATTTATGATAGCTTCAGTAGTCTTTTATTTTTGATCTTTTTTAAATTCTTGTAATTTTGTGAATAGGTGTTCCTCATCCTAAATGAGAGTTATAAATTTTGTAGTATTCTACACAATGACTTTCCAAATGTAAAATAAAACATTGTGGATACTCAAAATAATTAACGTGTAGTAATATATACACTACTAGCTGGAGTGCCCGGCGGTGCCGAGGCTTTTTCGAGGGCATGTTGTTGTTGGAAGAGAGAGAGAGAGCCACTGGGGGGAAGAGAGAGAGCCACTGGGGGAAGAGAGAGAGCAACTGGGGGGAAGAGAGAGAGCGACTGGGGGGAAGAGAGTGACTGGGGGGGAGGGGGTGAGAGGGGGGAGGAGGGGGGGAGAGGAGGGAGGGAGGGGAGGGTGGAGGGGGGGTGGAGGGGGGAGAGGGGGGGAGGGGAGGAGAGAAGGGGGAGAGAAAGGGGAGAGAAGGGGGAGAGAAGGGGGGAGAGAAGGGGGGGAGAGAAGGGGGGAGGGGAGGGGGGAGAGAAGGGGGGAGGGGGGGAGAGAAGGGGGAGGGGGGGAGAGAGAGACGCCGCATCTGAGCTGCTGGCTTCCTGCGCTCTGTGCGTCGCCTGCTGTGCGCGCACCATATGCATGTCCCGTGACCCTCGCGGCCGACGCTGTTGCCCCGGGTAACATGACGGGGGGGGGACTGGGGGGGAGGAGCTTACCAGAAGCCGTGGGACAATGACCTAGCTCGGGCGTGGCTGGGCAAGAGTGGCCCAGGCTTTGAGGCCTAGGCTTTGAGGCCTTACAAAAACGGGGAAAGGTAGGAAAACGAATCATCAGGTTAGAGAAAATATTTACCAATGAATGAACTTTTTTTTAAAACAATTTAATAAAAGCAATTTTTTTTTGCTGGAAATGTAGATTTGAAAAGAAACACGCAGAAAGTGGGAAAAAGAATGGAATCAAGATGGCGGCCACTCACCTCGGTTCAGAATGATAAAGCCCGCCCACACATGCACCGATTGGTCAATCATCCTGTCACTCGACTCTAGGAGGGCCCGTCCGCACGCGCGATGACCCCACCCCCACCACGCAGTGATTGGTCGACTGTCGGGTCACTCGATCGTACGATTGGTTGACCTTAATGTCACTCTATGCTAATGAGCGGATAATGAGCGGAATTTTGAACGTTTTTTGGATACCGCGGGCGCAATTTTTGTCTGGTCGAAACGTAAATACGCTTACGACCGTTGTGGAATCGTAAGCTTTCTTTTGATGTAATGCACATGTAGGTACGCTCTATAACTTTATAGTGTATAGCCGGACAGACAGACAGACAGACAGATGGAAAGACAGACAGACAGATCGACCGCTTTATATATATACTAGCTGGAGTGCCCGGCGGTGCCGAGGCTTTTTCGAGGGCATGTTGTTGTTGGAAGAGAGAGAGAGAGAGTGACTGGGGGGGAAGAGAGCGAGCGACTGGGGAGAAGAGAGCGCGCGACTTGGGGGGAAGAGAACGCACGACTGGGGGGGAAGAGAGCGCGCGACTGGGGGGGAAGAGAGCGTGCGACTGGGGGGGAAGAGAGAGAGCGACTGGGGGGAAGAGAGAGATCGACTGGGGGGAAGAGAGAGAGCGACTGGGGGGAAGAGAGAGAGCGACTGGGGGGGAAGAGAGAGAGCGATTGGGGGGGAAGAGAGGGAGCGACTGGGGGGGAAGAGAGGGAGCGACTGGGGGGAAGAGAGAGAGCGACTGGGGGGGAAGAGTGAGAGCGACTGGGGGGAAGAGAGAGAGCGACTGGGGGGGGAAGAGAGAGAGCGAGAAAGGGGGGGAAGGGGGAGGGCTCGGGAGGGGGGGAGGGGAGGGGGGAGGGGGAGGGAGGGAGGGGGAGGGGGCGGGGAGGTGGAGCGGGAGGGAGGGGGGAAGGGGAGGGAGGGGGAGGGAGGGGGGGAGGGGGGCGGGAGAGGGGGAGGGGGGGAGGGGTAAGGGGGGTCTGAGATGGCCGATTGCGGCTGGCCGGGCCCGGTTGCCTTGGTAACCCTCCTCCCCTCTCCGCCTCCCGATCTCCGGGCCTGGGCCTGAGCGGCCGATTGCGGCTGGCGAGCCCGGTTGCCGGGGTAACCCTCTCCGCTCCCCCTCCCCTCCCGAGCCCCGGTTGCCTTGGTAACCCTCCTCCCCTCTCCGCCTCCCGATCTCCAGGCCTGAGCGGCCGATTGCGGCTGGCGAACCCGGTTGCCGGGGTAACCCTCTCTGCTCCCCCTCCCCTCCCAAGCCCCGGCTGCCTTGGTAACCCTCCTCCCCTCTCCACCTCCCGATCTCCGGGCCTGGGCTGAGCGGCCGATTGCGGCTGGCGAGGCCGGTTGCCGGGATAACCCTCTCCGCTCCCCCTCCCCTCTCGAGCCCCGCCTCCCCCCGAATGAACCGCCAGGAGCTTGCAGTGACCCCAGTCAGCCTTTACCAAGATGGCTGGCCGCTGGTTCGGGGGGTGAGGGGTGGGAGCAGCTTGCCACAAAATAATTGCCTAGGGTCCAGCATGGCTGGCAACAGATGCCCAGGCTTCGAGGCCTACCTGGAAAAACGGGGAAAGGTAGGAAAATTAATGAGATTAGATAAAAGAATTAGAAAGTAATTAACTTTTTTTAAAAACAATATGGCCTAGAAATTCAGTCTGGACACTTTTGGGGCGCTAAAGTCGGGCGCTCGCTAAAGTTAGCGCCCGCCGGAAAGTGCAGGCCACCTCGCCGAAATTCAGTAGAGTTAACCAAGAGTTTGGCCGAGCGCTGAAACTGGCGTTGCAATGCTCTGTTCAGGCGCTAATCCGGCGATGCGGCCTGATAACGCCGAGGCCGGGCGCAGCGCAGGTGCGGTCATGTTTTGATTGACAGCAGACACCCTGACGCCGGCCTGCTCTTAAAGGGGGAAGGGTCGACTTTGACTGCTGCCACGCCCTGCATACTGGAGCCCTGCAGCTAGGCCTCAACACTGCTGGTGGGCCAAAATAGCGCCAGGAGACATGGAGAGGGCCCGTGAACGAGTGCAGCGCTTCTCCGAGCATGCTCTGAGGGTGCTCATTAATGGTGTGGAGGACAAAAGACAGATCTTGTGCCCGGACAGTGGCAACAAGGCTCCCAGGAGCGAGTACAGGAAAGCCTGGAGGAGAATCGCCCGCAGGGTGTCATCCACCTGCGATGTCCCCAGGAGTGCGGACCAATGCCGCAAGAAGTTCAACGACCTCACTCGGTTGGTGAAGGTGAATACCCTTTCCAGTGTCCTCCTCATCCTTGCATGTGAACCTCACATTATGGGCAAAGGGACCTCAAAGGCCTAATGAGCAGCCCTCCTCCCGCAGCAATGGCACTGGCATGATCATCAATAGCACTTTCTGCACTTACCACACTGGCCAAGCTATTCCACCATGGGAGGCAGTGCACACAGCAACATGGCACCACACTGGCCAAGCTATTCCACCATGGGAGGCAGTGCACACAGCAACAGGGCACCACACTGTACTTAGAGTCCGTCCTTTCTCTTGCAGGCCAAGCTGGCAAGGAATTTGAGGAGCCAGACTGTCACCGGTGGAGGTCGTCCCCAGTACCAGGCGCTCACTGATCTGGAGGAGAGCGTGGCTGGACTCATGCATTCCCGGGTGACTGGCTCTGTTGCGATCGGAGATGCGGACCCTGTACTGGAACCCACTGGTAAGGACATGACCGGTTGGACATCTCTCGTTGCCCTAGCGCTTCAGATCTAGATCCTTTTCCACTGACCGACAAATGCGCATATTGCCACCACTCAGGCCTCCCTCGCTGACGCCGTGTCCTCACACTAAAGCTACTCTTATGCCTTCCTGCTTTCAGCTGCTGAGGAGGAGGTGGTCCCTGAAGCTCCGAGTGCCAGGCCCTTGGAGGAGGAGGACGACGAGGACCAGGAGGAAGGCGGCACATCGGGGGAACCCTCAGCCGCACCAGGGGATTGTGATGAAATATTCCATTCACCACTGCCTGTGACTGAGATCGGTTTCAGTGTCATTTCCCTTCCCCCAGACCTCATTGTATTGTGTCCTGGAATGTGCTGTATTGTATACTGGAATGTGCTGGAATGTGCTGTGTGTAGGGCTCCGCCCATACCTGGCCCCGTTTGTAAGCTAGCTTCAGTCTGGCCTCAGTCTCCAGAAGGAAGACATCTCTCTCTCTTACGTGTTACTTTCTAAGTTAATAAAAGCCTTGTTTTTGTTCTGCTAACTTCGAGTCTCGGAATTATTGAGGCACATCAATTTTATTAACTTATTTTTCAACACTATGGATCAACTCCTGAAACCCGAACGTTTGGATTTGGATCAACATGCTCCGGACGCATCAGCACGCTTCAGACACTGGTTTGAGTGTATGGAATTCTTCCTGGACAATTCCGCAGCCGTCAAAGACGCTACGGACGCTGCGAGGATGAGACTCGGAATTCTGCGGAATTGGGTAAGCCACCGGGTTTACCCCCTCATCCAAGACGCCGAGAAGTACCTGGCCGCCTGCGACATCTTAAAGGCGCATTACCAGCAGCCTACGAATGAGGTGTATGCTAGGCACCTGCTCACTACCCGCGCACAGCGACCTGGGGAATCGGTGGAGGAGTTCCTAAGCACCCTGAAAATGCTTGGCAAAGACTGCAAGTGCCGAGATGTAAAAGCCGCAGTGTACACTGACGAGCTTGTTCGCGATGCCTTCATCACAGGCCTCAGCTCCACTTACATCCGGCAAAGACTGCTGGAAAAAACGGGGTTGGACCTGAAAGAGGCTGCGGACACCGCGCGATCCCTGGATGTGGCCCAGAGAAACTCGGACGCCTTCTCTTCAGCCCGCGCCGTCCACGCCGCCACGTGTGCACTGAGGGCGCCGCCATCTTGGAAGGCATCTTCCCCGCCCGACAGCCCAACACCGGCTGGGCCCCGCTCTCCCCCCAGAAGCCCTACGACAGCCGCGACGCGTCAGGGACCCAACTGCTACTTCTGCGGGCAGCCAAAGCACACCAGAAACCTGTGCCCGGCGAAAGGCACCACCTGCTTTAAGTGCGGTAAGAAGGGGCACTTCGGGAAGGTGTGCAGAGGGAACCCCGCCGGAAAACCAACCGCCGGAAAACCCGCCGCCGCCGCGTGTGCGCCGTGGGAGCGGCCATCTTGGACGCCATCTTGCCCGACCTCGTGGGGTCCGCCATCTTGTGAGCAGACAGCGTGGATGCCATCTTGTATCGATCAGGGCCCTACAGTGGCTTCGGTCACAGTGGACCAGACCAGGCCGCACCCGCTATCCAGATCAATGGTGGACATCGAGGTAAACGGGTGCCGGGTTAAATGCTTAATTGACAGTGGAAGCACGGAGAGTTTTATCCACCCTGAACTGGCACAGCAACTCTCCCTAAAGGTGGTCCCTACTCAGGGTACCATCTCTATGGCTGATAAAACCCAGACATCGACCATTCTGGGTTAATGCACGGTACAATTGTGCGTTAACGGAACTGTATATGATCATTTTAAAGTATTAATCATGAAGAACCGATGTGCGAGCGTGATCTTGGGCCTGGATTTCCAGTGCAACCACCAAAGCATCACGCTCAAGTACGGTGGGTCCCAGCCGCCCCTCACAGTGTGCGGTCTGGCTACCCTGAAGGTAAAGCTGCCTTCGCTATTCGCGAACCTTACCCCTAACTGCCGGCCAATAGCGACCAAAAGCAGGAGGTACAGCTGGGAGGACAGGCGGTTTATCGCGACCGAGGTAGACAGGCTCCTGAAAGAGCGCATTATTGAACGCAGCAACAGCCCGTGGCGCGCCCAAGTGGTAGTGGTAAGGGGTAGCGAGAAGAAACGGATGGTGATCGACTATAGTCAAACGATCAACAGGTACACCCTACTAGACGCCTACCCGCTACCCCGCATATCAGAAATGGTGAACCAAATCGCCCATTACCGGGTGTTCTCCACCATCGACCTCAAGTCAGCGTGCCACCAGCTCCCTATCAGACCAGAGGACCGCCCGTACACTGCCTTCGAGGCGAACGGACGCCTCTACCAATTCCTCAGAGTCCCCTTTGGGGTGACGAATGGGGTCTCTGTCTTCCAGAGGGAGATGGACCACATGGTCGATGACCACCACTTGCAGGCAACCTTCCCCTACCTCGACAACGTCACCATCTGCGGTCACAACCAGCAGGATCACGACTCGAACCTCGAGAGGTTCCTGAAAACCGCACAAAAACTCAACCTCACCTACAACGAGGACAAGTGCGTTTACAACACCACGCGCCTCTGCATACTAGGCAGCGTGGTGGAGAATGGGGAAATCGGGCCAGACCCCGACCGATTGCACCCCCTACAGGAGCTGCCCCTGCCCAACACTCCCAAAGCCCTGAAAAGGTGCCTGGGGTTATTTTCTTATTATTCCCAATGGGTCCCCAACTACTCCGACAAAGCCCGCCCCCTCTTGAAAGCATCCTCTTTCCCGCTCTCTGCTGAGGCCCACGCCGCCTTCAAAAGCATTAAGCAGGATATTGAGCGGGCCACGCTACAGGCAGTGGACGAGAACACTCCATTTCAAGTGGAAAGTGATGCGTCTGACTTTGCCTTGGCGGCCACCCTCAACCAGGCGGGGCGGCCCGTAGCTTTTTTCTCGAGGACCCTCCAAGGGCCCGAGATCAGACACTCCTCCGTGGAAAAGGAGGCCCAAGCCATCGTGGAGGCAGTGCGCCACTGGCGCCACTACCTAGCCGGCAAACGCTTCACCCTACTTACCGACCAGCGGTCGGTAGCGTTTATGTTCAATAATAAACAGAGGGGGAACATTAAAAATGATAAGATTCTTAGGTGGCGGATCGAGCTCTCCACCTTCGAGTACGACATCATTTACCGGCCAGGGGCCCTTAACGAATCCCCTGACGCCCTCTCACGAGGGATGTGTGCCAGCGCCACCGGGGATCGGCTACAGACCCTCCACAACGACCTCTGCCACCCAGGGGTCACGTGGCTGTTCCACTTCATAAAGTCCCGTAACTTACCCTACTCGATTGAGGAAGTTCGGTCCCTGACCAGGAACTGCCGCACTTGCGCTGAGTGCAAGCCTCGGTTCTACCGCCCAGATAGAGCCCACTTAATCAAAGCTACACGGCCCTTTGAGCGGCTCAGCTTAGGTTTCAAGGGCCCCCTCCCGTCCGTCGACCGCAATGTTTACTTCCTGAACATTGTGGACGAATACTCCCGGTTCCCATTCGCCTTCCCCTGCCCAGACATGACCAGCGCCACGGTCATTAAATGCCTCAACAGCCTGTTCTGCCTGTTCGGTATGCCGAGCTACATCCATACGGATAGGGGGACGTCCTTCATGAGTGAAGAGCTACGCCAGTACATGCTGTCCAAGGGGATCGCCATGAGCCGTACCACCAGCTACAACCCCCGGGGTAACGGCCAAGTGGAGCGAGAGAACGGGACAGTATGGAAAGCAGTCACTCTAGCTCTAAGGACCAAGGGCCTCCCTATCTCCCGCTGGCAGGAAGTCCTCTCGGATGTGCTCCATTCGATACGGTCGCTATTGTGTACGACCACTAATACCACGCCTCATGAACGAATGTTTGTCTTTCCCCGGAAATCCACCTCAGGCGTATCCATGCCGTCATGGCTCTCCACCCCAGGTCCGGTACTCGTGCGAAGGCATGTGAGGGGCCACAAGACAGACCCTCTCGTGGGGCCAGTACACCTACTCCACGCCAACCCCCAATACGCATATGTCCGGCACGCCGACGGAAGGGAGGACACCGTGTCCATAAAAGACGTCGCCCCAGCCGGCATCGACAACAACCACGGCAATAGCGGCAACGACGATCACAGCAACTCTTACCCACCCACTACTCTTCCATCACCCCCGGAAGAACACCGACCAACGGCACCCCCACCAACTACCCCTCCAACAACCCTGGCGGCACCCCCGGCAGAGACCCAGGAGGCTACCGGGGACACCCAGCCGACACCCGCGGCACCGCAACAGCCACGTCGGTCGCAGAGGACTATCAAACCCCCGAACAGACTAAATCTATAGAAGGGGTGAATGTGATGAAATATTCCATTCACCACTGCCTGTGACTGAGATCGGTTTCAGTGTCATTTCCCTTCCCCCAGACCTCATTGTATTGTGTACTGGAATGTGCTGTATTGTATACTGGAATGTGCTGGAATGTGCTGTGTGTAGGGCTCCGCCCATACCTGGCCCCATTTGTAAGCTAGCTTCAGTCTGGCCTCAGTCTCCAGAAGGAAGACATCTCTCTCTCTTACGTGTTACTTTCTAAGTTAATAAAAGCCTTGTTTTTGTTCTGCTAACTTCGAGTCTCGGAATTATTGAGGCACATCAGGGATGGCAATGGAGGGGGGACGTCTGGCCTGTGGTAAACCACTTTTACCGTTCACTATCGTTACACTATAGTTATCACTGTTAGATCGTTTCCCTATAGTTATCACTGTTCACATTGTTGTATCACTGTACGAGGTCGCCTCTTGTCACGCTGCTATACCTGGGCTGACCACTGCCGACTCCGCCCATGGCTCCACCTACCTGCCCAGGTATAAAGGTGGTCGACTGGCTGGTATTCCTCCTTCTTGGATCCGATCACCCACGAGGGTGGGCTCTGTTATTTAGTCAATAAAAACCTATAGTTACTTTCTTAACTCGTCGCTTTTCATTGGACGAATTGATAGGTATATCAATTTTATTGACTAAATTTTAAAATGTTGTCACTTGAGCAGCCAAACAACCAGTCAACGGAGCAGCCAAACGACCAGCCAGACGCCCAGCTACAACAGCCACAGCAGCCGGCTTGGCTGCGAGCCCTCAAACCACCGTACCTGGATCTAAACCCACAAGCAACAAACGCAGCCCTCGACTTCAAACACTGGCTGTGCTGCTTCAAATCCTACCTGGAAGAATCCGGCATCCCTCAGAGATTCAAACTAAGAGTTCTGACCGCCCAAGCGAGCCCTAAAGTATACGCACTCATCCAGGACATTACTACTTACGAGGCCGCTATCAACCTACTGAAACAGCAGTACCGGAGCCCGGTAAATTCTATGTATGCCAGACACCTCCTAAGATCCCGCCCGCAACAGCCAGGAGAGTCTGTAGCTGAATTTTTACGGGCGCTACGAACACTCGGCAGGGACTGTGACTTTAAAGCAGTATCGGCTGCAGAAAACACTGAAGATAACATCCGCGATGCCTTCGTGAAAGGCCTTCGGTCCGACTACTCACGGCAGAGACTACTGGAATCAAAGGACCTCGACCTGAACACAGCTGCAGCCTTGGCCTACTCCCTAGAAGTGACCCAGCGGGACCTCGAGGTGTATTCCAGGTACAGTTCGCGACTCTGGGACTCGGGCCCGACCCCGACCGCAATACCCCTCGTAGCGCCGCCCCCGGGACCTACCTCAGCGTCGGCGTCCCGGACCCGATCGGGACCGCCACCCGCGGTACCGGCTGCGACATCGGAGCCCCGCGACCGGGCCGCCGGCTGCTTCTTCTGTGGGCAGGCGAAACACCCGAGGTCGCGCTGCCCACCCAAAAACGCGATGTGCTGCAGCTGCCTGAAGAAAGGCCACTTTGCGAAGGCCTGCAGAGGGAGAGCAGCAGAGGCCAGCAGTGCCTCATGCAAACTGTGGGGGCGGCCATCTTTTATCAAGGCCACAGATGAGCAATGGGGGCGGCCATCTTTGATCCAGGCAACCGACGCCAGCAGTGCCTCATGTGGGTTGTGGGGGCAGCCATCTTCTCCGCCATTTTGCCCCACCTCGTGGGCGCCTCCATTTTACCCACCACGCTCGACCGCCACCTTACCTCCAGACCTGACGACCGCTTCACCTACAGACTACAGCGACCCGCTCAGCCACACACTAGCCTCCGTCACGCTAGACCAAGCTCGCCCGAATCAGCTGTCCAAGTCAATGATGGACATCAAAGTAGACGGCCACGCCACGACCTGCCTGTTCGACAGCGGAAGCATGGAGAGCTTCATACATCCAGACACGGTGAGCCACTACTCCCTCACTGTCCAGCCAACGCGCAACCGGATCTCGATGGCATCGAGGTCCCACGCCACAGACATCAGCGGCTACTGTGTTGTGACCCTGTCGGTTAAGGGCACGGAGTATAAAAACTTTAAACTCCTCGTCCTGCCCCAGCTATGCACTGCCGTCCTACTAGGGCTGGATTTTCAATCCCACCTCCAAAGCGTCACTCTAGCACACGGTGGACCCCTCCCCCCGCTCACAGTCGACAACCAGCAGCCTTTAAATCGCCCACCGCGTAACACCTGCGGCCTATCCACCCTCAAGGTCCCGCCACCTTCCCTGTTCGCTAACCTCACCCCCGACTGCAAACCCGTCGCTACCAAGAGCAGGCGGTACAGCGCCGGGGACAGAGCTTTCATTAGCTCTGAGGTGCAGCGTCTCCTGAAGGAGGGCATCATTGAGGGGAGCAGCAGCCCCTGGCGTGCCCAGGTTGTAGTCGTTAAGACCGGCAATAAAAACTGCCTGGTCATCGACTACAGCCAAACCATAAACCGGTACACCCAGCTGGACGCATACCCCCTTCCCCGCATATCTGATATGGTCAATCAGATTGCTCAATACCGGGTATTCTCTACCATCGACCTTAAGTCGGCCTACCACCAACTCCCTATCCGCCCCGAGGACCGCCAGTATACCGCCTTCGAGGCGAATGGCCGCCTCTACCACTTCCTTAGGGTCCCCTTCGGCGTCACCAACGGGGTTTCGGTCTTCCAAAGGGAGATGGACCGGATGGTTGACCAGAACGGGCTGCAAGCCACGTTCCCCTATCTAGATAACGTCACCATCTGCGGCCGCGACCAGCAAGACCATGACGCTAATCTGGAAAGATTCCTCCGTACGGCCCAATGGCTGAACCTCACCTACAATAAGGAGAAATGTGTGTTTAACACCTCGCGCCTTGCCATCCTCGGCTGCGTAGTAGAGAACGGAATCATCGGCCCCGATCCCGAAAGAATGCGTCCCCTCATGGAGCTACACCTTCCCCACTGTCCAAAGGCGCTGAAGAGAACCCTGGGGCTCTTCGCCTACTATGCCCAATGGGTGCCGAATTATGCGGACAAAGCCAGACCCCTCATGAAGTCCACCTCCTTCCCCCTTACGGAAGAAGCGCGCGCGGCCTTCTCCCTCATCAGGGGAGACATTGCTAAGGCCACTATGCACGCAGTGGATGAGTCCATCCCCTTCCAAGTGGAGAGCGATGCATCCGACTTCGCCCTAGCCGCTACCCTCAACCAGGAGGGGAGACCGGTGGCCTTCTTCTCAAGGACCCTACAGGGCCCCGAGATCTGACACTCTTCGGTCGAGAAGGAGGCCCAGGCGATTGTGGAGGCGGTACGCCGCTGGAGGCATTACCTCGCAGGCAAGCGATTTACCCTCCTCACCGACCAGCGTTCGGTCGCTTTTATGTTTAATAACAAGCTGAGGGGTAAAATCAAGAACGACAAGATCTTGAGGTGGAGAATCGAGCTATCCACCTACGATTATGATATCTTGTACCGGCCTGGTAAGCTGAACGAACCCCCTGACGCTCTATCACGAATTACATGCGCCAACGCGCAAATTGATAGACTTCAGACCCTCCACAACGACCTCTGCCACCCTGGGGTCACCAGGCTTTACCACTTCATTAAGGCCCGGAGCCTGACCTACTCCATCGAGGAGGTCAGGACCATGACCAGGAACTGCCAGACCTGTGCCGAGTGCAAACCGCACTTCTTTAGGCCGAACAGAGCAAGCCTGATCAAGGCCACCCGCCCCTTCGAGTGCTTGAGCATCGATTTTAAGGGGCCCCTCCCGTCCTCTGACCGTAATGTGTACTTCCTCAACATTGTTGATGAGTACTCCCGTTTCCCCTTTGCCTTCCCCTGCCCAGACATGACCAGCACCACGGTCGTTAAATGCCTGAACGACCTCTTTGCCTTGTTCGGGTTCCCAAACTATATACATAGTGACCGGGACACCTCCTTCATGAGCGAGGAACTCCGTCAGTTCCTACTAGCGAGAGGCATCGCCACTAGCAGGACCACCAGCTACAACCCCCGAGGGAACGGCCAGGTGGAAAGAGAGAACGCGACGGTATGGAAGGCCGTCCTCTTAGCCTTAAAGTCTAAGGGCCTCCCGACCTCTCGCTGGCAGGAAGTCCTCCCGGCGGCGCTGCATTCCACCCGGTCACTACTTTGCACTGCCATTAACGCCACCCCCCATGAACGAATGTTTGTTTTCCCCAGGAAGTCGACTACGGGAACCACGCTACCAACCTGGCTGACCTCTCCGGGGCCTGTCTTGCTGCGAAAGCACGTGAGGGCCCATAAAACGGACCCCCTGGTCGAGAGGGTGAACCTCCTGCACGCCAACCCCCAGTACGCCTACGTGGCATACCCAGACGGGCGGGAGGACACAGTCTCCTTACGAGACCTCGCACCCTCGGGCACTCCGGAGACACCACCGCTACCCCCCCCCACCACCCCCCCAATTCCAGCCCAGGTAGACGGTACGCCGGAACCCCAAGAGTCTTCGCCTACCTCGCAGACGCCAGCATTAACACCGGAGAACGCAACACCGCCGCTGCGACGATCAGACAGGCTTACGAGGCCTCCGGACAGACTGACATACCAGAACTGGTAGTACACTTCACCCCGCCGGACTCAAATCTAAACAAGGGGTGAATGTGGTAAACCACTTTTACCGTTCACTATCGTTACACTATAGTTATCACTGTTAGATCATTTCCCTATAGTTATCACTGTTCACATTGTTGTATCACTGTACGAGGTCGCCTCTTGTCACGCTGCTATACCTGGGCTGACCACTGCCGACTCCGCCCATGGCTCCACCTACCTGCCCAGGTATAAAGGTGGTCGACTGGCTGGTGTTCCTCCTTCTTGGATCCGATCACCCACGAGGGTGGGCTCTGTTATTTAGTCAATAAAAACCTATAGTTACTTTCTTAACTCGTCGCTTTTCATTGGACGAATTGATAGGTATATCATGGCCTGCAGGAGAGCCAGGGGGAAGTGTTGCAGGGGAGGGCAGATCCTGTGGCCAGTGGGGCTGAGGCACGCGGGAAGGGTCCGGCAGCACGCCGGCCTGCTCCCCAGAGGGGGGAGGTGTTGCAGGGGAGGGCAGATCCTGGGCGCAGTGGGGTTGAGGCACGCGGGAAGGGTCCGGCAGCATGCCGGCCTGCTCCCCAGAGGGGGGAGGTGTTGCAGGGGAGGGCAGATCCTGGGCCCAGTGGGGTTGAGGCAGGCGGGAGGGTTCGGCCAGCTCGGCCGCCTTCTCCCCAGAGGGAGAGTCCTCCCTCCAGTCCGGAGAGGGTCCTCGCCCAGGAGGTGCGCCTCCTCGAAGAGATCTCGGCGGCCTCTGAGCGGCGCCACCAGGAGTTCATGGGGGTTGTGGACCAGATGCCTCAGGCCATTCAGTCCCTGGCTCAGAGTGTGGTCGCATTCGGGGAATCACAGGCCGGGGGGTGGAACAACTCACGGCAGCCCATGACAGGGGTGTCCAGCATTTCGCGGCAGTGCAGGACGCGACTCGCGAGATGAGTGGTGCCGTCCAGACACTGGCACAGCTGATGCAGCCACATACCAGGGCAGTTCGGGCACTCACTTCTGCCACACTCGCTGTGGCGCAGAGGCTTCGCCACGGCACCCGCCGCCCTGCTGCAGCACAGCGGTCTGGCCTCCACCAGATAGCTGCGCCTGCTGCACTGCCAGGCCGGCCGAGTGCCAGTGTCTCTGGCGAACATCGCGCGCCTGCCATCAGCCAGCTTGCCCCCCTTGGTGCAGCCGACACTGCCACTCCCCCAGCCAAGCTGTGACGAGCTGCTGCTGGCACTGATGCTGGCCAGCGACAGCTGCAGCAGTCAGCAGCCGGCCCCTCCCGGGACGTGCGTCGTCTAGGCCGACCCCCAAGGGCATCTGCCGACACGCCTTGGGGCCCTCATGAGCCTTCCCCCAGCCTTGTCCCAGCCACAGGGCCCAGGTTGAGGCGGAGCAGCAGGTCGGGCAGGGGCCGGGGAAGGCTGTCTAAGGACTCGCCCTCTCGGCACACCCACTAGAGTGTGGTGAGAGCGGTTTTTTATATATGGGGGGGCTTGTGTTTTGGGGGGGATTATTTTGGGAAGGCCGAAGATCAAGGCCTTGTTTGTTTTTATGGGGGTGTTTGTGTTGTGGAGGGGGGCCCTTATTTTTGTAAGGCCGATGCTGAAGGCCATTTGGATGGCCAAGTTTTGTAAGTCCTCCCCAGGCTTTGGGAGCAACAGATGTTTTTGACTGTTTTTTGGGGCTCTTGTCTGTTTTTCTGTTTCATGTGGGAAGGGCCCTGAGTTTGTGAAATAAAGCGTTTTATTTATTCAGCATGTCCAGGTGTCATGTTTCAAGTGGTTGTTGCGTTAACCGGCTGAGGGCTTGCGGAGCGGCTGCCTTCAGGTGCATACATTTCCACAGCACATTCCCTGACAGGGGGCCTAGAATTGTCGAGCAATAAGCCCCCGGCGGACGGCCCTTGGACCTTGTGGCTCCCTCCTGGGCTGGTACTCCTCCTCCTCCTCCTCCTCCTCCTCATGGTCCTCCTGCTCGTCCTCCTGAGGTGGTGGGGCAATGTCAGGTGGCAGTGCCTGAGTCCTGCAGATAGCCAGGTTGTGCAGCATGCAGCACATGACGACGAACTGGGAGACTCTATCCGGCGAGTACTGTAGAGAGCCGCCGGAACGATCCAGGCAGCGGAACCGTTGCTTGAGGATGCCTATCGTTTGCTCTATGATGTTCCTTGTGGCTTGATGGCTTTCGTGGGTCCTGGGCACGCGGAGCGGGGTCATGAGCCATGTACACAAAGGATAGCCCTTGTCCCCAATAAGCCATCCCCTTGGTGGAGGCTGTGCCTCGAACATGTCAGCCACAGTAGTCTGGCGCAGGATGAATGCATCGTGGCTGCTTCCTGGGAAGCGGGCATTGACAGCTAGGATGCGCTGCCTGTGGTCACACACCAGCTGTACATTGAGGGAATGGTAGCCCTTCCGGTTGCGGTAATCCTCGGCATTGTGGATAGGTGCCCGCATAGCCACATGCGTGCAGTCAATGGCGCCCTGCACCATGGGGAAGCCCGCGAACCTGCCAAATCCGACTGCACGCTGCTCCTGCCTCTGTCGGGTCATGGGGAAGGAGATGAATTGGTGTCTCCTCGCGAAAAGTGCATCGGTGACCTGCCGGATGCAGCGATGCGCGGCAAACTGGGAGATGTTCGCTATGTCCCCAGCAGCGGCTTGGAAGGAGCCGCTTGCATAAAAGCTCAGAGCCACCGTGACCTTCACTTCCACCGAGAGAGATGTCCTGCACATCAGCTGTGGATGCAGATCTCTGTGAAGCAGCTGGCAGATCTCTGCAACCACCTCCCTTCTGAAGCGCAGCCTCTTAACACAATGCGCCGCAGTCATGGTGAGATAGGACACCTGCTGCCGGTATTGCCTGAGTGTGTAAGGCCTACGTTGCCGACGCCTGATGGCCCCTCTGCGTTTAGGCATGGCTGGCCCTCTCTCACAGCGTCTGCGAGCCCTTCGCACATAATGTTGCAACTCAGGGTTGCACCCCCATACAGCCCCCATAATGAAGTTGAAAACAGTGAAATCACAATGAGTCAAATGTCAAAGCACTGGCCAGAAGCCAAAAATACCTCTCCTATGTTGTCCCAAATCAGTTAGCTCTGTCCCTTGGGCTCTGTCCAGAAATCCAAAGCAGTAAAGTCATTGCAGCAAAATGGCTGGGCTTTATAGGTCAGTGTAAGTGCCCTTTAATTAGTGCTCCCCGAGGCCCACAGGGCCTCTGTTGCGTTCCACTTCACAGTTCTTAGCAGCGCCACGCCCACATTGGGCGGACGCCACTGAATTTCCGGTTTGGGGCGCACAAACAGCGTTGCGCGACGATATGACGTCATAAGCTGCGCGCGCACCTGAGCGGGCGCAAACACTTTGCGCCGGCGCTAAATGTCAACTGAATTTGGGCGTCGGCGCGGATCGCGCTGCGCCCGGGCGCAAAGTGCCTAGCGCTGGAAGTAGACCCCTCTTATGGCGTTAACGGCTGGCGCTATCCACTGAATTTCTAGGCCTATGTGTTTTAAAAGCAACTTCTTTTTTTAAAGACGCAGAAAGCGGGAAAAAGAAAGGAAAAGTTTGGAATCAAGATGACGGCGACTCACCTCGGTTCAGAACGATAAGGCCTGCCCGCACACGCACCGATTGGTTGACCGTCAGGTGACCGAAGCGTAGGATTGGTCAATCGTCCCGTCACTCGACCGTAGGAGGGCCCGGCCGCACGCGCCAGCAACCCGGCGTACGATTGGTCGACCTCGAGGTCACTCTATCGCTAATGAGCGGATAATGAGATGCTAATGAGCGGAATGTTGAACGTTTTTCGGATACCGCGGGCGCGATTTTTGTCCAGCCGAAACGTAAATACGCTTACGACCATTTCGGAACGGTAAGCTTTCTTTCAACGTAACGCACGCGTAGGTACGCTCTATAACTTTCGAGCGCATAGCCGGACAGACCCACACGTGAGGACAGACAGACAGATAGACAGACAGATAGACAGACAGACAGACAGACAGAAGTATCCGTTTATATATATAAGATAGATTACAAAAAGCACAATGTTTTCAAGACTTAACCTGCTACACCATAAACATTCGAACTGTTGGGCATGATTTTGTTTTTAGCATTAGATTTACAGAGCTGTTGCTGTTACTCTCGCACGGTGGCATAGTGGTTAGCACTGTTGCCTCACAGCGCCAGGAACCCGGGTTCGAATCCGGCCTCGGGTGACTGTCTGTGTGGAGTTTGCACATTCTCCCCGTGTTTGCGTGGGTTTCCTCCGGGTGCTCCGGTTTCCTCCCACAGTCCAAAGATGTGCGGGTTAGGTTGATTGGCTATGATAAATTGACCCTTAGTGTTAGTGGGGTTACAGGGATAGGGGTGGGATATGTGTTGATGTAGGGGTTACGGGGATCGGGTGGGATATGTGTCGGTGCAGGCTCGATGGGCCGAAATGGCCTCTATCTGCACTGTGGGGTTTCTGTGATAAATAAAATTGGGTTTTACAATTCCAACATAATTTTCCACAGGGAGTTATTAGAACATGGAATACTTTACTGCAAGTGAATATTGAGTCAGAAACGGCAGTATCATTTTAAACAGAATTGGATAACTATTTGAAAAGGAGGAGTATAAAAGAAATGGTGAAAAGGCAGGAAAATGGTGTTAGATTTGCTAGCTCCAGCTGAAAAACCAGCACCAACTCGGTGGAGCCAATGGCCTTGTTCGGAGCTGTGACTTCTATGATTCTGTGACACATAATATGCCCTAACTTTGCATTCACATTAATATGTGGAATTTTATGTTTGTACCATAATCTTCACTGCCCAAGCTGTATAAGCTCTCCCATCCTGAAAAACTTTTATTAAGTTAAATTGCCATTGATATTCAGCTAAATCCACCCAATAAAATCAGTTGAGAAGGTTGATGGTCTAAATGACATTTCATATGCAAGCACCATTTATCCTTCAGCTCGATATGGCTCTGATGGTCAATTTAGCTTACTCTCTTGATATTTGTCTGTCAGCATTACTCTACAGAAGGGGGCTTATATTCATTGGATAAAGGGTTGAAAGGGGAAATAATCCAACTGTTCAAAATGTCGAGAGACAATGGATAATGCAGATGTAACCAGGTTAGAGTACAAAATCAGCAAGTCTCAAGTATGATGACAGGTTATAATTCTATAACTCTGTATGAGGAATAAACTCCTTCAAAAGACATTAATACCATGTCAATTAATGTCTTTACAAAATGGATGAATATCTGGTTAGGGATAGGATTGAAGATTATAAGGGTAAGTGTAGATTGCCATGATGAAATACAAAACAATGATTCCTGTGCTATTGAAATTGTCTTGGAATATTACCATACAGAGCTGAATAAACTGAATTGTAAAGTTAGGCAGATATTCTGGAGCTTCACTCAATTAGTTTGGTTGTCACAAATTTCTCAAAATGTTCTTTGGAGAAATAAAAAAAGTATCCCAATATTCGCCCTCTTGGTCTCCCAACTTCACAAATTACGATTTGTCCAAAACTGTAATGCCCACATCTTATTCTCCGCTAACTTCCATTCCTGTATCGTCCTGTCCTTTCCAACCTTCATTGGTTCCCCATTCCTCAATACTTTGATTTGAAAAATCCTCATTTTCATCTGTAAGTCCCTCCATAGCCTTGCTTCTTTCTAGCTCAGCTCCACTTTTCAGCCCTATGTTCTAGCATATGCCCTTCACTCTTCTGATTCTGGTCTATTGTGCATCCCTAACTCGGCTCCACTTTCAGCGGGAGAGCGAGCCTTCAGTTGCTTCAATCCTACACTCTGGGTGCTCTCCATAAAATAACCTACTTAAAACCAATTTCTTTAATCTTTCTCTCAGTCACCACTCCCAATCCTTCTTCCAACACTGCTGGGTATTGTATTATGTTAGAGATACTATAAAAGAGCAATGTTATTGATGGAGCAGATTGTATATGGGCGGCAGACAGAATGGAATTGCTAGACTAAATGGAATTTTCTTGTTCCATGCTTTCTCATTTTAACATACCTCCTCCTTTTCATTCCTTATATTATTCCTTGTACTTCTCCTATATGCAGATGCAGTACCTGATTTAATTTTAATTTTTGTTTTACCTTTATAAAATCATTTTTAAAATTTGTTTAAAAACAATTAATTTCATTTATGTTTCTCATTTCATTTGTCAGAATTCACAGCTTGCATCCAACCTTTGTGAAGTAACATATTTAAAGGAAGCTTTCCTGTGTTTGCTGTTTGTAGTAAAAACATAAACACAAATATAAAGAACATATTTATTATTTTGCTACTAATAGCAGAGGAAATTCCCCCCCACCTGGTGTTGAACCAGAATATGATTAAAGATGGAGCAATTTTTCTTTCAGTAAACATTTTGGTAATTAAACCAGAACTTTATTAATATATTACTGCTGTACAACTGCGGGTTTTAGATGACACTAGAAAACCCAATAAAGCTAGAGTCATTTGTGAAAACCATTTAAATCCTGTGTTTGTTTTGTTGGTATCGCTCTCTCTTTCTCTTTCTCTCGCACTCTCATTAACAACATTTTCAAAATATTATAGAAGTGTACATTTGCACCAGCATTGTAGGCTACAGAGAGGGGAGCTGCTGAGGACAAAAAAAATATCAACATCAGTACTGACAAGGGAAATGCTACTCAGCCAATTAGTAAGACAGCAGAACTGCCAGAGCTCATCTATCAAGGACTGGATCAGACATCATCCAAAATACATGTTCCAGATATAAAATTCTCCACCACAGCTGCCCGGGATTAGTATCAGATCATTCCAACCAAGGATTGACTCCTTGGTGAATGGCGACATGAATTATTAATTTTATGGGTTTTTATTATTTTAAATAAATGTATTGTACAACATATTTCATTGTGAGATATTGGATTATTCACCAACTTTTCAGTACACATTATTATGCTCATTTAAGTGTGCGGTAATATAGGACCAAAATGTTGTCATAACAGAAAGCTGACATGTTTACTGATATACACAGTAGTAGCACTTAGAAAATGTAAGAGTGCATACAAAAATATCTTTAGGTTCAGAGCTTGTCCCCAAATATTCCTGTTGTGAGTTGTTTGCATAGTAAATAAGTAGCAAAATATTTTTTAGATAATCAAATTGAAAGAAAAAAGGATTTTAACTTTACAATTGTTACAGTTTAGTTTGTTTAAATTTTGATCACTTTTACCAGATCTAGGAGAAATATAGGAGTAGGTGGCCATTAGTTGAACCTCTTCCAGCTCCACGGTGTTGAAAACCTCAGGTTCTTCCACAAAGAAAGCAAAGTAAAGGTTTTTATAAACCATTTTATTTTAAAGAATTATGAGTTCAGTTTGTGACAGTACTACAGTGATTTGCACATTTATGACATGCAGTGAAATTACAGTCTTCTATCAGATGGACACAGTTTACATTCTCATAAATCAGAGCGGCAGAATTTTAAGTTTTGCTGGGCTGCAAAAGGTTAACCTTTCTAGCTTGCTATGGAAAAGAGTCATTGCTGAACATATTCAACCTTACCACATTCGATTTCATTCCTTACAAGAAAGGAAATGGCACAACAGAAATGAAAGTTGAAAAGTTATTTTAAATATATTATGATTTTACTTTTCAACATAGCTTCCAGAATGTAGCAATTAACATAATAAGACTTCTTAGCACTTCTTTAAAGCAGAACACTGAAATATGCTAAATGACTTTGTTAAAGCCAATAAAAAAAAACTTTGAATTCAGCACTTTTAAATTACAATGCTATTGATTCTATCAAAAACTAGAGGCACACCAGCTGAGAATAAGGTTGAACGCGTTCAGTTTCCATTATCTTTAACCTTGTGGCGCCTTTACTTTAAATTCACAATCAGTAAAGATAACACCTCTGTACGCGCATTTCTTCTACAACTTAGTGATTATTAGCTTGAGTGTTACAAACATCTGAAGAACAAGCATGGCTTTCATAAATATTCTTCGTAAATACATACACCGTGTGTACCATTTTGTTGTGCATTGGAAATTCAACATTAAAAAGCAGATCACATTTCCAAATGGTTAAGATAATGTAATTGCTGTGCAGTATGGTTGATGAGAATGAGAAGTGAGCTCAAGCGAAATACCCTGTTACAGAGACTGGTCCAAAACTAGACAGATGTTTTGACAGCATGATTAAGTTCACACATAGACAAACAGACATCACTGTGGCTTTACGTATAAATTATTCGATACACTCTTCTTTTTAGGAAAAGATATTTCCTTTCAATTTTCCTTTAGTATTGCAGTCTAACTGATATGGCTTTAACTATTGAAAAAGAGTTTAACTGAAGAAGCTTAACATCCCTAAATTAACTTTAAACATTAACTTAGGATTCTCCTGACTGGAGACCTGGTTTTGTTTTAGTAGGACTGCGGTGGGAAACAGCAAGCATAACACAAACACAAGCAACTCTCCTGCATAGTGGTTTGAAATCCAAGAACCAATACCTGAGATTTTTAAACTAATTTTCTCTAAATTTTAAACTAGTTTTATGCCATGGAAAGCAAGTAAATCAGTGATATCCATAGAGAACAGCTCTCTTTGGTTTGGTGTAAAATGAAATGCAGGTGAAACACAATTATTAGTCTACTGAAATTCAGTAGAGCTCAAACAGTGTTATACGCAAGCAGCAAAGTTTACCATCAAATAAAAACCCACATATACAGTACAAGTCAGTCTGTGCCACATCCAAAGACAAATTACTAATAGTTTCACTCTGTGGCAGCGTTTGGAACAGATCAGTAATTATATACATGGGAGTACATTACTGCTGAACAATTGTATAGATTGGTATTAAATCACTTCAACTATTCACTTAAGTTGACCTAAACTACTGGAAATGTAATTGGTGTGTAACTGAGGAGAGAAGAATATCTAATGTGATTTGTTTGTTGCAATGAAAGTGATTTAAATACAAGTATTTTTTGAAATTCTCATGGTAGAATTCCATTTAACCTTTTTTGGTTCATTATTAAGCAATGTCTAATTACACTATTTAATGAAGCCTTACCTTATGACAGATAACAAGGAAAACTAAATGTTAAGCCATTTATTCATTGTCAGAGAGAAATTCTAGTTCCAATAAATAAGTGCTCCAGGAATGTTAGGGTTTCCATTTGGCAATATTCTGCTAAATCTGCCATTAAATATCGAGAATGTCTTGTTCCTATGTGTATTAATTATGTTGCTGAAAACCTGTGCATGACAATTAGTGTCTACAATAGAAATAGCTTCTGTTACAAAAAGTAAACAAAGTAATAAGAACTTTCAAAAATTTACAAATGTATAAAATATTAGGTCAATGGCTACAAAAAGTTAAATGGACCAAGAAAAAAGTTTCCTTAATATGATGGCAGTCCATTACTTTGTATAATCAGTACGTGACTGGTTGTCTTGCAATGCGCCTCAATTTGCCAAAATTCTTTATAAACTTTATTACCCCCAAATTCCTGACAGCTAAAGACACCAGAAGATTCACACCTTGAACTAAAAGTAGTTTAACAGTGGAAAGAAACAGTGATTGTTATAAAGACCCCCCCCCCCAACTCCAAGAAAGGCTTTGGTCACTTCAATATTTAGGAAGGATTAGGAAATAATTCAATTTTAACATTGTATTGTGTAAAGGCGGAGGAGTTGAATTAACATTTTATTGGGCACTGTGTTCCATGGACTGATGATTAGCATTAATTCATTTTCAATGCTGAAGTTATTGGATTGAATTTAGTGCATTGGTGGCCTCTTATCATTTATAAGCAAACATATTTTCTCTGTGACGTACAGAAAATGACACTGCTACCTTTGTACATTAAACCAGAGAGATCCTCATACCTTCCCCAAAAAGCAATGATGCTAGATATTTTTACAACATAAAGATTATCAACTTATATCGCAAATTGCCATTTTTTTTAACAAAAGGCATTTCTACATATGATATTGTACAGTTTCACCATTTTAGCAAATCATGCAAGATATTTGCTACAAAACAATTGACTGCATAAAACTTTTAAAAATCTCAGTAGAAATCACTGTGAAAATTGTCAGATCTTACACACATACAACGCAGGGTGCCTAGCTGCATGCCACCCCAAGTTCTTCTGTAACAACCAACAACCAAGTCATACATCACAGCACATTTAGCAACATGGCAAATTAAAAAGGCAACTTCAAAAAAGTCTGCAATACAGTAGAAAAGCTCAGCGATGAACACAAATTAATACTGCCAGTTGTGAGGTTGAGAGTTTCAATATTACATGAGCATATATGGAGTCTACAATCGAGACATTTAGGAGTTTACATGAGGCCTACTGGTCTCCCAGACTCCTCATGCTCATGTCAACCCCCTCACCATGGCTTACATCATAAAGAGGCACGAAAAATCTTTTGTAATTATATTGCAGTAGGAGTATAAGCATTTATTCTAGTTAGAGAAAAAGGAAATGTATTTTAGTATATGGTCAAAACATATGTAAATCCTATTAATGTAACTTAAAATAATTTACAATATAAAGTATTCTTTTCTTAAGCTACTTCTTGAACATGTCTTGAAGTGGCCCAGGAAGATACTTCAGGACAGTATCAAGGATGCTTTCTTCTTCTTCTTCCTCCTCATCACCACACCCAGCAGGAATTGCTTTCTTTGGGCGAGTCAAACTCCCTTCTATTGGTGCTTCCATTGCAGCCTTTTCCTCGGCTTCCTTTTCTTCCTTCTTCTTTAGTCCATACTAGAGTTTAAAGAAAGAAGACAACTTTACCATTATCCCATCGAGAACCAGCAAACGCAATGAACAGCCTGCTAGATTTTACATTCGGTAGCATTTCCCGTCCTTGTCAAATGTCTTAATCAAAATCATATTGGCCCAGAAATTCGGGTCTCCACGGGTGAGTACGCACGGGGTACTCAGCCGTAAGCCCAATGAAAGTGTCGGTTTCGTGCATGCACTGCGCATGCGCGGGAAACCAGCACTTCCGTTCCCCTGAAAGAAGGGGTTCAGAGGTGGAACACGTGCGCAGGAGAGGCAGCGCGTGCGCATCGAACTTACGTTTTTTTTGCAGGTTTTCCGGGAAGGTAAGTCTCCAGAAGTTAGATATGTAAAAAGCAGTCGCAGCAAGGCCTGCTTTTTACAAGGTAAGTGGTGAATTAATTAAAATTAAAACATTTTATCCACAGGTTTATTATTTTTAAATACTTTAAAGAAAGGTAAGTTTATTTTTAGCCCCGTTAGAAAATAAATTCTATTTTTCAAAAATTTAAATTATTGTTTAAAATAGTTATTTCATGTAATTTATAGTTTATTTTAAAAATGTGATTTAAAAAAAAAATTATTTGAAGATTTAGTGATGTTTTGGGGCTTATAGGCCTAGAAATTCAGTTAAGGCCCGCCAGCAGGCTAACGCCCAAAAGTTAGCGCTGCGCGCGGAGCCAGTTGTGCCCGTCAGATATTCGGCTTTTGCGCCCCAAGTCAGAACCGGGCGCTATTCCAGGGTGTGCCCGCCCCCGCTTGAGGCGCTGAAACTGAATTTCAGCGCTGTAGGCCCCGCTGCGCCACCCGCTGCGGAGCAGCAGGCTGCGGTACTGCAGGCCTCCTCCTTCTCTTAAGGGGGAGGTGCCTGCATCAGCGAGATCGCCGCTGGATTGTGCCGGCAAATGAGCCCGGCACCACGGAGAAGTGCCAGGCTCGCGGAAAGCAGCCCGCAATGCCGCGAGGGGGGTGGTGGAGGAGGCCGGGGAAGGAGGTGTGGGCAGGCGGCCGCCGAAAAAGCGGCCGGCCGCACCTCCACCTTAAAGCGCCCCAGTAGCGCAGCAGTACGGCCCCGTTTTTCAATCGCTGTTTGCGGCCGCTGCAGAAGAGGCGGCCGCAACTAAATATGGGGTTTGGGCCGGAAGCGGGGCGGTACCGGGGCACTGCGCACACCGATGACGTCATCGGTGTCGGCGCAGCGCTACCAGCTACCGCCGCCATTACCGCAGCGCTGAATATCAGCGCACCCTCTTACACTGGTGCAGAAACCCTATTTGGGCGGTAACTGGGCGCAAAGCCCACTGAATTTCTAGGCCATAGTATTTATAGGTTTGACAGGTCTTCCTGTCAAACTTATGAATGAAGCATTCCCTGCTACCATTGGCTCTCCATGGCCCACGTGATCCCAGGGGACACATCAAACTAACTGCGCCCCTGGGATACGCAAGCACTGCGCGCCGGCAGTTGGAGGAGGCCCAGGATCGCAATTCCACAGGGGCCCACAGCTCAACGGCCGGCGCGCAAGGTAAGTGCAGGTTGGGGGCTTGCACCCGCGGGAAGCCCCCGACCCGAATTTCTGGGCCATTATAAGCGCCAGTACAACATTTGCAAAGTAACATTGCTTAAAATATAACTTGGTCTTGGGTATTGATTAAAATGTAACTGCGTCCACTAAATCCAGATAGGCTGCCATAGTGAACGGTGACCTGGAATTTCTTCCATGGGCGCAACCCAAAAGTTAGACACAGAAAATGTGCACATTCCCACATCCATTATGCTGATGTCAAGTTACGATCAAATTTTCTATCAATCTCATTAGAATATGCGCAAACATAAACATTTGCATAAATGATATAAATCAGTGTAAATCAGCATAAACAATCAGGGCCCAAGAAGAGCACCGAACCCACAACATATATTCATTCTTTAGTTCTGAAAATTAAAGTTTCAACTCATTCAACCACCATTCATGCACATAGTTTAAGAACCTACAATCGGGGGAACTTTTCAATTTTTATCGTGACTTATACTGACGCTATAAAAGTGCATTAAAAGAAACAGAAAATACAGTGTAGGTCTCAGTGAAGATAATTTTATTTAAAAAACCTCAAAAGATTGCAATAAAAAAAATCAGAAAAATGATTTCTTACTGCACCTAAAAATCTGCAGGTAATCTGAAGAGAGCCTCTGAGTAAGCGCAATTACAGAACACTCCTGTATGAGGCCCTGTAACTTGGGGGCGTGGCCAGCTTTATGGGCAGAGATACATTCGGGTCGAGGGATCGAAAGACAATCGCAAAAGTCGAGGAGTTTTGGGCGCATTGTAGTTATGCGTGTAACTCACTTACGCCCAAATATTTTGCGATCTTTTAAGTCATGTAATTGGTGTGCGCCCACATTATGCATGTCGCTGGGAGCAAAAGGAGAGGAAGTTCAAGGTCTACGTGTTTGTTAAGGGTGCAGCTGACTGGATGACTCACAGTTGTAATGTGTCAGCACAATTTACTCACTAGTCTGTCAAAGGGATAACTTTAGTCTAATTGTTTCAGTTTCCTGGAATTATTCCAAAGTAAAGTAGCTACTGAGAAGGCTAAAAGAAGCTGTGCTGAGAGAAAGAATTACAGTTAATTTCAGGTCACAATCATAAGGCTTGTTCACACACCATTGTAATGTAATTGCATGAAAATTATCCATGGGGCTGTATCATAAATATCATGTTCTGGATATTGTAAGGGTTATATCTATTTCAAGGTTACACAGCGACCTTTTTCTTCAGATGTCTGGGCAATTCCAATTTTCTGCAGTTCGCATAGAGATAGATGAGACTGTACCCATTTGTATGAACAGGTAATTGTAAATTAATGTGTGTGTGTGAGAATGAGTGATTGCAAGTGAGCCTGTAAGAGTCTAGCTTGTAATAAAGATAAATTCCTCATTCAGCAAGTCGTGCCTAAAAGGTTAAGAGCTGAAACTAGATCCAGCTGAATGATAATGTGTTAATAGCACTCAATTAGGTGGGCTTATTTGCATCTTTATTCATAGATCTAGGAGACAAGTGTGACAAGTGTAGGGAGCATGCAGGTGATAAGAGAGGATATGTGTGTGTAAGTGAAATTTAAAGGAATGCATAGAATCATAGAATGGTTACAGCACAGATGGAGCCTGTGCCAGCTTGACCCGTCGAGCCAGTGCCGACTCTCTGCAAAAGCACTTCATAGAAACATAGAAGATAGGAGCAGGAGTAGGCCATTCGGCCCCTTGAGCCTGCTCCGCCATTTAATGAGATCATGGCTGATCATCCAAATTCAGTACCCTGTCCCTGCTTTCTCCCCATATCCCTTGATCCCTTTAGCCTTAAGAAAAATATCTAAATCCTTCTTGAATATATTTAATGAATTGGCCTCAAGTGCCTTCTGTGGTAGAGAATGCCACAGGTTCACCACTCTCTGGGTGAAGAAATTCCTCCTCATCTCTGTCCTAAATGGCTTACCCCTTATCTTTAGACTGTGACCCATGGTTCTGGACTCCCCCGCCATCGGGAACAACCTTCCTGCATCTAGTCTGTCTAGTCCTGTTAGAATTTTATAAGTTTCAATGAGATCCCCTCTCATTCTTCTAAACTCCAGCGAGTATAAGCCCAATCAACCCAATCTCTCCTCATACGTCATTCCTGCCATCCCAGGTATCAGTCTGGTGAATCTTTGCTGCACTCCCTCCATGGCAAGTACATCCTTCCTCAGATAAGGCGACCAAAACTGCACACAATACTCAAGGTGTGGTCTCACCAAGGCCCTGTACAACTGCAGCAAGACATCCTTGCTCCTGTACTCAAATCCTCTCGCTATGAAGGCCAACATACCATTTGCCTTCTTAACCGCCTGCTGCACCTGCATGCTTACCTTCAGCGACTGGTGCACAAGGACACACAGGTCTCGTTGCAATTCCCCTTCTCCCAATCTATTGCCGTTCAGATAATAATCTGCCTTCCTGTTTTTGCCACCAAAGTGGATAACCTCGCATTTATTTACATTACACTGCATCTGCCATGCATCTGCCCAATCATCCAACCTGTCCAAATCATATTGGAGTTTCTCGGCATCCTCCTCACAGCACACACGCCCACCAGCTTTGTGTCGTCTGCAAACTTGGAGATATTACATCTATTTCCCTCATCTAGGTCATTTATATATATTGTGAATAGCTGGGGTCCTAGCACCGATCCCTGCGGTACCCCACTAGTCACTGCCTGCCACTCGGAAAAAGACCCGTTTATTCCAACTCTCTGCTTCCTGTCTGCCAACCATTCTCTGTCCAAGTCAGTACCTTACCCCAATCCATACTTAACTGCCTGCTAGTTCATCTAGTCCCACTCCCCCGCCCTTTCCACGTAGCCCTACCAATATTTTTCCTTCAGGTACTTATCCAATTCCCTTATTGTAAAGTCTGTGGGTTGTGCAGTTAATAAATACACAGACTTCAGAAGTAACAAACAAACAGGTCTTTACTATTCGAAGGTCCGGGCGAATCTGCCCAATAACTCCTGGCACAACACTTATATACTGGTGTGGCCACTATCGGTATTACAGTATACAGAAGCCAAACAAATAGTGCCACACCTAAAGTAGTTCCCTTAAAGGTGAACGGTTACATTCAATAGTTCCCTTAAAGATAGACGGGTACATACACTACAATCCTCCCTTTTTAGCTTATTACTTACAGAGTCCCCGTTAAACATACATATCTTCAACTTCCTATAAAACAAATTACAGATATAATCTCGGTGGAGTCAATGTCATATAAAACAATTTACAAATATAATCTCGGTGGAAACAGTTCACAGGTTCAGTCTCTGCGGAAACAGTTCATAGATTCAGTCTCTGATCTTGACTCATTCCGAACAACATTTCTTTGGTGTAGCCGGATTACCTGGCTAGCGTGACTCCTCCATAGCCTTTTTCTTGACGTAACAGCTTGAACCTTCGTCCTGTTGAACCAGCAGTGCGGACTTTTACAACCAACTGGCTGTCTTGACATTTTCCAGTTTTTCAACTAATTTAGCTCCTTTCGTAATGTCCCGCCTGGAATGGTAGAAGTGCTAATATTTTAGACAGTTATCATCTTCTGCTTCTTCTTTTTCTTTTCTGCCTTTTTGAAACTCTCGGAGCTCCTTTCTCGGCTGCCAGCTGTAGCGCCACCAACTCTCTATGTTCCTTAGACCTTAAGTGCTTCCTCCAGATTTCAGCACTTTGAGAGTTCTCATCACAAGCTGGGCAGACCACATCCTCGTAATATTCAGTGTCACTCAACAGGTCATGGTAATATTCGGGTTCGTCCTGAGTTAGGCCAGCGAGAGAGACTTCTTCTTCCTCCTCACCCGTCTGGACGTTAGCTGACGGTGGTTCCTTCCCTAAACATCTTTCTTGAAAAGCCTTCTTCATGCATTCATATTCATCCCGCTCTTCCTGGGTTATCTGCCATTCCTTCACGACGGACCTCATTTGTGAGTTCAATACCTTCCTTTCCATCGGTAATTGTGTTATCAGGCTATTTAACCCTTCTACTGAAGTAACGGTTTCCACATTCTTCTGTTCACCTTGACGTGATTCAACGTACTTTTGGCATCCTTGTAAAATTTGTGTTGCCACCTCAGCTATCTCCGTGACTTTTGAGAGCTCCGAACTCGTTCCCCCTGAAGATTGAAGCTCGTGTTCAGATTGTTCCCCTTGCAGAGTCTTGTCCTTCAGCATATGAAGGAGTTGGCTGACCGTTAACTCTTCCCTGGGAACACGGTGGATCAGAGTCTTCTCGATTTCCTCCACCTCTTTCTCCAATACTTCCACCTTACGTTCCTCTTGAACTTTGGCTTTCAGCGCTCGGAAAAGTTGCGCCCTGATGCTCTCTAGTTCATGTTCAGGGACCATTCTTACAGTGTCCTGTTCTTCCACTGAAAGGATTCCCAGTTGAATCTGTTCTTCAAGTTGTTGAACCTCGGTCATTGCCGCCTCATATTTGTCTTGGGTGTCCTTCAATGTTTTTATAAGTTCTTGGACATCCTGGCCTAGAAATTGGGTTTTGGTCTTGCCAGGGCTGTAGCGCCAGAAAGTTTGCGCCAGCGGTGATGCGGCAGCATGCGACGAAAATTTGGGTGCGCCGGGCCCAGACGGCGGCGGGCGCTAAAACCCTCCTTTAGCGCCTCAAAACGGGCGTGAACTTGGGTTTCCCGGCGCTAATCCCCCGCTGCGGCACCCGATGCGGTGCGGCAGGCGGGGGAACTGCAGGCCTCCTCCTCCTGTTAAGGAGGAGCTGCCTGCAGCCGACAACTGTCCGGCGGATTGACCCGACATCTGAGCCCGGCACCTCGGGGAAGTGCCGGGCTCGCATCAGACACTGATCAGGGCCGCGGGGGGGGAATGCAGGAGTCCGGGAAGGGAGGTGCGGGCAGGCGGCCGCCGGGAACGCGGCCGGCCGCCGCTCCACCTTTATGCGCCGGCGCACACTGGGGGAAGACTCTGTTGCCAGAGTCTTAGTTGCGCCTGCCACGGGCGAGGCGGGCGCAACTGAATTTCGGCTTGGGGCCGGGTTACCACGGCAACCGGGACGCTGCGCACACCGATGACGTCATCGGTGCCGGCGCAGCGCTACCGGTGCAACGCCGATTTAGGGCCCCAGGGAATTTCTCAACTGGCCATAACTCCGGTGCTAGGCCCTCTAGTGCCTCAAATGCGGCGCTAAGCCTACCGAATTTCTAGGCCCCTGTCTTTCATGCTCTGCCATGATTTTCACCTCTAATTTCTCATCTATGGATGGATCTCCGACCGATGAGTCTGTCTTGGCCTTGAGCTCATCAAGAATTTCCTGCAGCCTTTGGACTTCTTGCTCATGTTCAACCTTTAGTTGTTCATATGCTTCTACTGAAACTAGCTTTTCGGAGGCTGCCGAGTTAACCCCCTCCAGAATTGTAGCCTGGGCCTGTTCATACTGTTCTTTCAACTTCTCACACTCTGCTTGTAAGGAGTCGTAGAGAAGAACTGGAATAAAATCCTGGCTCCCTGAAGATTCCTCTTCCTTTGGTTCATTCTGTAAATATTCTAGTTCCTGAACAGCATCAGGGGAATGTGATTGGTATTTGACCACGATGGCTCTATGGTCACTCTCTGCTTGAGCTAGCTGTCTCTGTAGTCTTTCCAGGTTCTCCCATTCGGTGTCCCAGAACCTTTCCATACTTTTCATCTCTTGTACGAGACGGTCACTCAACTGTTCTAATTGTTGTCGTACTTTGACATAAGTTTGCGTCCGAGCTCGGTGTTCTTCCGTCATGGATGAATCCTTTGCTTGAACAGGCTCAGAGTTCTCTGTCAACCTGGAGTTCTGCTCTGCAGCTTTATTCTTCTTGGTACCATAAGTCCTCCTGCATGTCTTCGTTTACTTTCCCATCGTCGGCAAGTCCCTTTTAGCCTTGTCTTCCATATTCGACTTGGTCTTATCATCATCCATTTCAGAATCTGAGCTAATAGCTTGCACCGAGTCCTCCCTCATTATGGCTTTTAGGTAATGCCATTCCATGTCTATTTTCTTAATCCACTCCCGTCCTAGAAGTTGTGGTCCTCCCTCAGGTAATACGTACAAGTTCATTCTTGGGTGTTCTTTACCCCTATCTCTCACCTTGACTCTTATTTTCCCCACGGGGTATACGTTATGCCCCGTGTATGTCTGTAATACGAACTTGGTATTTCTTAAAGGTATGTGAGAGAATAGCCGGTGGTAGTCCCTTCGGTTGATGACTGATAGAGCTGATCCAGTGTCCAGCTCCATTCTTACTTGGACTCCAGCTATTTTTAGTATGACCCAGATGGCCTGTAGATCCGTTTCTTTACCCACATTGTGGATTCTCAGCCTACCCAGCTCCTGGTTGTTTGGGTCTGAGTCTGAATTCTGTTCGTCTGAACTCTTCTCAGCCACCTTGTGTACCTTGTTGTACTTTTTTTGTGGTGGCTTCCTTTGATTATTGGTCTTTTTCCCGGACCGGCATACCTTCGCGGTGTGACCCAGTTTGCCACATTTCCTACACTCTTGGTTCTTAAACCAGCATTGATTCTGGTCATGCGTTGTCTTCCCACAACGGTAGCATTTTGTTGTGCTTGAAGTAATTTGGTCCACCCCAAGTGCCGCCGCCTTTAGTTGCATTTCCGCCGTTCCTTTCGCTGCGGCTTCGTGCGATGCAGCTATAAGGACAGCCCTGTCCAGTGTGAGGTCGTTCTCTTCCAGTAATCGCTTCTGCGTCCCTTCTTTGGACAATCCGCATACGAACTTGTCCCGCAGCACTTCTGTCAGATTCCCTCCGAACTGGCAGTATTTCGCTAGCCTACGCAGTTCGACCAAGTATTCCGCATTGCTTTCGTCTTTCTTCTGCGTTCTTGCGTAGAATTTGAATCGTTCAGCCAGCATCAGCGGTGTGGGGTTCAAATGGTCCTTCAGCACAGCCACAATCTCTTTGAAGGTCTGATCCGCTGGTTTATTTGGTGCTATTAGATGCTTCAAGAGCCCGTATGTTTTTGCCCCCATCGAGTTTAGCAATGTTATCGCCTTGTCGTCTTCCTCTATTTTGTTGGCTTCGCAATAGATCTCTATGCGTTCCACGTACGTGGCCCAGTCTTCTATTTCCGAATTAAAGTCGTTAATATTCCCTCGCTTAGGCATCTTTCTTCCCTTGGGAGCAGCACCAGTATTTCTTTAAGTATTCTTATTTATTTGTTTGTTTCTAAGATGGCGGTTTTCCCGCGAAATCGGCGGTTTCCCGCTCTTTCCTTCTCTCCCCGCCCACTTCAATGGCGGTATGTCAAGCAAGATGGCGGTTTTCCCGCGAAAATGGCAGTTTCCCGCTCTTCCTTTCTCGCCCCGCCCACTTCAATGGCGGTTTCCCGCTTCTGGCGTCTTCTCCGCCTAATGGCGGCTTCCCGCGTTTCTTCCCGGTGGAAGGGGTACGCTTCCCCCACAGCGGACATGTTCAGCCGCTGGCTGGCTTCCGCACAGCTCCCCTTACTCGGCCATGTCCTTTCCTCCCGCCCGCACGGCTCTACCGGCGCTGGGTACACCCCGTTAACGGAGGACAGTTCAGCCGCTGGACTGGCTCTCGCGCAGTCTCTCTCTCCGTACCCGGCTCTGTCGCTCTCTCACCCGCACGTTCGGTGCTACCGGTCCTGGGTACCCCGTTGGTGGAGAACAGTTCAGCCGCTGGACTGGCTCTCGCGCAGTCTCTCACCCCGTTTTCGGCTGTGTCTCTCACCCACTCCCGCACGTTCGGTTTTGCCGGCTCTGAGTACCCCGTTGGTGGAGAACAGCTCAGCCGCTGGACTGGCTCCTCGCAGTCTCTCTCTCCGCACCCGGCTCTCACCCGCACGGTTCCCGTTCGCCTCCCCAGCCCTCTCGCAGACCGGTGTTTCCCTCCCCGGCTGCGGCTGGGTTTCTCTTCCCGCGCCTACTCGCAGGCTCAGCGCTTCGTGGCTGCGGTCGCTGCCCGGATTTTTCCCACCGATCGCGGTCCGGCTGTCACCCGACGCCGTTGGACCCGACTTTTGGCCGGCACAGCTCCCCCTCGACCGAGGTCGAGTGCTCTGCCCTTATCCTCCGGATACTTCTACCCCTTCCCCTACTCACAGTCTCTTCGGCCGCCTTGTTTCTTGCTGGTCGGCTCACTCCGCACCGTGGCAGAAGGGTAGTCAGTGCCTGTTGCTGATACAGCTTTTGTTGTTAGTCTTCCTGCTTTCTGTTGTTGCAGCCTCGTGTTTTCTTTTGGTAGCACGACGAGGGCGGTTGTCTCTCTTCGACGCTCTTCGTTGCTTTTGGTAATCTTGCCGCAGGGTACGATCGGACTCGTCGCCACTGTAAAGTCTGTGGGTTGTGCAGTTAATAAATACACAGACTTCAGAAGTAACAAACAAACAGGTCTTTACTATTCGAAGGTCCGGGCGAATCTGCCCAATAACTCCTGGCACAACACTTATATACTGGTGTGGTCACTATCGGTATTACAGTATACAGAAGCCAAACAAATAGTGCCACACCTAAAGTAGTTCCCTTAAAGGTGAACGGTTACATTCAATAGTTCCCTTAAAGATAGACGGGTACATACACTACACTTATGAAATCCATGATTGAATCTGCCTCCACCACCCTTTCAGGCCGCACTGCGTAAAAAAGTTTTTCTTCATGTCGCCTTTGGTTTTTCTGCCAATCACCTTAAATCTATGCCCTCTTGTTCTTGACCCTTCCAGCAATTGGAACAGATTCTCTTTATCTACTCTGTCTAGTCCCCTCATGATTTTGAATACTTCTATAAAATCTCCTGTCAACCTTCTCAGCACTAAGGAGAACAACCCCAGCTTCTCCAGTCTATCCACGTATCTGAAGTCCCTCAACCCTGGAACCATTCTTGTAAATCTTTTCTGCACACTCTCCAAGGTTTTCACATCCTTCCTAATGTGCGGTGTCCAGAATTGGACGCAATATTCCAGTTGAGGCCGAACCAATGTTTTAGAAAGATTCATCATAACTTTCTTGCTTTTGTACTCTATGGCCGGGATTTTGCTTACCTTGGCGGGTCTGGGGCGGGCAATGTCGGTGGTGGTTTGTGGCCTTGCTGCTGGCTCCATCCCACTGTCTCAAATGAATTTATGTTGATGGGGCTTGTTAAGCCCGGCCAGTGTATTTCCCGGGCCAATTAGAGGAAGTGGGTCTGGTGATGTCATTCATGACACGTCATCAGCCGGTTTTCAACAAGAGTCATCTTTTGTTTCTTAACTTGTCCCATTACCATCTCATTTTGTCTCTTAATCTCTCCTGGCTTCCATCCTATCACTGACCTTCCCTTTGGTTCTTTCCTCCCCTCCCCACTTTCCCTGCCCCTACACTTGCTTAAAAACCTGTTCCATCTCCAACTTTTTACAGTTCTGACGAAGGGTGATCAACCTGAAACGTTAACTTTGTTGCTCTCTCCACAGGTGCTGCCTGGCCTGCTGAGTATTTCCAGCATTTTCTATTTTTATTTCAGATTTCCAGCATCTGCAGTATTTTGCTTTTCCTTAAAAGGACCATGGCCAAATTTATTTTGACATTTGTGCTGTCAGTGTTCTACAGCATTGAGGTGCTGCAAATACTGACAATCACTGCACAGAGGTGCAGGGCTGCACCCAGGTTCTCCCATGACTCCCTCCATATGCTTATGGAGGCAGCCACAGCACGCAGGGAGGTCCTCTTCCCCTCCTATGGACAGAAGAGACCTCCCCAGGAGACCAAGACAGCCTGGTTGCACATTGCAGAGGAGGTCACAAGCAGGGATGTCATCAGAAGGACCTCAGTGCAGTGACACAAACCTTTCAATGATCTCATTAGATCACAAAACATTGGTACAAAGCCACACTCACCTTCATCCTACTGTGCCTCTAATGACATCTCCATCACTCTGCCTTCCCTACCCTACTCCTGCACATCCTTACTCACACTAACTTACCTTGCTCATCCGCCCATCCCTCTCTCTCTATCTACATTATCACATCCCCATCTCACAAGCCACCCCTCATACTCGCCCTCATCCTAGTGCAATCATACCAACTAACAACACACAAGGGTAGTCACTTGAATGTTTTATCCAATGGTCATGTAAAGTTTCTGTTAATGTGCTGTCAAACATTGAAATCATTATTTGCAACAATTTGCGTTCTTGGACAGATTTGTGTGCTTAGTAAGTTGCAGTGACTGGTGAGACATGATGGTACCCCCCGCAATGGCGATGAGTGTGAAAGGAATGGTTTGGGTATTATAGGGATGCTTCATGCTGTTGGTGTGGGGTGGTGCCAACCTGGCGCATCATGTGGCAGCCAGGGTGCACAGCATCAAGTGAAGTAAATCTGGCCATGGTGAGGCCATCCCTGGCCTCCCAGGCAGCAATGTGCTCGGGTGCTGATACCCTGTGTCCTGTGCAGCATCAGGTGCTGGCAGAGAAGTTTGGTGTTGTTGTTGGTGCTGCTGGTGTGCCTTGTGCTACTAGTGTTGGAGTGATTGTAGTCAGATTCTGAGGACCAAGGTGAAACAGTATAAAGGGCACCCATGTTGATGGAATAGATGGCAGGTGAAGTAGAGAATGGTGAGATAGTTCTTCCAATGAGGTGAGAGTGGATGGAGAGTGGAAAGTCTGCATAATCTGTGCTGGAAATGAACTGAGAAGCAGCTTGTGGCTGAGGAAAGTGATGATCTGTCAGTTGGGAGCTTTTACTGTACATTTGAAGCTGTCAAGTAATCAGCTGGAGCAATGGCCACTGAACTCCAGCCTCAGGTTGGCAGATGTGGCCCCTGAACAGCGTGGTTCCTGTGGCCATGAAGTTAATGTTACAAAGTAAGTTAAAAAAGTCTGTTAAGGGTCTGTTCAGTAGATTAGAATGAGTTTAATTTGGTTGCCCACTACTGCCTGCCAGGTCTGCTCAGCGCTGACAGACCCAGCATTGGGAAGGGTGCGTTGCAGCAGATTGTCGACGGGTTTCCCGACCTGCTGTCAAAAAAAAACATTTTCCCATTCGACCTGCCACCGATCCCACCTGCTGACACTCCAGGAAATTCCAGCCTATGCCTCTATTTATGAAGCCCAGGATCCCGTATGCTTTTTCTCAACCTGCCCTGCCACCTTCAATGATTTGTATACATTTACCCCCAGGTCTCTCTGTTCATGCACCCCCTTTAGGATTGTACCCTTTAGTTTGTATTGCCTCTCCTCATTCTTCCTACCAAAATGTATCACTCCGCAATTCTGCCACGTGTCCACCCATTCCAGCAGCCTGTCTATGTCAGAGGCAGGTATTGGGATGCAAGAGGTAGTGGTGGAGGAGCCTCAGCCCTTGGCATTGTCCAACAGGTACGAGACTCTTGCTCCCTGTGTGGATGAGGCCAGGGACTGCAGGGAGGATGAGCAAACTGATCACAACACCGTGGTACAGGGAGCCATTCAAGTGGGGGGAGCAAAAAGAAATGTTGTAGTGCTTGGGTACAGTATAGTGAGGGGGATAGATACTGTTCTCTGCAGCCGAGAGCGTGAGTCCCGAAGGCTGTGTTTCCCAGGGTTAAGGACATCTCCTCTGGGCTGGAGAGAAACTTGGAGTGGGAGGGGGAAGAACCAGTTGTCATGGTCCTTGTAGGTACCAATGACATAGGTAGGACAAAGAAAGAGGTTCTGCTGAGAGAGTATGAGCAGCTAGGGGCTAAATTAAAAAGCAGCACCACAAAGGTAATAATCTCTGGATTACTACCTGAGCCACGAGCGAATTTGCATAGGGTAAATAAGATCAGAGAAATGAACGAGTGGCTCAAAGACTGGTGTGGGAGAAATGGGTTTCAATTTGTGGGACACTGGCAGTACTGGGATAGGAGGGAGCTGTTCCGTTTGGACAGGCTTCACTTGAACCATGCTGGGGCTAGAGTCCTGGCAAATCGAATGACTAGGGCTGTAGAGAGGGCTTTAAATTAAATAGTGGGGGGGAGGATCCAAGTGAGCGGGAAAATAATGGAACCAACCAGGGAGCAGGCTATCTTGGATCTGGTACTATGAAATGAGACAGAATTACTAAATGATCTCATAGTAAAGGATCCTCTAGGAAAGAGTGATCATAGCATGGTTGTATTTCAAATTCCATTGGAAGGTGAGAAAATTGTATCCCAAACCAGTGTCCTGATCTTAAACAAAGGCAATTATAATGGCATGAAGGCAGAACTGGCTAAAGTGGACTGGAAAAACAAATTAAAGGGTAAGAAAGTTGAAATGCAGTGGCGGACATTAAAGAGATATTTCATAACTCTCAACAAAATATATTCCCGTGAGAAAGAAAGATCTTAAGAGAAGGGAGCACCATCCGTGGCTAACTAAGGAAGTAAATGATGGTATCAAATTGAAAACAAAGGCATACAATGTTGCCAAGATTGATGGGAGACCAGAGGATTGGGAAATTTTTAAAAACCAGCAAAGGATGACAAAAAATAATAAAGAGAGAGAGAAGATGAATTATGAGAGTAAGCTGGCAAGAAACATTAAAACATATAGTAAGAGCATCTACAGGTATATTAAAAGGAAGAGGGTAGCTAAAGTAAATATTGGTCCCTTAGAGGATGAGACTGAGGAATTAATAATGGGGAACGGGGAAATGACAGAGACTCTGAACAAATATTTTCCATCTGTCTTCACTGTAGAAGACACCAACAACATCCCAATAATGGATAATCAAGGGGCAACAGGGAGTGGGGAACTAAAGACAATCACTATCACTAAGGAACTAGTACTCGGTAAAATAATGGGACTAAAATACGACAAGTCCCCTGGACCAGATGGCCTGCATCCCAGGGTCTTAAAAGAAGTGGCTGCAGAGATACTGGTTGCATTGGTTGCAATATACCAAAATTCCCTGAACTCTGGAGAGGTCCCAATGGATGGGAAAGCCGTTAATGTAACACCCCTATTTAAGAAAGGAAGGAGACAGAAAGCAGGAAACTATAGACCAGTTAGCCTAACATCTGTCTTTGGGAAAATGCTAGAATCCTTCATTAAGGAAGCAGTAGCAGGACATTTAGAAAAAACATGCTGCAGTCAAACAGAGTCAGCATGGTTTTAGGAAAGGGAAATCATGTTTAACAAATTTGCTGGAGTTCTTTGAGGATGTAACAAGCAGGGTGGACAAGGGTGAGCCAGTGGATGTGGTGTATTTGGATTTCCACAAGGTATTTGATAAGGTGCCACATAAAAGGTTACTGCATAAGATAAGAGCTCACGGAGTTGGGGGTAATATATTAGCATGGATAGAGAATTGGCTAACTAACAGAAAGCAGAGAGTCAGGATAAATGGGTCGTTTTCTGGTTGGCAAACGGTAACTAGTGGGGTGCCACAAGGATCGGTGCTGGGGCCCCAACTATTTACAATCTACATTAATGACTTGGATGAAGGGATCGAGTGTAATGTAGCCAAGTTTGCAGATAATACAAAAATGGGTGGGAAAGCAAGTTGTGCAGAGGACTCAAAGAATCTGCAAAGGGATATAGTCAGGCTAGGTGAGTGGGCAAACATTTGGCAGATGGAATATAATGTGGGAAAGTGCGAGGTTATCTATTTAACGGATATATCACATTCAACGGATCATCCTCCACCATTTCCACCACCTCCAGTGTGATCCCACCACCAATCGCATCTTCCCCTCACCTCCCCTTTTTGCATTCCATAAGGACAGCTCCCTCTGCAACACCCTAGTCCACTCCTCTATCGCCCCCAACACCCCTTCCCCTTCGCCCGGCACCTTCCCATGCAAGTGCAGGAGATGCAACACATGCGCTTATACTGCCCCACTTCCCACTGTCCAGGGCCCCAAACACCCCTTCCAGGTGAACCAGCGATTTACTTGCACTTCTTGCAATTTAGTATACTGTATTCACTGCTCACGATGTGGGCTCCTCTACATTGGGGAGCTCAAATGCAGATTGGGTGACTGCTTTGCAGAACACCTCCGTTTAGTCCGTTAGGGGGACCACGAGCTTCCGGTCGCCTGTCACTTTAATTCACCACTCCACTCAGACCTCACCATCATCGGCCTCTTGCATTGTTCCACTGAAGCTCAGCGTAAGCTCAAGGAACAGCACCTCATCTTTCGATTAGGCATTTTACAGCCTTCTGGACTCAACATAGAGTTCAACAATTTCAGATCATAACCCCGGCCCCTATCATATATATTTTTTTATCCACACTTTTTTTTGTGCCTTCTGTTCTTCTCTCCCAAATGGCAGCTGTCTTTCATTCTGCCAGCGCAATTTACACTTCATCTAGAGCCATCCTTTGTTTCTTAACCTGTCCCATTACCATCTTCTTTTGCCTTGAATATCTCTTAATGTCTCTCAATGTCTCTTAATCTCTCCTGCCTTCTATCCTATCACTGACCTTCCCTTTGGTTCTTTCATCCCGTCCCCCACTTTCCCAGTCACTACACTTGCTTAAAAATCTGTTCCATTTCCTGCTTTTTTCCAGTTCTGACGAAAGGTCATCGACCTGAAACGTTAACTCTGTTTCTCTCTTCACAGATGCTGCCTGACCTGCTGAGTGTCTCCAGCATTTTCTGTTTTTATTTCAGATTTCCAGCATCTGCAGTATTTTCTTTTTGTGTTGCGAGCTTATCCATTTTGGCAGGAAAAATAAAAAAGCAAACTATTATTTAAATGGAGAGAGATTACAAAATGCTACAGTTCAGAGGGACCCGGGGGTCCTTGTGCATGAAACACAAAAAGTTAGCATGCAGGTACAGCAAGTAATCAAAAAGGCAAATGGAATGTTGGCCTATATTTCAAGGGGGTTATATAGAAGATAGGAGCAGGCCATTCAGCCCCTCGAGCCTGCTCTGCCATTCAATGAGATCATGGCTGATCATCCAAATTCAGTACTCTGTCCCTGCCTTCTCCCCATATCCCTTTAGCCTTAAGAAATATATCCAACTCCTTCTTGAATATATTTAATGAACTGGCCTCCACCGCTCTCTGTGGCAGAGAATTCCACAGGTTCACCACTCTCTGGGTGAAGAAATTCCTCCTCATCTCAGTCCTAAATGGCTTACGCCTTATCCTTAGACTATGACCCCTGGTTCTGGACTCCCCAGCCATCATGAACATCCTTCCTGCATCTAGTCCATCCAGGCCTGACAGAATTTTATAGGTTTCGATGAGATCCCCTCTCAATCTTCTAAACTCCAGTGAGTATAAGCCCAATCAACACAATCTCTCCTCATACGTCATTCCTGCCATCCCAGGTATCAGCCTGATGAATCTTCGCTGCACTCCTTCCATGGCAAGAACATCCTTACTCAGATAAGGCGACCAAAACTGCACACAATACTCAAGGTGTGGTCTCACCAAGGCCCTGTACAACTGCAGCAAGACATCCTTGCTCCTGTGCTCGAACCCTCTTGCTACGAAGGCCAACATAGCATTTGCCTTCTTAATCGCCTGCTGCACCTGCATGCTTACCTTCAGCGACTGGTCTCTTTGCAGTTCCCCTTCTCCCAATCTATTGCCATTCAAATAATAATCTGCCTTCCTGTTTTTGCCACCAAAGTGGATAACCTCACATTTATCCACATTATAGTGCATTTGCCATGTTTCTGCCCAATCATCCAACATGTCCATATCGTACTGGAGTTTCACGACATCCTCCTCACAGCATACCCTCCCACCCAGCTTTGTGTCGTCTGCAAATATGGAGATATTACATCCAATTCCCTCGTCCAGATCATTAATATATATTGTGAACAGCTGGGGTCCTAGGACTGATCCTTGCGGTACCCCACTAGTCACTGCCTGCCACTCAGAAAACGACCCGTTTATTCCAACTCTTTGCTTTCTATCTGCCAACCAGTTCTCTATCCAAGTCAATACCTTGCCCCCAATCCCATGTGCCTTAATTTTGCATGCTATTCTTTTATGCGGGACCTTATCGAAAGCCTTCTGAAAGTCCAAATACACCACATCCACTGGTTCTCCCTTATCTAATTTACCAGTTACATCCTCAAAACATTCCAGTAGATTAGTCAAGCACGATTTACCTTTTGTAAATCCATGTTGACTTTGTCCAATCCTGTCACTGCTTTCCAAGTGCTCTGCTATTACATCTTTTATAATGGACTCTAGCATTTTCCCCACTACCGATGTCAGGCTTACCGGTCTATAATTCCCCGTTTTTTCTCTACCACCTTTTTTGAATAGTGGGGTAACATTAGCTACCCTCCAATGCATGGGTACTGTTCCAGAGTCTATCGAGCTCTGGAAGATGACCAGCAATGCATCTACAACTCCAGGGCCACTTCCTTAAGTACCCTAGGATGTAGATTATCAGGCCCTGGGGATTTATCGGCTTTCAATCCCGTCAACTTCCCCAACACCATTTCCCTACAAATACTGATTTCTTTCAGTTCCTCCCTCTCATTAGTCCCTATGTTCCCCAACATCTCTGGGAGGTTATTTGTGTCCTCCTTTGTGAAGACAGAACCAAACTATGCATTTAATTGATATGCCATTTCTTTGTTCCCCATTATAAATTCTCCTGATTCTGACTGTAAGGGACCTACGCTTGACTTCACCAATCTTTTTCTCTTCATGTATCTATAAAAGCTTTTACAGTCAGTTTTTATGTTCCCTGCAAGCTTACTTTCATAATCTATTTTCCCCCTCTTAATTAATCCCTTTGTCCTCCTTTGCTGAATCCTAAACTGCTCCCAATCCTCAGGTTTGCTGCTTTTTTTGGCCAATTTATATGTCCTCTCTTTGGATCTTATGTTATCCCTAATTTCCCTTGTTAGCCACGGTTGAGTCACCTTTGTTGATTTATTTTTATGTCAAACTGCTTGGAGTATAAAAGCAGGGAAGTCCTGCTACAACTGTACAAAGTATTGGTGAGACCACACCTTGAGTACTGCGTACAGTTTTGGTCTCCTTATTTAAGGAAGGATATACTTGCATTGGAGGCAGTTCAGAGACGATTCACTAGGTTAATTCCAGAGGTGAGGGGTTTGACTTATGAGGAAAGGTTGAGCAGGCTGGGCCTATACTCATTGGAATTTAAAAGAATGAGAGGTGATCTTATCGAAACATATAAGATACTGAGGGGCTCAACAGGGTAGATGCAGAGAGGATGTTTCCCCTCGTGAAGGGTTATGGGGAGCGGGCTGGGAAGTGGCTTTGAGCCCTAGATCAGCCATGATCTTATTGAATGGCGGAGCAGGCTCGAGGGGCCAAGTGGCCTATTCCTGCTCCTATTTCTTATGTTCTTATGTTCTCTTGAAGTTTATCACTATCCTCCTCACATTTCACTAAACTTCCAATTTTTGTGTCATCTGCAAATTATGAAATTGTGCCCTGTACACCCAAGTTCAAGTCATTAATATATATTAAGAAAAGCAGATTGTTAAATGACAATGTCACAGTGATAGAAGGTAAAGAACAGTTCTGAAAGCCCTTAGAAAGATTTAAAAGGCATTTGAACTCATTAACAATCTTTCCCAAGGCTTAAGGTGCAGTGGATTAAGATGTAACAGACAAAAATTACAACAAAGAAAGCCTAATATGCAGGCTTGAGGCCACAGCTGACCGGCTCAGTCACTTTCTGTGCCAGCTCTAAGTTGAGCAGCAGATGCCCTTCTAGCACAGCTCTGCATCTGGCTCTGCTGACCCCAACACTGTGATGACACTTCCTCACAGCCAATGCAACAAATATGATTGATGGCATCTTGGTGTATGTGACCAATCAAGCTTCGCTGGCTGATGATTACCCTGACATGCTTTCTTTCATGCAGCACCATGTAAAGCATAGCATTCACCAAGCCATCACACCTATTAGTGCCATCTTGCCTGCTGTTGCAACTGATCTTGAAAGACAGAGACTCCACTGTCACTAATCATCGGCCAAAGCGAGATTTGATCACCACTATCTGCAGAAAAATGTGTGTGGCTACAGATGGATTAGCACAGAGCATCTCCCATGCGACACCGCCCATCTGACAACCTTTCAGGGCTCTCCTCTTCCTCAAAGCACCTCAGATGAGAGAATTACCATTGGGGTGTTTGTAATGGTGCTGTGGAAAAAAATGAAACTATTGGCACAAAGAATCATGAGAACCTATGTGCCCCCTCTGCCCTCATTTCCAACAACAAGTGCAAGGAGCTCATGGACTTTTTTGTCACTACAATTGAGCTCATCTGCTCAGGTGCCTCTGCCACATCCCCACATTCTCCTTATCCACCAAGCTAAACTTCCCCCGGCTCCCCCCACCTCCACCCCCTCAGCTCTGAACCCACATCCTTCTCTAGTTTCTCTTCTATCTCCTCATGCTCTTTCCAAGCTCATCTTGTCCATGAAACCCACCTGTTAGTCTCTCGATTCCTATTCCCACTAAACTGGTGACCATCCAACTCCCTTTCCTGCCCCCCATGATAGTTGTCATTATAAATAGTTCTCTCTCCACGGGTACTGTCCCCATCCATTTCAAAACCACCATCCTCACCCCCTTCCTAAAAAATAACAACCTAACCCCTCTGTCCTTGCAAACTACCACCCCATCTGCAATCTCCCTTTCCTCTCCAAATTCCTTGAATGCACTGTTGCTTCCCAAATCCATGCCCATCTTTCCCACTACTCTATGTTTGAATCTCTCCAATCAGGTTTCCGCCCCTGCCATAGCACTGAAACGGTCCTATTCAGTCGCAAGGGACATCCTTTGTGCATGTGATCATGGTGCATTATTTCTCATCGTCCTTCTTGCCCTCTCGCCAACCTTTGACATGGTCGCCCATACCATCCTCCTCCAATGCCTCTCTTCCATTGTCTAGCTGAGTGGGACTGCCCTTCCTTGATTCCACTCTTACCTATACAATCATGGCCAGACCATCGCCTGCAATAGCTTCTCTTCCTGCCTCCACACCATTACTGTTAGAATCCCCCAATGATCTATCCTTGGCCCCCTCATCTGCCTGCTGCCTTTAGGCAACATCATCCATTAGGCACAGGTTCCACATATAAGAGACACAGCTCTACCTCCCCAGCACATCCTGTGCCTCTATGATGTCAGCTCGTTTGTCTGACATCCAGTCCTAGATAAGCCACCATTTCTTGGGAAGACCAGGGCTATCATCTTTGAACCCCACCACACATTCCATTCCCTCGCCTTCAATTCCATCCCCCAACCCAGCCACTATCTCAAGTCAAAACTGATTGCTTGCAGCTTCGGCAGTCTGTTTGTCTCATATCCTCTCCATCACAAAGACTGCCCATTTTCACTTCTATAATATCACCTGTTTCCAACCGTACCTCGGCCCACCTGCTGCCAAAACTTCATCTATGTCTTTGCCACCTCCATAAACATCAGCTCATTCAAGTCTCAGCTGCCCATATCCTTATAGGCATTATGTCCTGCTCACCCATCACATCTGTACTCGTTGTTTTACCCCTCCTAAAAGCTGCCATCCAGGACCTCAGCCAACTGGAGGAGTGAGTGCTGGAGATCATTGGGTAGTAGATCACAGAGGCCATGGCAACTGGTGAAGTTGAAGCCCTTGGGGACAATGGTATACTCATTCCTAATCCTTTTTCTCACATCCCACTTCCCCTCATCCCACAATCTCTTCTCGCTTACAAGCTGCTGATGCTGTATGCATCCATATCTTGCTTCTCACCCCTCCCCTCACCATAACCCGATTCTTGTGCCTTTCTGCTTTCAGCTAATCATGACTAAGCACCAGACCAGCCTGTCCCTGAGGCGATGGAGGAGAGTGAGGAGTGAGAAGAAGAAGAAGACACAGCATCACTGCATCTGTCAGTCGTAGACAGCAGCTCAGAAAGTGCACTGTGCACACTTTAGAGGCTAGAGTAGAAGCGGGATCTGCACAGGGTGAGGCACCGGGAATGAGTGGGCTGCAGCAAGGCTGGGGGAAAGGGTAGCCCAGGGGCCAGCTCCCTGGAGGGTGAGTTCTCGTGCATGTTCTGCTGCACAGGACTCAGATGAGGACCTCTATGGGGCAGCTTTCATAAGAAGGCTGAGGGGCATGCGCACCAAATTGCTAGGTGCACTGGCAAGCCTGCCAGAGGGCCTCTTGGCAATGTCAAGGAGCATGGAGGAGTCTGCCTCCAACATTGCATGGGGCTCTGCGCAGAGCTTGGAGCCCAGGATTTCCAGGCTGGACATGATGAAAAATTCTCGAAGATACGGTGGCATAGTGGTTAACACTGTTGCCTCACAGCGCCAGAGACCCGGGTTCGAATCCGGCCTCGGGTGACTGTCTGTGTGGAGTTTGCACATTCTCCCCGTGTTTGCATGGGTTTTCTCCGAGTGCTCCGGTTTCCTCCCACAGTCCAAAGATGTGCGGGTTAGGTTGATTGGCTATGATAAATTGACCCTTAGTGTTTGGGGGATTAAATACGTGGGGTTACAGGGATAGGATGGGATATGTGTTGGTGTAGGGGTTACGGGGATCGGGTGGGATATGTGTCGGTGCAGGCTCGATGGGCCGAAATGGCCTCTATCTGCACTGTGGGGTTTCTGTGATTCTGTGATACTGTGTCGACCCAGACATGATGCTGCATGTGATGGGGCAATGTCGTGGCTGCCAGTGCAGTACAGGTGGAAGCGACCCAACATCTTAGTGCTGCAGCGGAAGCACAGACCACTCTCATGGACCATCAGCTTGATGCCACCCATGCTGTAAGTTTCGCAAAATTCAGGCAGTTCCCCCCCCCCGCCCCCCGAAGATTATTTAATTAAAAGAGACCCTGGTTGGACTGATTTTAAAAATCCAGGGGCACACAAAATGGCTGCGGTCAACCTCGTGACCAAAAGCCTGTAAGTTCCAATTGTGGACTCTGTGATAAGCTAACAGCTTGGGTATTATTGATGTCTGCGAGATCACGAAACCAGACAGAACTTTTACATTTATGTATTGGGAGCAAACTCAGTTACATTCAGGCCCCCGTTTACAGGCCATCAAGCTTGTTTACTCAAATGATCCAAACGATCAGCGGAGCCATCAGGTTAGGCCGGCCCCATCAAGGAATCTGTTGAACAAAGGAGAGCAGTTATGGGACCGTTAGAAGCTATTACCGGCCATCTAAGTCGATGGGCCAAGATCGACACCTTTTGTTCAATTCCAACCCGCTCAAATCAGACAAAGGATGAGCTGATTTAGCGCGTGAGATAAGGGCTACCGAGATGAGTATAACTATAACCCCTCAGGAAGCCATGATCTCTCTCTCTCCTCGCCTCCTGCGCCCTGCCTGCCACCACCCCAGGAAGAGGACCTACGAAGAAGAGCCCGTCCGAAGAGGTGAAATACCCTGCTAGAGACTATTTTATTACTGGGGTATTTTCACCTGGACGGTACCCTGTGCAGCATTGAAACCACATGGCATCGAAAGGCAGCAGGGCAAAGAAGCAAGATTCTCGTCTGTTTAAACGACTCAGACTGGTGAGCATAGAATTCTGACCCCTCATAAGATAGCCTAGCGAGGTTTAGAGGGTGGGAGTTAAGGGGATTGCTAAAATTGTCATTTTAGTCATTTTCCCTCGATGTGCCGTTTATTTCCCATCCCTGTTAAGTGTAAGTGTACTGCATCCATATTATCCTTTGTATAGAATCATTCTCTGGTAATAAAATCTTGGTTTTTCTTTGCACCAAACCACTGGTCTGCTTGTTTTCTATATCGCTACCTGCAAATAAGTCCGGTGGTCAGAACTCAAAAGGGGCGAGCGATTCGAGCCGCTCAAAGGGGGTAGTCAGAGGCACAACTGACGAACCCAAGACACCCACACAGTAAAACCCCTTACAATGCTCAGACTGCTCTCAAGCTGGCACCCAAGCTCAGACTGCTGCCAACATGGCTGGATTCACCACTGTCAACCAGGGCTTGCAGCTCCAACAGATTGCTTAGAATGCTGAGGTGCTACCCCAGGTGAGTGGCAGTGGGTCAGTGGAGCATGACCCTATCATGCTCTCTCAGGATGACAACATTCCTGTTCCCACCACTGCCACTCCACCATAGCCCTTGCAACTGCCTGTCAACCAGCCAGCCCAGACTGCTGCCGCCCATGCCGAAGTAGTGCAGTCTACAGCCAGGCCTTCTAGAACCACAGCTGCTCGAGGTCATCCTGCAAGGCCATCTGAAGTCTCCCCCATGGAAACTCAGCAGCCTTCCACCAGCCCAGCTGCAGCCACTGGAGGAGCACTTTGTAGGAGCACTAAATCAGGAAAGGGCACCCGAATGACAGGCACCAAGGGTTTGCACAAGGGTGATTAGTTCCTATGGTATGTATGAATTGATTGTTGATAAATTTGTTAATTTGGTTTAGAATCTTTTGTGTGGCTCTCATTTCAGCTTTGTGCTCAGGAGGACGCTGTGATATTCCGTGACATTGAGTTGTTATGATGGGGATGTGGTGAGCAACGGGGACCTTTCATTAATTGGAATCGGAGTCTGGTGAGGCATTCACAGACAGCCCGGGATTGGCGGCCTGCCGCCTCCCTTCCTCCTTGTCCTCTTCCTCTTTCTCCTCCTCGTCCTCTCCCTTGTCCTCCTCCTAAGTTGGTCCCGCAATCACTGGTGGCAAGGGCTGTGCCCACATGATGGCCAAATTGTGAACCATGCAGCAGACCACCACGAAATGGGACACCCGCTCTGCTGTGTACTGGAGGGCTGCTCCCGAGCAGTCAAGGCAGCGGAACCATTGCTTCAGTAGCCGAATGGTCTGCTCGATGATGTTCCTGGTGGAAGCGTGGCTCTCATTATGTGAGTGCTGGGCACGAGTGGTGAGGCTGCGGAGGGGAGTCATCAGCCAGGTGGACAGCGGCTAGCCCTTGTCACCGAGCAGCCACCCTTGAGTTTCTTCTGGTGACTGGAAGATTGCTAGCACACCTGACTGACACAGGATGAAGGCAGTATGGCTGCTGCCAGGGTAGCGGGCATTGACCATCAGGAAGCGCTGGACGTGGTCGCACACCACTGTACATTAAGTGAGTCGTAGCCTTTGCAGTTACGGAAGATCTAAGGATTGTTATGCGCTGCCTGCAAAGCCACGTGGGTACAGTCAATGGCACACTGCTCCATGGGGAAGCCCGCTATTCTGGCAAAGCCACATGCGCACTCGTCCAGTTGCTCTCTGCTCAGACAGAAGACAACATAGTCCCTTCCCCTGGTGTGGAGAGCCTCACCGACCTGCCAGATGCAGTAATGGACGGTGAAATGTGTCTGATGTTAGCTTTGTCTCCTGCTGCAGAATGGAAGAATCCACTGCTGAAGAAATTGAGGGCTATGGTGAGTCGTGTTCACCCTGTTCTGAGGCTGCAGGTCTGGTTGCAGGAGGTGGCAGAGTTCTGTGACCACCTCCTTGGTGAAGCGTAGCCTCTTAATACACTGCTCCTCGCTTAAGTGGATATAAGAGAAGTGCTCTCTGAAGACCCTAGGTGGGTAAGGCCTCCCGTTGAGAGCCCCCCTTGCCCTCCTCTTCCTCCCTATGCATGTATCTTCTCTTCTCCTTCGCTGCCTCCGCTCCTTCTCCCAAAGATACTTGAGCGTGAGGGGGACTACCAGTAGAGCCCCCATGACTGTGAGCAAGTGGTGTGAGCAGAAGCCTTTAAATAAGAATGAAGGCATTCTCCACTTGCAACAACACTCCCTGTTAAATTAGAACCTTGAAAGAAGTTGATAAAGCTGCTGGAATTGCAGAAAGTTGCACAGAGCCAGTAAAACTGCAGAAACATGTGCAAGTTGTTGCTAATGATCCCTTTAAATACTGCTGCTGGAGCCTCCTTCCTGCTTTTCAATGCTTGCTCAGCTGGTTTCATTTAAGGTATGCCAGTAAGTGGAGTGGCGAAGTCGAAACTCGCAGATCGGGCGTCAAGTGAGCGTTGCACACTCACTGATGTCACGATCTACATCATCTACATAATCTTGGCGAGTGCAGACATTGCAGCGCTGCTGGGCGTCTGAAAATGGCGGCCACCATGGGACTCGCCGGCAGCGGGCAGAAAAGCGGCAGCCGCCATTTTTTGCCTGAATCTGGCAGTAATGGGTGGTGCTAAACGCCTGAGTTTCTTGGCCAAAATATTTTAAAGTATATACATATGTAAGATATTCCATTTATTCTGGTTATTTAGATATACGCTGTTCCTTTAAGGGGTGTTATGTTTCAAAGCATTCATATTGTGTCCTTGTACATAAAACACAAAAGGTTAACATGCAGGTACAGCAAGTAATTAGGAAGGCAAATAGAATGTTGGCCTTTATTGCAAGGGGGCTGGAGTATATAAGTAAGGAAATCTTGCTACAACTGTACAGGGCGTTGGTGAGACCACACCTAGAGTACTGCATAAAGTTTTGGTTTCCTTATTTACAGAGAAATATATTTGCATTGGATGCAGTTCAGAGAAGGTTCACTAGGTTGATTTCCTGGGATGAAGGGGTTGTCTTATGAGGAAAGGTTGAGCAGGTTGGGCCTATAATCATTGGAGTTTAGAAGAATGAGAGGGGATCTTATTGAAACATATAAGATTCTGAGGAGGCTTGACAGGGTAGATGCTGAGAGGATGTTTCCCCTCGTGGGGGAATCTAGAACTAAGGGGCATAGTTTGAGAACAAGGGGTGGCCAATTTAAGATGGAGATGAGGAGGAATTTCTTCTCTCAGAGGGTCGTGAATCTTTGGAATTCTCTACCCCAGAGAGCTGTGGAGCTGAGTCATTGAATATATTTAAGGCTGAGATAGACAGATTATTGAACTACAGGGGAGTCAAGGGTTATGGGGAACAGGCAGGAAAGTGGAGGTGAGGCCAAGATCAGATCAGCCATGATCTTATTGAATGGCAGGGCAGGCTCGAGGGGCCGAATGGCCCACTCCTGCTCCTATTTTTTATGTTCTTATGTTTGCCACAAGGAGGTTAGCACTGCCTTGGTGAGGTTCTGCAATGGCCTGTTGATGCCCAATTTACTGGGAAGGTAGACCGACACCAGCCCCACCTGCTCGGCGATGAAGTGACGGTATGCCTTGTCGTTGGCATGCAGCATGGTCACCGCGTTCTGACTTCCTGCGGGCAAAGCTGGAGGTAGCCCTCAGAGCTTTAAGCTAGAGAAGTGAAAGTGCGCAGCCGAGAAGCATGAATGTGAAGCTGTTTTCTCAGCGGCAGCAGCGGGAGCGGCGGACCTGCGAGGGAGCAGCGGCTGTGGGTGAAAGTAAAGATCAGTGATTTTCAGGCCCAGTCGAGCAGCGGCAGCAGTGGGAGCGGCGGCAGAATTCGAGAGTGACGTCACAGTACAAAAAGTGATGCCGGCGCAGGGCAAGCAGCTAATTAGGTGAGTATGGCCAGTTGAGTATTTATACTATTGTTTGACAGTTAAGGTTAATAGTGTATAAGGTTTAAAAGGTCTTAATTTTGTGGTTTATAGTTGCTAAGGTCTCTGCTGTGTAGCGGGGAGTGCTCGTAAACATGAGCCCTTGAGTATATCATTGAATTGTAGTGTAATTAGTGGTATTGATTTGATTTCATTTAATTTAGGTTAATTAAAAGGGTAAGTCATGGGAGCACAGCTCGGCCCCGTGGCATGCACCTCCTGCTCTATGTGGGAAATCAGGGACACTTCCTGCGTCCCTGACGACCATGTGTGCGGGAATTGTATCCAGCTGCAGCTACTGGCAGACCGCATTGCGGCACTGGAGCTGCGAATGGATATATACTGGAGCATTCGCGATGCTGAGGACATTGTGGATAGCACGTTTAGGGAGTTGGTCACACCGCAGGTAAAGGCTGCACAGGCAGGAAGGGAATGGGTGACTGCCAGGCAGAGTAGTAGGTGCAGGCAGGTAGTGCAGGGGTCCCCTGTGGCCATCTCCTTCTCAAACAGATATACCACTTTTGATATTGTTGGGGGGGGATGGCTTATTGGGGGAAGGGAGCAGTGGCCAGCTTCCTGTCACAATAGGTGGTTCTGCTGCACAGGACGGGAGGAAAAAGAGCAGGAGAGCTATAGTGATAGGGGATTCTATTGTAAGGGGAATAGATAGGCGTTTCTACGGCTGCAAACAAGACTCCAGGATGGTATGTTGCCTCCCTGGTGCAAGGGTCAAGGATGTCTCGGAGCGGCTGCAGGGCATTCTGGAGGGGGAGGGTGAATAGCTAGTTGTCGTGGTGCATATAGGTACCGACAATATAGGTAAAAAATGGGATGATGTCCTAAAAGCTGAATATAGGGAGTTAGGAGGTAAATTTAAAAATACGACCTCAAAGGTAGTAATCTCAGGATTGCTACCAGTGCCACGTGCTAGTCAGAACACAAATAGAAGGATATTTCAGATGACTACGTGGCTAGAGGAATGGTGCAAGGGGGAGAGATTCAAATTCCTGGGACATTGGAACCAGTTCTGGGGGAGGTGGGACCAGTACAAACTGGACGGTTTGCACCTGGGCAGGACCGGGACCGATGTCCTAGGGGGAGTGTTTGCTAGTGCTGTTGGGGAGGGTTTAAACTAAAATGGCAGGGGGTCGGGAACATAAGAACATAAGAAATAGGAGCAGGAGTAGGCCAATCGGCCCCTCGAGCCTGCTCCACCATTCAATAAGATCATGGTTGATCTGATCCTAACCTCAAATCTTCTATCACTCTGCATCCACCCGAACCCATGTGATCTCCTGGGAGAGGCGAAAAACCAGATAAAGACCCAATGGCCAATTTGGGAGAAAAAAATCTGGGAAATTCCTCTCCGACCCATCTAGGCGATCGAAATTCTTCCAGGAGATCACTCTGTCCCTATATTTTCTACAGTACTTACCTTCTGTGAAGGCGATCTCCACCCCAGCCAGGAACAGGAATAAAACCATCTCCTGAAATCTAACACAGAATTAGAACACAGTAGGAGCAGAACAAGGCTACACAGCCCCTGGGCTCACTCCACTACCCACAGGGCCATGACCATTCCGAACCTAGACTCATGTCCAATTTCCTGCCCGCTCCCCGTAACCCTTAATTCCCTTTACTTCTAGGAAACTATCTATTTCTGTTTTAAATTTATTTAATGATGTAGCTTCCACAGCTTTCTGGGGCAGCAAATTCCACAAACCTACCACCCTCTGAGTGAAGAAGTTTCTCCTCATCTCAGTTGTGAATGAGCAGCCCCTTATTTTAAGATTATGCCCCCTAGTTCTAGTTTCACCCATCATTGGGAACATCCTCACCGCATCCACCCGATCAAGCCCCTTCACAATCTTATACGTTTCAATAAGATCGCCTCTCATTCTTCTGAACTCCAATGAGTAGAGTCCCAATCTACTCAACCTCTCCTCATATGACCATCCCCTCATCCCCGGGATTAACCGAGTGAACCTTCTTTGTACTGACTCGAGAGCAAGTATGTCTTTTCTTAAGTATGGACACCAAAACTGTATGCAGTATTCCAGGTGCGGTCTCACCGATACCTTGTACAACTGCAGCAATGCCTCCCTGTTTTTATATTCCATCCCCCTAGCAATAAAAGCCAACATTCCATTGGCCTTCTTAATCACTTGCTGCACCTGCATACTAACTTTTTGAGTTTCGTGCACCAGGACCCCCAGATCCCTTTGTACTACAGTACTTTCCAGTTTCTTGCCATTAAGATAATAACTTGCTCTATGATTTTTCCTGCCAAAGTGCATAACCTCACACTTTCCAGTATTGTATTCCATCTGCCAAATCTCTGCCCACTTACTTAGCCTGTCTATGTCCCTTTGCAGGTTTTTTATGTCCTCCTCACTCACTACTTTCCGTCCCATCTTTGTATCATCTGCAAACTTTGATATGTTACACTCGGTCCCCTCCTCCAAATCGTTAATATAGATTGTAAAGAGTTGGGGACCCAGCACTGACCCCTGCGGAACACCACAAGTTACTGGTTGCCAATCTGAGAACGAACCATTTATCCCAACTCTCTGCTTTCTGTTAGAGAGCCAATCCTCCACCCACACCAGAATATTACCCCCAATCCCGTGATTTTTTATCTTGAGCAATAATCTTGTGTGTGGCACCTTGTCAAATGCCTTTTGGAAGTCTAAATACACTACATCCACTGGTTCCCCTTTATCCACCCTGTATGTTACTTCCTCAAAAAACTCAAGCAAATTTGTCAAACATGACTTCCCCTTCATGAAACCATGCTGAGTTTGTCTTATTAAATTATGTTTATCCAAATGTCCCGTTACTGTCTCCTTAATAATGGACTCTAACATTTTACCAACCACAGATGTTAGGCTAACAGGTCTATAGTTTCCAGCCTTCTGCCTACTACCCTTTTTAAATAAGGGTGTTACATTAGCAGTTTTCCAATCTGCCGGGACCTTTGCTGAGTCCAGTGAGTTTTGGAAAATTATTACCAATGCATCAACAATCCCTACCGTTACTTCCCTCAAGACCCTAGGATGCAAGCCATCAGGTCCAGGGGATTTATCCACCTTGAGTCCCATTATTTTACCAAGTACCACTTCCTTAGTGATTTTAATCGTATTTAGTTCCTCCCCACCTAGAGCCCCCTGTTTGTCCAGTGTTGGGATATTCTTAGTGTCCTCTACTGTAAAGACTGATACAAAATAATTGTTCAGTGTTTTTGCCATCTCCATGTTTCCCACCATTAATTTCCCGGTCTCATCCTCTAAGGGACCAGCATTTACTTTAGCCACCCTTTTTCTTTTTATATAACTATAGAAACTTTTACTGTCTGTTTTTATATTTTTTGCTAATTTACTTTCATAATCTAATCAATCTTTTAGTTATTTTTTGCTGTCTTTTAAAGACTTCCCAACCTTCCATCCTCCCACTAAATTTGGCTACCTTATATGCCCTTGTTTTTAGTCGGATACTATCCTTAATTACTTTACTTAGCCATGGATGGCTATCTTTTCTTTTACACCCTTTTTTGCTCAGTGGAATATATATTTTTTGGAAGTTGTAAAATAACTCCTTAAATGTACACCACTGATCATGTACCGTCTTACCCTTTAATCTATTTTCCCAGTCCACTCTAATTAATTCCGCTCCCATACCTTCATAGTCTCCTTTATTCAAGCTCAGCACGCTTGTTTGAGATCCAACCTTCTCACCCTCTAATTGAATATGGAACTCAACCATGTTATGGTCACTCATTTCAAGGGGATCCTTTACTAGGACATTTTTAATTAATCCTGTCTCATTACACAGGACCAAATCTAAGGTTGCTTGCCCCCTGGTCGGTTCAGTTACATACTGCTCAAGAAACCCATCCCTAATACACTCAATGAACTCATCCTCAAGGCTGCTCTGCCCAATTTGATTTGTCCAGTTAATATGATAATTAAAATCCCCCATAATTATAGCTGTTCCCTTATTACAAGCCTCAACTATTTCCTGATTAATACTCCGTCCAACAGAGTTGCAACTGTTCGGAGGCCTATAGACTACACCCACTAGTGTTTTTTCCCCTTATTATTCCTTATCTCCACCCAAACTGTTTCACTATCCTGCTCCTTTGACCCAATATCATTTCTCTGTATTATAGCGATTCCTTCCTTTATTAACATAGCCACCCCACCTCCTCTCCCTTCCTGCCTGTCCTTCCTGATTGTTAAGTAACCTGGTATGTTTAATTCCCAGTCATGGTCACCCTGCAGCCATGTTTCTGTAATGGCCACAAGATCATACCCATATGTCATTATTTGTGCCGTCAACTCATTCATTTTGTTATGAATGCTACATGCATTCAGATAAAGAACTTTCAAATATGTTTTGTAACACTTAGTTCCTGTTTTTTCCCTTTTTAGTACTTTACTTTTTACTCCATACCTTCTGTCCCTTCCTGACACATTCTGTTTTTTAATTCCCCCACTGCTACCTAAGTCTATGACCTTCTCTGTTGTCATTTCTATTATTTGCTCTCTAGAAACCTCCCCCCCACTAATTAGTTTAAAGCCCTCTCTACAGCCCTAGTTATATGATTCGCCAGGACTCTAGTCCCAGTGGAAGGCAGAGAAATCAAGGGTGTAAATCAAACAGGGCCACAGTAAATAATAATTCTAAAAGGACTAAGATTGTTAAAAAAAACAAGCCTGAAGGCTTTGTGTCTTAATGCGAGGAGCATTCGTAATAAGGTGGATGAATTAGCTGCACAAATGGATGTAAACAGATATGATATAATTGGGATTACGGAGACATGGCTCCAGGGTGACCAAGGCTGGGAATTCAACATCCAGGGGTATTCAATATTCAGGAAGGACAGGCAAAAAGTAAAATGAGGTGGGGTAGCATTGCTGATTAAAGAGGAGATTAACACAATAGTAAGGAAGGCTATTAGCTCTGATGATGTGGAATCTGTATGGGTAGAGCTGAGAAATACCCAGGGGCAGAAAACGTTAGTGGGAGTTGTATACAGACCCCCAAATAGTAATGCTGAGGTGGGGGATGGCATTAAATGGGAAATTAGAGACGCGTGCAATAAGAGCACAGCAGTTATCATGGGTGACTTCAATCTACATATAGATTGGGCTAACCAATTTAATAATAATACTGTGGAGGAGGAATTCCTGGAGTGTATACGGGATGGTTTCCTGGACCAATATGCCAAGGAACCAACTAGAGATCAGGCCATCTTATGTAATGAGGAATGATTAATTAGCAATGTTGTTGTGCGAGACCCCTTGGGGAGGAGTGATCATAATATGATAGAATTCTTCATTAAGATGGCGAGTGAAGTAGTTGACTCAGAGACTAGGGTCCTGAATTTAAATAAAGGAAACTACAATGGCATGAGGCGTGAGTTGGCTAGGATGGATTGGGGAGTGTTATTTAAAGGGTTGACGATGCATAGGCAATGGCAAACATTTAAAGATCACATGGATGAACTACAGAATTTGTTCATCCCTGTTTGGCATAAAAATAAAACAAAAAAGGTGACTCAACTGTGGCTAACAAGGGAAATTAGGGACAGCATAAGATCCAAGGAGAGGACATATAAATTGGCCAGAAAAAGCAGCAAACCTGAGGATTGGGAGCAGTTTATGATTCAGCAAAGGAGGACAAAGGGATTAATTAAGAGGGGGAAAATAGAATATGAGAGTAAACTTGCAGGGAACATAAAAACTGACTGTAAAAGCTTCTATAGATATGTGAAGAGAAAAAGATTGGTGAAGTCAAGCATAGGTCCCTTGCAGTCAGAATCAGGGGAATTTATAATGGAGAACAAAGAAATGGAAGACCAATTAAATACATACTTTGGTTCTGTCTTCACAAAGGAGGACACAAATAACCTTCCAGAGATGTCGTGGAACATAGGGTCTAATGAGAGGGAGGAATTGAATGAAATCAGTATTTGTAGGGAAATGGTGTTAGGGAAATTGATGGCATTGAAGGCCGATAAATCCCCAGGGCCTGATAACCTACTTCCTAGGGTACTTAAGGAAGTGGCCCTAGAAATAGTAGATGCATTGCTGGTCATCTTCCAAAATTCTATAGACTCTGGAACAGTTTCCATGGATTGGATGGTAGCTAATGTAACCCCACTATTTAAAAAAGGTGGTAGAGAGAAAACGGGGAATAAGCCTGACATCGGTAGTGGGGAAAATGCTAGAGTCCATTATAAAAGATGTAATAGCAGAGCACTTGGAAAACAGAGACAGGATCAGACAAAGTCAACATGGATTTACAAAAGGAAAATCATGCTTGACTAATCTACTGGAATTTTTTGAGGATGTAACTGGTAGAATAGATAAGGGAGAACCAGTGGATGTGGTGTATTTGGACTTTCAGAGGGCTTTTGATAAGGTCCCGCATAAGAGATTGGCTTGCAAAGTTAAAGCACATGGGATTGGTGGCAAGGTATTGACTTGTATAGAGAACTGGTTGGCAGAGAGGAAGCAAAGAGTTGGAATAAACGGGTCTTTTTTCGCGTGGCAGGCAGTGACTAGTGGGGTACCGCAGGGATCAGTGCTAGGACCCCAGCTATTCACAATATATATTAATGATCTAGATGAGGGAACTGGATGTAATATCTCCAAGTTTGCAGACGACACAAAGCTGGGTAGGCGTGTGTGCTGTGATGAAGATGCAGAGAAACTCCAGTATGATTTGGACAGATTGGGTGATTGGGCAGATGCATGGCAGAAGCAGTATAATGTGGATAAATGCGAGGTTATCCACTTTGGTGGCAAAAACAGGAAGACAGATTATTATCTGAACGGCAATAGATTGGGAAAAGGGGAAGTGCAACGAGACCTGGGTGTCCTTGTGCACCAGTCGCTGAAGGTAAGCATGCAGGTGCAGCAGGCGATTGTGAAGGCAAATAGTATGCTGGCCTTCATAGCGAGAGGATTCGAGTACAGGAGCAAGGATGTCTTGCTGCAGGTGTACAGAGCCTTGGTGAGACCACACCTTGAGTATTGTGTGCAGTTTTGGTCGCCTTATCTGAGGAAGGATGTACTTGCCATGGAGGGATGCAGCGAAGATTCATCAGACTGATACCTGGGATGGCAGGAATGACGTATGACGTTGATTAGGCTTATATTCGCTAGAGTTTAGAAGAATGAGAGGGGATCTCATTGAAACTTATAAAATTCTAACAGGACTAGACAGACTAGATGCAGGAAGGATGTTCCCGATGGCAGGGGAGTCCAGAACCAGAGGTCACAGTCTAAGGATAAGGGGTAAGCCATTTAGGACTGAGATGAGGAGGAATTTCTTTACCCAGAGAGTGGTGAACCTGTGGAATTCTCTACCACAGAAGGCAGTTGAGGCCAATTCATTAAATATATTCAAGAAGGAGTTAGATAAAGTTCTTAAGGCTAAAGGGATCAAGGGATATGGGGAGAAAGCAGGGACAGGGTACTGAATTTGGATGATCAGCCATGATCTAATTAAATGGCTGAACAGGCTCGAGGGGCTGAATGGCCTACTCCTGCTCCTATCTTCTATGTTTCTATGTTTCTCCCGGGAGATCAATCTTGTATTCCGGGAAACTTCCAGTCAATCCGAGAGCGTTGGCAAACCTTGCCAGTGAAACTCAGTAACATAACCTACAAACCATTAAAACTCAGTAACATAACCTACAAACCACTCAGGTTAGCTGTGCCATTATTAGAGCTCACACTGAGTCTTGCTAAAGAAAAGTTTGAAAAGTACAGGTCTCTGATCATTCCGACTTTAATAAAATGACAAAATAACACATGGTATTATTTCTATTTGAAGAGTCAGATCATATATTAATAAATAACTCAAGTGAATAATATATTACCACTTCTCCAGCATGAATAAACCAATTATACTGATTGGAGCAGCTATTTTATTGTTCTTTTACTCTGATGTAATGAGTTGGAGCTACTCACACTAAACAAATACCTGACATTACTGATAAAAAATGCAACATATGGGATCAATCTAATTGGCATCAATGGGCTAAAGTATTGTAGAAAAATATGTGTCTTTTGCATTCATGAGTGCAGATCTACCCTAATTGTAATACAAACGAGGTTGATTTCACTGGGGGATTGTTAAGACTAAAATTTGAAAGTGGACCTCATCTCCTCCATCATGGAGGACTGCAGGTGAGAATGAGATGAATAGAAACTGAAAGCATGACATTTGGAAAGTAATCAGACACAAAAAAGGGAGTCTATATGAATAAAGATTAATTAACCAAACAACTTTGATCAATTAAACTTCAATCGACTGATTATTCATTCAACTGAAGTGGGAGAGAGTGAATGGATCGGGGCCGGACTCCTGAGCATCGGAGGGAAGAATGGATCGGGGCCAGACTCCAGAGCATTGGCGGGTAGGAGAGTAGATCGGTGCCGGAGGATCAGGGGGTGAGGGAGGGAAGCACCGGGGCTGGAGGATCAGGAGGGGACAGGGAAGCATCAGGGCCATAGCATCGGGGAGGGAGAGAAGCAACGATCGGGTCGGAGCATCGGGGCCAGCCTGAGGATCATCGGTGGGGGTGGGGGAAGCCCAGGAAGGTGATTGGAGGGCTCGTGGGGGGTGGGTTAGGCAGGAGCCCCGGATTCAGGAGGTAAGTGTAAAGGCACATACCGCCTGGATGGAGCAGTCCTTGCCTTGCTGTAGCTGGAGTGTTTCATGAGGTGTGCAAAACCCGACCAGCTAAAGTTAAACACAAAATGACAGTTAAAGAAGAGGCTTCCAGCCTCATTATAATATTTAAATAGATGGCCTGCCTCCTGGCAGTGGATTGTCTCCCCGCCCCTGTCCCGCCTCGGTTAAAGCCGGGAGTGGGCGGGTTGGAGGTAGGTTCAGGTCGGGGTTCCAATGTTCATCATTTTAACTACCCCCCACGCCCCCAACCCACCCGTTCTTTTAGGTTACAATTGCCCCCATTCTGTACACAATTGCTGCATAGAAAACCAGCAAAGAAGTAAGAAAATACACCTGTGCAATATCGAGAGGATATTTAAATCAGTTGAACAGATTGGTGTATTTTTCCAAATGTAAGAAAAATTTGAAAATTTTTCCAAAATCTTCAGTATATCTACCTTTGCCATCCCTGCAGGTGATTGAAGATTTGTGATAACTGACTTTGAATGAAATCCACAGTGGCAAAGTTTCAGACACAGTTGTATCTAGTAATTGTTTTTGAAATAAGTATCTGAGATTATGAAAAGAAATATATTTATTTTGTTGTCTGATAGTATTGTAAAAAATAGAATAACTATTCCATATTTTCCAGCTCGATTTGATTGGCATCCTGCAATTGTGTATTACTTTTTTCTAATATATGTCGTATTATTTCAGTTGTTTACTTTCATCCTAATCTGGGATCCTATTTTCAAATGTAGTACTGAGTTCTGTAACTGATCTCCATTTTTTGGAAATGATTCCCAATAACACATACACTGTCAGGTGCGGAGTGAAGCTTCTCCCTAAAATGGTACCCGCTGAGGTGGAAGATGAAATAATTCTCATGGGAGAACGTTGACTGTGTCTCTAAACAGCAGGAAATTATAAGCATGGAGCAAGATCACAATTTTGTTTTGCACTCGCTCGGTGATCTCAACTGCGGTCATCCGTGAGCAGCAGGTCTGACCTTCTTGAAAATCAGCACTGGTGGTCCCCCGTGTCAGTTTCGATCCAAAGTAGAATAAATCCATTTACTATGCTATTTCATGCATTTCAGTTATTCCATCTTAACAAAAGCAGTAATCCTGATATGTTCACGGCAAGATTGTGAAGGTCTTCCTGAGTATACCAGATAGGCCCATATGTGTGTATATTAGATATAAAATAGCAAGTGATGATTAACATGACCTTTTCAGTGTTACGCCTCAGATTGAAACCTAGAAGTTACCATTTTAGATGCTTTTTAACTTTGAGACAACTTGTGTTATGCTACATAAAGTTCTCAGTTGCTGAAACACATAACTCTTAATTAGATGACCTAAGTTTGAACCATGCTCTTCACTAACATTCCAGTTTTCGCTTTTCCTAGAGAGAGAGTTTTGCTATCCCTAGATCTGGGGTGTGAAAGAAGGGAGACAGGCTTTATCACCACTTTATAGTGAAATCTTGTAGGCCAAAAGAGTGGCCTGATTGATCATTCCGGCCCAATTGATTGATGAAATGGAGAAAACCATAAGCTTTAGCCCAGTTACTTGTCAAGTGAGTCGACTTAAAACTGCTGCGTTCTTTGCATTGATTCAAACCACATCAATACTTCCTCACTGTTTCAGATTGTTAGTCTGACTTGATACTATGGCCCTGAATTTCCGATCGGAGGCTTCCTGCGTGCGGATGCCTCCGATCAGAAAAAATCTACGCACTTACCTGCTGGCTCCGTAGGTCCCAAGACTTCCAATCCTGGGCCACTCCACTATGAAATGCGCGGAGGCCCAGGTATCCCAGGAGTGCATGCGGTTCGCATCTTGCCATAATGGGCCTTGTTAGGCCCGCCCTGCACATTTCCCGGCCCTAATAAAGGGTGCGGGTCTGGTGACGTCACCGGATGATGCAAGTATTGCCGGTTTATTTAAAGGGGCTATGGCCCCAGTTACTGTCAGTTGCAAATTGATAGCATTCAGTGCTGTCAGTGTTTGAGTTGCTGGACTATGTGCTTGCAGTGCCAACGAGCAGCACCTCGCTTCACAGATGAGTTCCTCCATCATTTTGTGGAGGGAGTGAGAGCACGTAGGGAGGTTCTCGTCACCAACCTCATAGTGTTCCTCCTCATCCTCCGATGAGGCTGTGCGCTCAGCATCATCTTCCTCATCCAGTACTAATCCTCGCTGCTGCGCTATGTTGTGCAAGGTACAGCACACCACGGTTATTCAGGAGACCTTGGCTGGTGCATACTGAAGGGCTCCTCCCGATATTTTGAGGCATTGAAGCACATTTTGAGCAAGCCTATTGTCTGCTCGATGACATTTCTCGTGGAGATGTGGCTTTGATTATAACATCCCTCAGGCTCGTTGGTTGGTCTCCGCAAAGGTGTCATGAGCCACGTCTTCTGGGGATAGCCCTTGTCTCCAAGCAGCCAGCCGGCAAGTCTGTTTGGCGGTGCAAAGAGCTGAGGGATGGTGGAATGATGCGGGATGTACGAGCCATGGCAGCTGCCAGGGAACTTGGCGCACACATGGATGATAATCTTCCTATGGTTGCAGACCAGCTGAATGTTGAGGGAGTGGAAGCCCTTGCAGTTAACAAATGCTACTGGGTTATGTTGGGGTGCCCTGATGGCCACAAGTGTGCAGTCGATGACTCCCTGCACCAGTGGGAAGCCAGCTAGAGCAGCAAAGCCAAACGCACGCTCATTGACAGTGGCTTCATCAGTGGCAAAATGGATATAATTGGCGGACTTGTTAAAGAGGGCATCGGTGACCTGTGCGATGCACCTGTATGCAGCCGACTGCGAGATGCCGCAAAGGTCTGCTGCAGATGCCTGGAAGGAGCCTGAGGTGAAGAAGTTGAGGGCAAGGGTGTCTTTGACAGCCACTGGTAAGGAATGTCCACCCCTTCCTCTGGGCTGCAGGTCTTGCTCCAGCAAAACGCAAATGTCTGCGATGACCTGGTGCGATAAGCTTAGCCTCCTTTGGTACTGCTACTCCATCATGTTGAGGAAGCTCATCCTCTGCCTATATACCCTGTTTTGGGGGTATGGCCTCCAGCGCGGGCCAGCCCTGCACTGATGACCTCTGCCCTGTGCAGCATCAGCTGGTTGAGGAGAAGGTTGGCGCTCTTGTTGCTGCTGCTGATGTGGCTGGTTCTGCTGCGGGTGATTATCATCAGATTCTGAGGACCAAGGTGAGAGAGCATAAATGGTGCCCATTCTGATGTTTCAGATGCCAGGTGAAGTTGAGGTGACAGAAGCAATCTATCACGGGTGAGATATGATGTTGCAAGGAGGTGACAGTAAATAGACAATTTACTGCAAATACTTCCCAACTGCATAAAGCTGAAAAATCTCTTCCAAATACTGAAGGCTGAAGCTTCTGACATTGGAAACTAACCAGCTGTAAAATGGCAGGTTTTAAACCACTTTTGCAGCTTTCACCTATTGAAAGAAATGGAGAGTTGTTCGGAACCCGACATACTTACCTGGTGTGATCCCCGAGCGACGGGAACCTCGTGGAAAACTTGGCAAATTGCTCTGTAACTGGTAAAATGGGGATTTAATTACTTTAAACACCCACCTAACAAGCACAATTGAATGACCCGCCGCTTAGTGCCGTGTCTGCAAAGTGCAGGCAGAAATGGCACCTGGGAAACTGACAAGGAGGCAGGTTCAGAGCGGGATACCGGCCCGCTGTCATCCCTTTTGATTTTGACAGCGGACCAGCCTCCAAACCCACCCTCTGAGCGCCGGCAGAATTCAGCCCTTAGTGTGCAGCTGGTGAAGTGAGGATAATTTTAAAGAGCAGCCATTAAGGTTTTTAATGGAAGAATTGTAGATGCAAGGCAAAAATATAAATATTCAGAAATGCTGCATTTTTCTCCAAGCAGCCGTATGATGCCCACTATTTGGTTCACCAAACTTCACAATCTGTGCAGAACTGTGGTGTTAACACAGTAATTTGGTGGGGCCCTTGAAATAGGCAGTCCAGGCGTCCGTCGGGAACAGTTACTCCATGAAAATCAGGGTCCTATCCCCAGCTCATACTCTGCCCATTGGTATTTGGTGTAGAATTCAAATGAGGTATGACCATGAAAATGGTTCGGGCCTCCAGCCGCTTCCATCAGGTGGGCGGCAGGCTCGCTCTGTCTGACTCCTGCCCGATGGAAGCAGTCACTTCAAAATCAACCCTATTGAGAATATAACAGAACAATGGTTGCTAGGCTGCTAGAATTCCAAGCACAGTTGATGATAACTTTCCTGTGTTGCTGCTTTTTGTATATTTTTATGATAAAGAAACCATCAGTTTTGATAAGAATTGCAAATGCTACAAGTCAGGAATAAAAGCAGAAAATGCTGGTAATAGACAGCAGGTCTGCCAGCATTTGAGAAGAGAAAACACTAGTTAACATTTCAGGTGTAGGCTTGTCATCAGAACAGTTCCAATGAAGAATTTACACCTGAAATGGTAACCTATCTCTTCTCTGATGCACCTGCTGTGAACTTTTGGAAATCTGGATCCCTGAAGTGCAACTGGAATCACTCAAGGTGCTTGAGTGTTCTAAAGTAGAACAGGACCCAGTTGCTTAATAGAATAGTACGTAAGAATAAGAAAGGCACTTACCTCCAAGTACTGTACTTTCACTATATCTAAATTACAACTTTATGTATTCAGTTACATATAATTAAACTCAAAACAGTTGGCACTTGTAACCAATTGCATTCTTATATCACCTCCTCCAGCCCTACAACCCTCCGAGATCTCAGCGCCCCTCCAATTCTGGCCTCTTGCGCATCGTTAATTTTCATCGCTCTACCTTTGGCGGCCGTGCCTTCAGCTGCCTAAGCCCAAAGCTCGGGAATTCCCTCCCTAAAATTCTCCACTTTTCTCTCCTTTTAGTAACTACTTAAATCCAACTTCTTTGACCAATGTTTTGCTCACCTGTCCTAATATTGCTTTATGTGGCTCGGTGTCAAATTTTGTTTGATAACGCTCCTGTGAAGTGCCTTGGGACGTTTTTACTATATTAAAGGTGCTATATAAATGCAAGTTATTGTTGCTGCTGTTGTTGGCTACCATGTGTGGTTGTAGCTAAAACAGGAAAAGGAGAAGTTTTAAAACATTTATCAAATGTTTAAATTAAAGTCAGGATTGATATAATTGATTGGGTAATGTATGTCCGAGTGTAATAATCTGAAACAGTGGTGGCAGTTACACCTGTGATCCCTGGTAGCTCTTCCTTTGTGCTACTGTGTGAGCTATGTATGTGTGTTCTCCCGTGGACACAAGTATGAGGGAAGAAGAGATGTCTATACATCAGATCCCTGCTCGTCAGTACTAGGTATATATTTGTGTTCATCAGTCCTCCAGGTGATGGAGGATGTTAGGTCTCCATCTGTGCCATGTCAGCTTAGGACTGGGTATAAAACTGATTTATTTTTTCCCTCAGGAAAGCAATCTCAGTGCACCACTTTCCCCCTTTTATATGTTCCATCAGGTGCCTGTCACTGCAGTACTACTGACTTCTTTTGTGTAATGCAGAGACCCAATTGTTTAATAGGGTATAAATGTAGTGATTCAGCTCTCCACACTTATTCTTCAGTTCCCAGTACATTGGACCACTTTCACTAAAGAGTGCAATTGACAAAAGGAAAACTGCATCTCCTGTTGGCTGGACTCCTGTAATGTAAAATCCATTTTCTTTGTTTTCTATGACAGCCGAAGTGAGGTGAAGAGGTTGTAGATATACATCTGGCTCCTGTCAGTTTATTGGGAGATACAACTATATTCTTCAACGATTTAGGAAATAGCCTATATTATTTCTCTTTTTACACTGTGCAGGGTGATAATTCTGAAGAGTTTAATATTTTTCTTCTGTATTGTGCTCATTACAGATGTTAAGCAGCTTTCACTTCCAATATAATACCAGCTTAGCAAAGGTAAACCTTCACTCAGTGGGAATCTGAACAGTTGTCATAGCAGCCCCCAATTTACAGCGTAGAAAATTGATTTCAATCACTTGCCCACCCACCCACTCAAAGTATAGGATTTGTGATAAAACACAAAAGAGAGCTTCTGCACAGCATGTATCTTTCTGCTTGTGGTACTGTAAAGTTCCTGCGATATATTCAAATCATGATGCTGAGTCTGTTTGATAATGTTACTTGAGAAAATATGCTCAGATAGAAAAGCATCCTAAATTTAAAAACTGCCTGTATTGTAGCTTATTTTTACTACATAAGATTCATACACCAGCATATATTATCCGTTTGTAAGTTTATTTTCGTCAGTTTTCCTGCCTATTTTTAATGTTTATATTTCTTCTCACTTGTGAAGATCCTGACCCTGAGAATTGGCTTCCACCCTAATCCCAGTTACTCCAGCTGGAGTTTGGCAGAACTCAGCAGAAAACAGCAGTGTTTCCTCCATTTCCAGGACTTTTTTGGCCAGCCTTGAAAGGGCTGGAAACTCCATCCACCCTGTAGAGAGTAAATGATGCCAAAGGGGTGACCCCAGGGTGAAACAAGGTGGGGAGGAGTTGCCACATCCCCCGCTCAGTCATGACTCGGTGCTGAACTATAGGCCTGAACACCAAGTGAGATGAGGCATACTGACCTCCAGATGGGTGGTAATTGGCCCCACCAGAGGAGATCAGGCCAAGGAAGCAGCCTGGATCCTAAAGAGTGGACACAATATTGTTTTTTTAATTGGAGATCAGTCTTTTTACACAGGGGGTGGGGGGCGAAAGCAACATTGCATGGTGCTTTAATTCAGAGAGCAGCAGAGGCCCGGCCCGGCTTAAAAACCGGCGCCAAAGCAGAAGCCCGACCAGTTCGGGCAGGGAGCAGCAGCGGAGAGCAGCAGAGGCCCGGCTTAAAAACCGGCGCCAAAGCAGAAGCCCGACCAGTTCGGGCAGGGAGCAGCAGCGGAGAGCAGCAGAGGCCCGGCTTAAAAACCGGCGCCAAAGCAGAAGCCCGACCAGTTCGGGCAGGGAGCAGCAGCGGAGAGCAGCAGAGGCCCGGCTTAAAAACCGGCGCCAAAGCAGAAGCCCGACCAGTTCGGGCAGGGAGCAGCAGCGGAGAGCAGCAGAGGCCCGGCTTAAAAACCGGCGCCAAAGCAGAAGCCCGACCAGTTCGGGCAGGGAGCAGCAGCGGAGAGCAGCAGAGGCCCGGCTTAAAAACCGGCGCCAAAGCAGAAGCCCGACCAGTTCGGGCAGGGAGCAGCAGCGGAGAGCAGCAGAGGCCCGGCTTAAAAACCGGCGCCAAAGCAGAAGCCCGACCAGTTCGGGCAGGGAGCAGCAGCGGAGAGCAGCAGAGGCCCGGCTTAAAAACCGGCGCCAAAGCAGAAGCCCGACCAGTTCGGGCAGGGAGCAGCAGCGGAGAGCAGCAGAGGCCCGGCTTAAAAACCGGCGCCAAAGCAGAAGCCCGACCAGTTCGGGCAGGGAGCAGCAGCGGAGGAGGAGCAGAGGCCCGGCTTAAAAACCGGCGCCAAAGCAGAAGCCCGACCAGTTCGGGCAGGGAGCAGCAGCGGAGAGCAGCAGAGGCCCGGCTTAAAAACCGGCGCCAAAGCAGAAGCCCGACCAGTTCGGGCAGGGAGCAGCAGCGGAGAGCAGCAGAGGCCCGGCTTAAAAACCGGCGCCAAAGCAGAAGCCCGACCAGTTCGGGCAGGGAGCAGCAGCGGAGAGCAGCAGAGGCCCGGCTTAAAAACCGGCGCCAAAGCAGAAGCCCGACCAGTTCGGGCAGGGAGCAGCAGCGGAGAGCAGCAGAGGCCCGGCTTAAAAACCGGCGCCAAAGCAGAAGCCCGACCAGTTCGGGCAGGGAGCAGCAGCGGAGAGCAGCAGAGGCCCGGCTTAAAAACCGGCGCCAAAGCAGAAGCGTACCAAATCAACATCAGAGGAGAGAGGTAAAAAATAATCAGAGTGTGACGTCACCAGGGAGCACGTAAGTGATTGGTTGGTGAGTATTTCTCTCTTTTCAGTACAAGCTTGAATTCTGTGGTGTTAAATTTCTCGGGATTAAGGTGTAGTGGGGACAGTTGGTAAATAAAGCGCCCTAGAGTATACCTGTAACTGGGGTATTGAATTAATTTTTAAATTAATTAAAGGAGTAAGTCATGGCAGGAGAGCTCAGACCCGTGTTCTGCTCCTCTTGCTCCATGTGGGAAATCAGGGACGCTGCCAGTGTCCCTGACGACCATGTGTGCGGGAAATGCATCCAGCTGCAGCTACTTGTAGACCGCATTGCGGCGCTCGAGCTGCGGGTGGATGGGTTGTGGAGCATGCGCGATGCTGAGAGGCTCGTGGATACCACGTTTAGCGAGTTGTGCACGCCTCAGGGTAGGGCAGCACAGGGAGTGACCATCAGGCGGAGCAACAAAGGCAGGCAGGTAGTGCAGGGAACCCCTGCGGACATCCCCCTTTCAAACAGGTATACCGCTTTGGATACTGTTGAGGGGGATGACTCACCAGGGGAAGGCAGCAGCAGCCAACTTCCTGGCACTGGGGGTGCTCCTGCTGCCCAGGAGGGGGGGAAAAAGAGTGGGAGAGCAATAGTGGTAGGGGATTCTATAGTAAGGGGAACAGATAGGCGTTTCTGTGGCCGCAAACGTGACTCCAGGATGGTTTGTTGCCTCCCTGGTGCCAGGGTCAAGGATGTCACTGAGCGGCTGCAGGGCATTCTGGAGGGGGAGGGTGAACAGCCAGTGGTCGTGGTCCACATTGGTACCAACGACATAGGTAAAAAGAGGGATGAGGTCCTGCATCAAGAATTTAGGGAGCTAGGTAACAGATTAAAGGGCAGGACCTCAAAGGGTGTAATCTCTGGATTACTCCCAGTGCCACGTGCTAGTAAGTATAGGAATGGGAGGATAGAGCAGATGAATGCGTGGCTAAAGAGTTGGTGTAGGGGGGAGGGTTTTACTTTCCTGGATCACTGGGCCTGCTTCTGGGAAAGGTGGGACTTGTACAAGTCGGACGGGTTGCACCTGAACCAGAGCGGGACAAATATCCTTGCGGGGAGGTTTGCTAGCACTGTCGGGGGAGGTTTAAACTAACTTGGCAGGGGGATGGGATACAGAGGGGAGCTGAAATAGGGGGGGATGTGCTGCCAATTATGGAGGAAAAAACAAGTCAGCTTGGTAGACAGGGCAAATATATAAGGGCAAGGCTGGATGGCATCTATTTTAATGCAAGGAGTCTTGCAAATAAGGTGGATGAACTGAAGGTGTTGATAAACACATGGGAGTATGATATTGTTGCTATCACGGAGACATGGTTGAGGGAGGGGCAAGACTGGCAGCTCAATATTCCGGGGTACAGAATCTTCAGGCGAGACAGAGGGGGAGGTATAAGAGGAGGGGGTGTCGCAATATTAATTAAGGAGTCAATTACTGCACTAAGGAGGGATGATATATTAGCAGGGTCCTCTAATGAGGCCATATGGGTGGAGCTTAAAAACAAAAAGGGGGCAAGCACTTTGCTGGGAGTGTACTATAGGCCTCCAAACAGTCAGGGGGAGATAGAGGAACAGATATGTAGGCAAATCTCAGAGAAATGTGCAAATAATAGGGTAATAATAATGGGGGATTTCAACTTCCCCAATATTAACTGGGATAGTCAAAGTGTGAAAGGCTCAGAGGGTGTAGAATTCTTAAAGTGCATCCAGGAGAGCTTTTTGAGCCAGCATGTAGAAAGTCCTACAAGAGAGGGGGCGGTACTGGACCTAATTCTAGGGAATGTGGCCGGCCAAGTGGAAAAAGTGCTAGTAGGTGAGCACTTTGGTGATAGTGACCATAATATGGTAAGATTTAAGGTGGTCATGGAAAAGGACAGGGATGGGCCGGAAATAAAGGTTCTAAATTGGGGGAAGGCCGATTTTAATAGGATAAGGCAGGATCTGGCCAAAATGGACTGGGATCAGCTACTTGTAGGAAAATCCGCATCGGAGCAATGGGAGGCTTTCAGAAGGGAGATTGAGATCATACAAGGGCAACATGTTCCCATAAAGGTCAAGAGTGGTTCCAAAAACCACAGGGAACCGTGGATGTCAGGGGATATACGGGAATGGATTAGGAAAAAAAGGAGGGCTTTTGGTAGATACAAAAGGCTAAAGACGGAGGAAGCCCTAGAGGAGTACAAAAAGTGCAGGGGGATACTTAAAAAAGAAATTAGGAGATCAAGGAGGGGCCATGAAATAACACTGGCGAGCAAAATAAAGGAAAATCCGAAGATGTTTTATAAGTATATTAAGGGTAAAAGGATAACTAGGGAAAAAATAGGGCCCATTAGGGACAAAAGTGGCAATCTGTGTGTGGAGCCGGAAGATGTAGGAGGGGTTCTAAATGAATTTTTTGCATCTGTTTTCACTATGGAGAAGGACGATGTAGACATAGAAATAGGGCGGGGGGACTGTGATATGCTCGAACATATTAACATCGAGAGGGAGGAGGTATTGGCGGTTTTAGCTGGCCTAAAAATGGATAAATCCCCAGGCCCGGATGAAATGTACCCCAGGCTGCTGTGTGAGGCAAAGGAGGAGATTGCGGGGGCTCTAACACATATATTCAGGACCTCTCTGGCCACAGGGGATGTGCCAGAGGACTGGAGAACCGCTAATGTAGTACCATTATTCAAGAAGGGTAGTAGGGAAAAACCGGGGAACTACAGGCCAGTGAGCCTAACATCAGTGGTAGGAAAATTACTGGAAAAAATCCTGAGGGACAAAATTTGTCTCCACTTGGAGAGGCAAGGATTAATCAGGGATAGTCAACATGGCTTTGTCAAGGGAAGATCATGTCTGACTAATTTGATTGAATTTTTTGAGGGGGTGACTAGGTGTGTGGATGAGGGTAACGCAGTGGATGTGGTATACATGGATTTCAGTAAGGCCTTCGATAAAGTCCCGCACAGGAGACTGGTCAAGAAGGTAAGAGCCCATGGAATCCAGGGTGCCTTGGCACATTGGATACAAAACTGGCTTAGTGGCAGAAGGCAGAGGGTGATGGTCGAAGGTTGTTTTTGTGACTGGAAACCTGTGGCCAGTGGGGTACCACAGGGATCGGTGCTGGGTCCCTTGCTGTTTGTGGTCTACATTAATGACTTGGATATGAATGTAAAGGGTATGATCAGTAAATTCGCGGATGATACTAAAATTGGTAGGGTGGTAAATAGCGAGGAGGGTAGCCTCAGTCTGCAGAACGATATAGATGGGTTGGTCAGATGGGCGGAACAGTGGCAAATGGAATTTAACCCGGAAAAGTGCGAGGTGATGCACTTTGGGGGGTCTAACAAGGCAAGGGAATACACAATGAAGGGAAAGACCCTAGGCAAGACGGAGGGTCAGAGGGATCTGGGTGTGCAGGTACACAGATCCCTGAAGGCGGCGGAACAGGTGGATAAGGTGGTAAAAAAGGCATATGGGATACTTGCCTTCATTAGCCGAGGCATAGAATATAAGAGCAAGGAGGTTATGATGGAGCTGTATAAAACACTGGTTAGGCCACAGCTGGAATACTGTGTGCAGTTCTGGTCGCCACACTACAGGAAAGATGTGATCGCGTTAGAGAGGGTGCAGAGGAGGTTCACCAGGATGTTACCAGGGCTGGAGCGCTTCAGCTATTAAGAGAGACTGGGCAGATTGGGTTTGTTTTCCTTGGAGCAGAGGAGGCTGAGGGGGGACATGATTGAGGTGTACAAAATTGTGAGGGGCATAGATAGGATGGATGCTGAGGAGCTTTTCCCCTTAGTAGAGGGGTCAATAACTAGGGGGCATAGATTCAAGGTAAAGGGCGGGAGGTTTAGAGGGGATTTGAGAAAGAACTTTTTCACCCAGAGGGTGGTTGGAGTCTGGAACTCACTGCCTGAAAGGGTTGTGGAGGCAGAAACCCTCACAACATTTAAGAAGCATTTGGATGAGCATTTGAAATGCCATAGCATACAAGGCTACGGGCCAAATGCTGGAATATGGGATTAGATTAGACAGGGCTTGATGGCCGGCATGGACACGATGGGCCGAAGGGCCTCTATCCGTGCTGTATTACTCTATGACTCTATGACTCTATGACTCTAATTCACCGCTCCATTCCCACTCAGACCTCACCGTCCTCGGCCTCTTGCATTGTTCCACGGAAGCTCAGCGTAAGCTCGAGGAACAGCACCTCATCTTTCGATTAGGCACTTTACAGCCCTCTGGACTCAACTTAGAGTTCAACAATTTCAGATCATAACCTCGGCCTTCAAAAGTACTTCATTGGCTGTAAAACGCTTTGAGACATCCGGCCGTCGTGAAAGGCGCTATATAAATGCAAATCTTTCTTTACCTTATCTGAGATCCCTTCTCAGATAAATTTGATTTAGATCTAAAGTACATGGCCGGAATTTTCTTTACCTTGGCAGGTCTGGTGTGGCCAGTGAATGTGGTGGGTCGCGAACCTGTTGCTACCTCCATCACACTGTTGAAAATTAACTTCCCGTAATGGGGTCTATTAAGCCTGGCCCAATTAGATGGAGCGGGTCAGGTGACGTCATTCGTGATGCGTTTTCAGCTGGGATCTTTAAAGGGACCATGGCCACATTACATTTGAAGGTTAATCTAACATAACATGTCAGTGCACTACAGCTTTTGGGGGGAAAATTTGGTATCGGCCATTTTGGGGCAATAACATCGCCTGGGCACTAATTAGCGTTGGCGACTGCAAAATTCAATTCTAGCACCCCAAGAGGGAAGTGGAGCGCTAAATCAAGTGCCCCACTTCTTTCTTAGGGCGCTAACGTCAGACAGCGGGGTGGAGACTTCAGCAGCGCTGTACACTGGGCACCACAGCGCTGCCGTGTTCAAAGGCTCCTTCACTCCCTTAAAGGGAAGGGCCATCGCTGCAGGCTCTGCAATTTAAAATGTACCTACCTGGACCACCAAGCAGAGCGCAGGGCTGATTGATCACGGGCAGGAACCCACGAAAAAACTCGAACAGGAAAGGTAATTTTTTTTCCCACTTACCTCGGCCAGCTCGCCTTTAATCATCACCCCTGAAGCGGCCGGCTGCCCGATGCACGCCTCCTGCAGCTATTGGTGTTTTCGACCGGCGCTGCTGCAGAGGACGGAAGTCAATTTCGGATCCGGGGCAATGCACACGGTGATGATGTCATGATCTCCGGGCGAAGGAGATCGGGGCGCAATGCCATAGCAAAACTCCCGCCGTATCAGTGCCGTGCCCGGTTGCAAAGCCAGTTGCACCCCGTTAGCGTCCCCTGGGGGTGCTAATGGGAGTCGCAAACATGTCCACTTTCACCCCCTTGGAGTGCTGCAAACACTGACAATGACTGCACAGAGGCAGAGGGCTGCACCTAGCTTCTCCGATGACTCCCTCCATATGCTTATGGAGGGAGTCAGAGCACGCAGGGAGGTCCTCTTCCTTCTGATGGGTGGAAGTGACATTCCCAGGAGACCAAAACCGCCTGGTTGCAGATTGCAGATGAGGTCACAAGCAGGGATGTGGTCAGGAGGACCTGTGTGCAGTGCCGCAAACGTTTCAATGATCTCAGTAGATCACGAAACGTTAGTACAAAGCCACACTCAACTGCATCCTGCTGTGCCTCTCATCACATCCCCATCACTCTGCCTTCCCTACCCTACTCCTGCACATCCTTACTCACACCAACATACCTTGCACCTCCACCCATCCCTCTCTCTCTATCTACATTATCACATCCCATCTCACTAGCCACCCCTCACACTCACCCTCATCCTAGTGCAATCATACCAACTAACAACACACAAAGGTAGCCACTTGGGTGTTTTATCCAATGTTTATGTAAAGTTTCTGTTAATATGGTGTCAAACATAAAAATCTTTATTTTCAACACTTTCCGGTCGTGGACAGATTTGTGTATACCTTTGGAAGTGGCTTAGTGAGTTGCAGTGAATGGTGAGACATAATGTTACACCCCGCAATGGTGATGAGTGTGAAAGGAATGGCTTGGGCATTGTAAGGATGCTTTATGGTGTTGGTGTGGGGTGGTGCCAACCTGGTACATCATGTGACAGCCATATGGGTGTACAGCATAAAGTTAACTAAATCTGGTCATGATGATGTCATCCCTGGCCTCCTGGGCAGCAATGTGCTCGGGTGCTGATGCCCTCTGTCCTGTGCAGCATCAGGTGATTGCGGAGAAGATTGGTGTTGTTGTTGGTGCTGCTGGTGTGTCTGGTGCTGCTGGTGTTGGGGCTCATTGTGGTCTGATTCTGAGGACCAAGCTGAGAGAGTATAAACAGCACCCATGTTGATGGAATAGATGGCAGGTGAAGTACAGAAGCGATCTGTCAATGGTGAGAGTGTTCTTCCAATGAGGTGAGACTGGATGGAGACTTTGCTGGAAACACTTGCAGCCTGCAGAATCTGTCCTGGAAATGGACTGAGCAACAGCTTCTGCCTGAGGAAAGTGATCATCTGTCAGGTGAGAGCTTTTACTGAACATTTGATGCTGTCAAGTAATCAGCTGGAGCAATGGACACTGAACTCCCACCTCAGGTGGATAGACATGGTTCCCGAGCTGGGTGAATCCCGTGGTCATGCAGGGAAATTTAAAAAGTAAGTGAAAAAAGACTTTTAAGTGCCTGTAAACTACCTGATAATCATCTCAATTGGGTCACCCGCCGCTGCTGGTCGGGTCAGCTCCACGATGATAGACACGCCTGGGAAAAGGTGTGTGGGGGTGGGATGACAGCAGGTTCAACTTTCCCACCCAACCCGCCACCGGTCACACCCGCTACCACCCCGGAAAATTCCGGCCAATGTATACAAAAGCAATGGTGGTGGGGAGAATCAATGTTCTAGCATTCTTTTATTGAAATAATAAGATGCTGCGTCACTGGGTCAACAACAGCAACAACTTGTATTTATATAGTGCCTTTAACATAGTAAAACGTCCCAAGGTGCTGCACAGGAGTATTTTAAGACAAAAAATTTGACACCGATCCACATAAGGATAAATTAGGGCAGGTAACCAAAAGCTTGGTCAAAGAGGTAGGTTTTAAGGAGCGTTTTAAAGGAGGAAAGAGAGGTAGAGAGGCGGAGAGGTTTAGGGAGGGAATTCCAGAGCTTAGGGCCTAGGCAACAGAAGGCACGGCCACCAAAGGCTGAGCGATTATAATCAGGGATCCTTAAGCGGGCAGAATTAGAGGAACGCACATATCTCGGGGGGGTTGTGGGGCTGGAGGAGATTAAAGAGATAGGGAGGGGCGAGGCTATGGAGAGATTTGAAAACAAGGATGAGAATTTTGAAATCGAGGCGCTGCTTAAGCAGGAGTCAGTGTAGGTCAGTGAGCACAGGGGGGATGCGTGAACGGAACTTGGTGCGAGTTAGGACACGGGCAGCCGAGTTTGGGATGACCTCAAGTTTACAAAGGGTAGAACGTGGGAGGCCAGCCAGGAGTGCATTGGAGTAGTCAAGTCTAGAGGTAACAAAGGCATGGATGAGGGTTTTAGCAGTGGATGAGCTGAGGCAAGGGAGGAGATGGGCAATGTTACGCAGGTGGAAGTAAGCGGTCTTTGTTATGCTGCGGACAGTCAGATTTACTGTTTCACTTGCAAAACCGCATCAGGAGATTTTTCATGTGAATGACAATAGTGCTGTTTTAACCAGAACAAAGTAGATTGTGGTGCTTGAATGAGGGACTCAAGTCTGAAAGCTAGACGTCTTTGGCAGTTTTAGAGTAGGAGTTGATTAAGATGACCGATACTATTTTTATATTATTTTGTTTTCTTTGCAAAATGGATGACTGCATCTGAACAATCCTCCTCAAAGAGCTGAATTTGAAGCTATCAATGGAAATTTGGCTAAGACAATTACAGAAAAATTCCCTGAAATATCTACAATTACACTTCACTTTAAGCAAACATGTTTGCGGGAAATTCTTTGGGCTGGTACTAAATACGAGAAAAGATAATAAGAGGTTACTCTGCACTGTAAGCTCATGGTGCTTGCAATGTAATTTTAAGTCTGTATCAATCTATTGGTTTTTTAACAATTTGTAATAGTACTGAATAGATGAATTATTCCATCTATATGAATTTAAAAAATGAGGCTATAACTGTTTACTATCTTGCATAGATCTGATTGGTCTGCTCTTGGCCTGACTAATACTCTGCAGTCAAGCCCCTTTATTCTCTCTTTTCCCAGCCTTCCTGTTTCCTCCAAGTATGAGTCCCAGAACTTATCTTTCCCAATCCATCTGAGCCTGAGCCACAACCCAGCCCTGGCTCCCATTCCCTCCTAGCTGCTGCTCCAGGTCCCTGGTCCCTCCCAACTCAACCCCTGATCATCTTTCCCTACTAACTCAAGTCCTCACCCTCCACTCTCTTCGGTGCAAAAGTAAAAAAACAACTCGTGCCACAGTCCTCACCATCTGAGAGAGATAACATCATTTCTGGAGGTGTCAGAGGTTTGGAAAGTATTGGATGCTACAATGGATGGGGCATTACAATCTCTCTGGATGAACTAAAATGGACCATATTCATTTGTTTTAATTACCTCTCTGTTCTTTTCTGTGTTCCTACAATCTAACTGTGGAGATGCTTTGTGCCAAAGGGTCAAGTTCGACCTCCTTTCCTCCGTCCCTTCCTCCTCTCCCTCCCTCATTCCGTTCCACAAAAATAAAACAGTAACAAATGCAGGGAACAAAAATTCAGTAATTACAAATAAACAAGACATTTCGATAGGAAACAGACAATTCTCTTAACAGATAGCAGTAAGAAGTCAAGATACAATCACTTGGATACCCCTAGGACCAATCTGGGTGAATGAGGGATACTGTGGGCACAGCAGGCACAAGTAAACTTGTAAATATCTATGAAATAGATCTGAAAGAAAAAAGAAAAGCAGCAGCTGCTGAAAATCAGAATAGATTCCCACCATTAGAAGGAAAAAGAGAAACCACAACCAAAACAGCCCAATATGGGTGCAGGGGAAAGGAGGAGGGACATTGTAGACTCTCAGAGCAATTACTAAAAACAATGAATAGGATACCTGCAGAGAGGAAGCAACAATTGGGATGTTACCTACCCATGAGGTAATCTAAAGGGAACCACATGGGGTAGAAATTAGCCTGCCCCGCTCATCTATAATTACTTTTACACTGGGTCCATCAACAGGGGTTAGGCCCCTCATTAACATATTCAAGGCGCCTAACCCCTGTTTTAGACATAAACAAATGGGCCCCATGAATTTACTTAAATTGGTATGCTTTGCACCCATTGTACATCCAGAAAATGGGTGCAATGCATACCAATTCCTACCCCCATATCTATGTTGAATCGGGTTATTTCCTCCTCCTTTGTAGTGGAGTGAGGAAAAGAGTTTTACATCCTTATGAACTTTGTCAATTTGAAGCAGAGGAAGTATATGATTCCCTTGGGCTATCTCCCATAATCTCTTGACTCAGGAGAAGGGCAAAAGAGTAGCAAAAAGATCAATTAGGTGCCCAATAATGGAATCTAAAGAGATTATCATAGGTAGACCAGTGCATATTAAAATGTGTTAAATTCAACTGTAATAATAGTCATAATCCCATTGATCTCTTTCAAAATCGGAGCCAAACTCTTAGACCATAGACAAGGCATAAAACATGCAAAAGGCTGCAGAACTCACGACATCCCAAATCCCCGGGATTGGGTAATTGTAATATTTGGGGGAGACAGCCTGTGCCTATAGAGGGAAAACAGAGACAACCGCCTCGTTTTGCCTGCAGGAAATCAGAACAGCACCCTGCTGCTCTGATAGGGAGAGCCGAAAGCCCTTTAGGGGCCGAAAAGCAGAAGAAAAAAAATCTTAATTCCCCACAAGGAACCCAAGGCTGCATTCAGAAGGTAATCAATCCCTTTGCTCATCTTCTTTTGGGGCCTTCAGAACATTCTCAACTGGCATGGGATCCACTGAGACTAACTGGGTGGATTTCTTGGGATAACCTAGAGACACTCCAAAAATATTGCTGGGGCAAAGTAAGGGTGGGCGCAAGACATGAACTCCTCCTCCCCCCCTATCAGGATTTGCAAGGCTGGATAAATGGGCTGGAAATCTGGCAGGGCTAGGTTCTGCTCCAAATTGCAGTCGTCCCCGTCCCCCCACCCTGCCCCCATTAGGTTTGTGCAGTTTTTCCACCCTCCCTGGCACCAAGAATATTAGGCCTATAGAATTTACAGAATGCCATTTGGCCCATGATGCATGGGCTGGCTCTCTGAAAGAACTAACCACTTAGTCCTATTCCCCAGCCCTTTCTCCATATCCTTTTCTTTTTTACTTTTTAATTTGTCCTTTTTCTTTTAAAAACTTTTATGGATTCTGCTTCCATCACTGTTGCTGGTGGGGCTTTCCATGTCCTTACAGCCTCTCCGTTTTTTTTGTGATGATCTTAAATTTAAGCCCTCTCGTCAAGCACTGACTCAGTGACCAGTGGAAATTATTTTTCTCTATTTAACTTATCAAAACTCTTCATTATTTTAAACACCTCTATCAGATCTCCTTGCTGTTGACTTGATGCCAGTCTGACAGCACATAGTTTCAGTCTATTGAATTATTTCTCCTATGCTAAAAGTACTTTTCAGAACAGTTTCCTATCCCCATGAATAAATACCAATACAGGCTTTAGAGTGACTTGAATGATTTTAATATGGAACTAGATGGTTTTCCTAGTAAAATAAATTTATTGGTGTTTATACATTGTGACCGGACCTACTTTTCTCACCTGTGTAAAGTACATTAACATAACATTTCATTAAATGATCTGCAAAGCCATTAGTGCACAAATCGATTCTAATGAAGATGGCTGTTTTAGAGAGTTAAGCTCAATATTATTGACTTGGAGCTGTCTCATTCTACAGCATTTAAAGGAATATCTTATATTGCTTGTAGTAAATATATATCATGTACTTTGATCCATTAAGCCCACAAACATTGATAATTTAGCAGAATAACCCTGCCAGACCAATTTTCCTAAGATGTCATCATTTGCTAAGCACATTCAAATAGTCAAAAACTCTGCTGAAGTGGCATTAGTTGGCAAATGGCACAAGCTGGTATTCTCACTCAGAGATGCTCTAAGAATGGTGAATGGGGAAGTGGAGGAATTCACCCCTCCAAGAAGGGGCGCTCGCTGAGGCTTGGGTTAAGCTATTCTTAAGAGAAAGCTGAGTGAAATTCATGTCACTTGAATTGTGTATTTGTAATACTAGACAGGGTACAATACTTATTTAAATTTAGATTTTTTTGGTTACCCTTTCTTTTGGATAAGGTGAGAGATGACACTGCTCACAGATCACAGAAATACCGGGTTATAAAGTGATCGATAAGGCTAGCACTTGGTTATATTTGGTACTTGTTGGTAAAGTTTTTTTTTACACAAGTGATTTCTGATCATGGGGTGTTGCTTCCATATTCATGTCTGTGACTGCAGCACTCCACTTCAAAACACAATCTGCAGAGGGCTCAAGCCTCTCCCATCGTAAGAATGAGCAGCACTCACTGTTTTGGGTGTATTCACAGATTAAAATTGAGCTGATCGCAAAAAAGATTACTAGGTTTATTGTCGACTATCCTGACCTTGATTTAAGGAATATTAAAATAAGTGGTATAATTGAAGATTTGACAGTTGGTTTATTGAAAACAAACAGCTGTAAAACAAGAAAGGCAATTACAGAATGTATTACACCCAGCTGAATCAATAAAACAGTAACATCCAATTGATTTTTGGAATATAAAGTGATAGCTAATTTAGAGAAGATTCAAATTGAAAAGTGGCAATCCTGATTATAAAGAAGTGAATTTTGTTATATTATTGTACCAGTATGGAGTAGTGAGTTAGTTAATACAAAAATCAAATAATTCTGATATATAGTGGGAAAATCTATATACATGATGACAAAATTATATAGAAAACTAGCTGGAGGTGCCCGGCGGTACCGAGGCTTTTTTGAGGGCATGTTGTTGTTGGAAGAGAGAGATCGAGCGACTGGGGGGAAGAGAGAGAGCGAGCGACTGGGGGGAAGAGAGCGAGCGAGCGACTGGGGGGAAGAGAGCGAGCGAGCGACTGGGGGGAAGAGAGAGAGCGAGTGACGGGGGGAAGAGAGATAGCGAGCGACTGGGGGGAAGAGAGAGCGTGAGCGACTGGGGGGAAGAGAGAGAGCGAGCGACTGGGGGGAAGAGAGAGAGAGAGCGACTGGGGGGAAGAGAGAGAGAGCGAGTGACTGGGGGGAAGAGAGAGAGCGAGCGACTGGGGGGAAGAGAGAGAGCGAGAGACTGGGGGGAAGAGAGAGAGCGAGAGACTGGGGGGAAGAGAGAGAGCGAGAGACTGGGGGGAAGAGAGAGAGCGAGAGACTGGGGGGAAGAGAGAGAGCAATTTATATAATTAAACATTTTTCATCTGGTGCACCTCTGTTGGGAATGTGTGTGTGCAGGACGTATAACATTCTCTTCAAATGCCACATTCACTAAAATTGAACAAATCAGAAAACAGTATATCCTAGAAATTCCTGCTAATGTTATACAAATACTTAATGAGCTCATACTAAATTCTTTTTTTTGTAATTTTAACCGAGGTGCTAACCCATTTATTTTAAATATGTTAACACTTCTGTCAAAATAGTGAGGAATCTTATACGAGTGCTTGTACAATAACATCACTGACAGTAATCTCTAGCTTTATATCTTTTTGAAACAAAAATTAATTGGGGTGAAATTGGTCCTCAATGGCAAAGAAAATCAAGTGAGTGTAAAACATGCTGCCGATTTATGATCGCCCATTTTGCGCAATCACCAAAGACTAATTTCACCCCAATATTTCTTTATAGAACTATGTAATCACTAAAAAGTAAACAGTAAATAATCGGCAACCATTGTAAAATCAATCAAATCCCTGATAAAAAAAATTCTAATCCTTTTCACAACCATGTCAGTTCTCTACCCTTCCCATCTTCCATTGAAGTTACGGCAGGAAATTGGGAAAACGTTGTGGAAATTCTAACCCTTCATTTTTTTCAACCATGAGTAATATAATGGGAAATCAACCAGTATTATAAAAAGGACAGTAACATGAGCATCTATAACATAACTAACTGTGAATAATGTAGTCATTTTATAAAAATTAAATCTGTCCCTCAGGATATGATTTACAGTCTCAACCTGCCAGTACTGACCTCTGTTAAGTGTTAGATATATCCTATCACTCAGTTAAAATGTAATTTAAAAATTTGACACGCACCATGTCATTATTTTCTAAACTAAGGAACAATGGTAATCCCTGTGAGCCCAGAACCAAAGGATTACTAGAATATGCATTTTTTACTAGGCAATTATAATGCTGAAACTAATGTACAGATTTCTTAGGTTTCGATTCTTCAAAAGGTAGGTATGATATAGAAGAATTAAACTGTACTTTCTTCTGTTATAACCAGTCCTTACCTGTCATTAATGTATTTATTATAAATGTAATTGATAGATAAATAGATGATAATAACTGTTGCCGAAGGAGCAATTAAGTTTGTTTACCTTATCTCGTATTTGTTGCCGTACTTTTTCCCGTTCAGCTTCCATTCTAATATGTTTTTGCTTACGTTCGTCTTCCTGTTGACGAAGGGCCTCTTGTCTTTCTTCTTCCTTCTTCTGTGCGTCTGGGTCTTTCTCTTCATCACCTCCCAACATCTTTCCCATGTCTTTGGTGGCCCCTGTATGAAATAACAACAGATAATATAGCCGTGAAGAGCGATATGAACAACATGCCTTTTCTTCTTTAGATATTAGCTCCATTTTTGCGAGATCGGCAAAATTGGGGTTGCGAACACCCTTGGTGTGGGTGCATCTGCCCCAGTAGCGTGGAGGTGGGCCATGCCAGGCTTTGCAATGGGACCCCATAAGCCGATTTTGAAAAGGTTTGTGTCACAGGAAAAACTTGCCCAGACAGCTTGGCCTGCTGGGGAGTGTAAATTCCAGGGAGGTGGCAGCACTTATAGGGCTGTAGTTTGGCGTAAAAGAGGCAGTTGTGTTGGGGCAGAGAAGTGTTGGGGCAGAGAAGTGCATTAATTGTTCACAATGACAAGGTGAAGACATGTGAGAAACACTGCTCCTATTGATGCAAAGTTTTGTAAGTCCTGCTGGATAAGTTTCACCAGAGGAGGGGGCCTCTACTTTGGGCTGAAGGCTACCTTCCACAGGTGCCAGCTGCATGGGGGGAGGTGATAACTGAGTCTCCCAGCTCCCCCTACCTGGCTGCAAATGAGGAAGACATTTGCTGGTATTGGGAGCAGGCTGACGACAGTTGTGCTATTCACTATTGCACACATTTGTTGTGGGGTCCATCAATCATGGGAATTGCTGCATCCACTGGGAAATGTGAAGCAGTGTGCACAAACAGTGACCTTTTGCACACACTTTTTTTTTATCCTGCTTAAGCTATGGCACATATTTCTTGAATCATAGAATCATACAGCACAGAAGGAGGCCATTTGGCCCATCGTGCCTGAGCCAGCTCTTTGAAAGAGCTGTCCAATTAGTCCCACCCCCCTGGTCTTTCACCGTAGTCCTGCAATCTTTTCCTTTTTAAGTATTTATCCAATTCCTTTTTGAAAGTTACTATTGAATTTGCTTCCACCATCCTTTCAGGCAGTGCATTCCAGATCATAACAACTCATTGAGTAAAAAATAAATTCTCCTCAGCTCCCCTCTGTGGAGTGGGGACTGCAGCTAAGAAACACTAACAGATGCTAAGGCAACTAGACTGAGAGGGAGGCTCCTCTCAGCCTGGTTTGGGACTAAGTTTTCAAGTAGCTGAGCCATCTCACGTACATATTATTATACTGCAGTAACCTAGGTATTTATTTATAATAAAATTGCTTAAAATATGGATCCACCTGCTGAAAAATACTAAACAGAATTATTTTAATGGTTGCAGCTAAAAAGTCCATAGTTAGGCTATGCAAGTAGCACCAAGCTCCTTTAAGTTGACATCTCTTAATATTTTTGTTACATAAATATAAATTTCAAAAAAAATCTAAACTACAGTATTTGACCCCTAAGCATTTATGCTCTTGTTAACTCTAACAGCTTCAATAGTAAGCTCCAACAACGTGCCAAAATGATGCATTTTACCATGGCTACAGTATTACACACATTCTCCAAATCAAATTACACATGCAGGGTTTAATCAGGAGTAGCTGCCAGAGAAAAATCTGTTGCTGTTATTATGTTGCAAGAGCTGGCACTGAAGGAGTGAAGTGGCATTGAAACAGTGCCACTTCACTTGTATCCATTGTATTTACCTCTAGCTGTTTCCAAATCCCGGAGCATCACAGTGCATGCTCCAGGACCTGAAGTTGCTTTTACGTTGCAGCCCGGGTCATGAGGGAGTGATCGAAGTGTGTCACTTCCCTGCATTTACACGTGGATGGTGCAGCCAGTCTTCCTGTAAATTGGCTGCACTGTGGGTCTTACTGTTCCGTACATGTGCAGGCTGGCCATACAATGTGCACATGGAAAGTACTGTCTTGATACTGACCCTAGGAAGACTGATAGCAGTTGGAAATAGCCAGTCAAAAGCAATGGGTCTTCTGGTTGTCGGTCTCAAAATAAAGTCTGACATGCTTAACTTTGATTGCTACCGGGTGAGCAAAACACATGTGTTGGGAGCTGGCCGTACAATAATGGCACAAAAGAAGTTTGTGTCTGAGCAGTCTGGTGACCTTCCACTCATCAGATGAAACGAGAGTGCTCAGTGTGTAACGTCCACTTCTACTGGCTGTGTGCCTAGTCACTAGGATGAGTTTGACTTGGGGCATGGGAAGATTTAATTTTCTGACCATTCATAATCAATTAGTGGAAAATCTAGCCCTCAGAAGCTGCTGGTATTGAAGATAACTGATGTTCATTTGAATTGTGTCCACTTCAGTTAATTAACCTTGGATGGGAGAATTCTGCAATTTTTTTCTTGCAAGTTCACTAAAGATTATGGGGTAAAAATTGGGGCGCTACCTTCGCCGGGGTGCTAATTTTAGCATCCCAAAAATGTTTGCGCCCCCGCGGCCGATTTTCCCAAGTAGCGCCCCGAAAGGGAGGAGGGACGCTACTGGAAGTGCCCCGCATCCCTCTTGGGGCACAGCGAGCCAATATCGCGGCACTAATGGGAGGCGCAAATCAACCAAATTTGACTTGTCTCCGCGCTTCTTTGGTTGTCTCCAACTGCCAATCCAACATTAAGACCTGGATGAAACTCCTCTAGCTGAATATTGGTAAAACCAAAGCCATTCTCCTTTACTTCCACAAACATCTAAGTGCCTTCTGCCTCAATTCCATCAACTCCCCCGCCCCCCAGCTGCCATCTTGGACTGAACCCAGAGGTATGGAACCTTGTCGAACTGCTTGACACCAAGCTTGGCTTCCTCCATTGCTATAAAGCTGCTTTCTTTTACCTCTGAATCATTGCTTGCTTCTGACCCTACCTCTTCTACTCTGCCACCAAAAACCCTAATCTATTCCTTTATCACATTAAGGCTGATTTTCTTCCAGTGCTCTCCTTGCTGGTCAGGCTTATCAGGCTCCACTGGCTCCCAATGCCCCAAGGAATCAACCTCAATATCCTCGTTCTTGACTTCAAATTTCTCCATCTTTATCTCCTTGCCCATTTCAATCTTTGTGGTCTCCTCCAACCATATGTTCCTGTATGTATTGTGATTTTGATTTTAGCTTCCCTTTGAAGTTTTGAATATTTACTCTATCAATTTGGAATAAACATTAAAGCAATAAGGAAAAACTGTTTTTATAATTAAATTCACTAATAGAGAATCTGTTGTATAATGATAAATTATTTAAAGATGTCACAACAGAAGAGAAGAATAAAATAAAACATGCAATCTTTTCTAATAATTATGGAGATTTCCTCTGAATTTTCTCTTAGCTGAGTTTATCCTCCGCCTACATCTGTGCTATCTTTTTCAGTTGGAGGGTGGAATGGTCTAATGTAAAGACATCTGAATAACATCATCCATGGTGCTCTTTGTGTCATCAACAAAGAAGCAATCTTCAGTGGTGCCTAGAGCAACAATTTTTTCCTTTCATGGATAGGCTCAGTGTGAATGTCAATTAATATTGGTATTCAACCTGGGTTTCCTAATTGAGTAATGTTTTAACATTTAGATGCAAGCTGCAAATCCTTGTAATTTACCAGTTCCCTCAATACAAAATTTGAAAGCTTTTCAAAGTTTACGGCAAAATTGGCATTTGTATCACTACTAATTGTGATTTGATTTACCACAGCATAAAAACTGCATTCAGTACAACACAGTCAAACGCACTGTCACATTTGGAAAAAAAACAGCTCTTAACCTGTTCTAATATCCCCATCTTGATTGCTCTCATGGCTGACTGTTCTCTGGAAAGCAGCAGAATGTAATTATATGGTGGCACAGAGTTGTTTTAAGTCACCATCTATGTGGTCTCATCAATGCCAACAGGTCAATGCTTAAATAATGCTGAAGAAAAATATTGTATTCTGTTAACAATGCTTGAGGAGGGAGGGAGGTGGGTGGAGGATAGGGTAGGGTGGTTCTGCTTCCCTTCTATTCCCGAGTAGCATAAAGTACTGCTGCTATTGGGGGAGGGAGGGGAGTGGAAGTAATGGGATCAGAGGTTGTTTACGTGTATGTGTGTAAAGTCTATTTAATGGGGCAACAAATGGATCAGAGTTGTAACCTGTGTGAGGCTTTCTAAGCAATTTAAGTAAAAAGTACTGCAGTATTTAATAAGGATATTGTGTATTCTGTAACAATAGATTATCGGATGAGGAATCACATGAAAGCATGTGAGGAAGAGCAAAACTAGAGGCCATCAATATAAGATAGTCGCCAAGAAATCAAACAGGAAATTCAGAAGAAAATTCTTTACCAAGAGAGTGGTGAGAATGCAGATCTTGCTACCACAAACAGTAGTTGAGGTGATTAGTATAGATGTATTTAAGAGGAAGCTAGATAAGCATATGAAGGAAAAGAGAATAGAGGGTTACGCTGATAGTTATATGAGGAAGGATGGGAGGAGGCTCAAGTGGAGCATAAACACCGGCATGGACTGGTTGTGCCAAATAGCCTGTTTCTGTGCCGTATATTCTGTGTAATTTATGTAATGATACAGTATCATTATATATATTTTGCCAAGAGATTTAACAGCCAGAGCTGCTTTGTTTTTAGTTTCGAAACTTCAAAAATGTAGATGCATTTATTTTAAACTTAGTAGCTATGTAACAAGATTAATACAAATCAAATAAGGTTACCTTGAATGGTGTCAAAATTAAGTCGTAACCATTTTTGATGTCCCACACCTTTGTTAGAGCCCTAATTCCAATCTCATCCAAAAACATTTATTAACATGTCCTGACCTTATCACAATGCGCAGTGTTTACAATAATTGCGCCTGCATATTGTACTTCCCATATTAATAGAGTATTGACCTTTATTAAGATTTAGACCCAGGACATACTGTCACATTAGAGGGCCTTGATTTCAGTATAAACTATTTACTTTTAAACAACACATCCTGTTTCACGTATGTATGATTTGCGAAACAGAGTTTCAGAAATGTTTACTTTTAACCTGTTATAGAGGAATTCTTGAGAAGCATTTTGGCGTATTTGGCATGTAGTTTTGGTAATGGTATTCCTCACAAATCAGTCAATAATTCATATAATTTGTGCAGAGAAGCAGTACTGCACTTTGCATGTATATAATTTCACTTGGTGCTTCAGCATGCACTCTAGCTGAGCCCAGTGTATAATTGAAATGTACTAAGGAAATTGACGATATTATGCACATGCATGACACGGTTATCTCCATTAAAAAATTGTTTTAAATATAAGTAGAGTTTTGACTATAGTGAATATCCCAGCGTTTTACTGCACAACTAACCTAACAATATATACCAAGTGCTGAAAACAGGTATCTTTTCTAGAAAACAGAAACTTCTAGCATGGTGTGACCTTTATTTGCTTTGTAACAAAACTTGTGCTTTTATAATGGAAGGGCCAATGTGAATTTCCTTACTAGCTTGAACAGTGCAGTAATGGGCTCTCACAGTCGGTCACACAGCACAGCATGATGGTTGGATCAGGGTCAATTTTCAGCCCCTTTGCCTGGCAGGACTTGGGCAGTAGCGCAATGAAAAGCACAGTGCAACACTTACCGCTCTATTCCCACTGTCGGCCACCTGCCTCGATTTTGGAGCAGGCTGGGAAATAAGTGAGCAGCAATCCTGTCTGAAGCTGGTGGAGAAACTACTTAATATATGCAACTTGGGGTCCTATAATGTGCAGAGGATCCAGATGCAATTTTGGGCTTCCACTGGGCGGAGTGCACACTGCGCAAGCCCTTCCCAGTGGAACTGTACATAGAACAATCTAACCAGCGGTCCTTAAAGGGATGAATGCGCCACAAAAATCGTCCCACTGCCTTCAATCGCTCAGCCCCTGCGCTATTGTCTGCCCACCCCATCAAACTGGCCCTGCCAACTCAGCTCCACAAAAGAACCACTGGATTTTCTGTCCGCACTCCGATCGGCAAGCTGTCTCTCCAAACCGGAAACACACTTCAGCTCACCTATCAAATTAAAATGAGGTCCGACCATGAAAATGGTTTGTGCCTCTCACTGGTGAGGTCGGGTGGGTGTTCCGATTGCTAAATACACTCGGGGGGGATTTTTCAGGGGGTCAGCGGGCACATTTGGTGGTGGGTCGGGTGGGAATTTTTTTTTTTGACAGTGGGTAGGGAATGCCACGCTAGTTGCCCAGATGCCTGGTCTGTCATCGCTGAACAGACCCGACACCAAGCGGCGGGGGAGGTAATTTAGATGATTAAGAACTTGTTAACAGGCACTTAAAAACAATTTTAAGCTCACCTTTAAATTTTACAAGTTCGCCCACGGGTTTCCCACTGCTTGGGGATCACGTCAGGTAAGCAGGTCAATAGTTGTGTCACCATGATATTTCTTTACTTGACAGCTGCAAATGTTGTAAAAAAGCTCCTATCTCATCGCTGTTCACTTTCCAAGGTCAGAAGCTGTTGCTTACTGCATTTGGAAGACAGACTGGGCTTTATGCAGGTTGCAAGTGTTTGGAATAAACTTTGTATCCAGTGTCACCTCATTGGAACAACCTCTCTCACCATTGACAGATTGCTTCTGTCATCTCAACTTCACCTGCCATCTATTCCATCAGCATCGGTGCCCTTGAAACTATCTCACCTTGGTCCTCAGAATCCCAACACAATCAGCCCCAACACCAGCAGCACCAGGCACACCAGCAGCACCAACAACAACACCAACCTTCTCCACAATCAGCTGCTGCTGCACAGGACACAGGGCATCAGCACCCGACCACATTGCTGCCTGGGAGGCCAGGGATGGCCTCTCCCTGGCCAAATTTACTTCACTTGACACTGTAAACCCTGGCTGCCACATGATGCGCCAGGTTGGCACCACCCCACACCAACACCATAAAGCATCCCTACAATGCCCAAGCCATTCCTCCACATTCATCACCATTGTGGGGGGTACCATTATGTCTCACCATTCACTGCAACTCACTAAGCGACTTCCAAAGGTGCACACAAATCTGCCCAAGACCGGAAAGTGTTGAAAATAAAGATTTCAATGTTTGACACCACATTAACAGAAACTTCACATTAACATTGGCTAAAACACACAAGTGCCTACCCTTGTGTGTTGTTAGTTGGTGTGATTGGACTAGGATGAGGATGAGGGTGAGTGTGAGGGGTGGCTAGTGAGATGGGGAAGTGATAATGTAGTTAGAAAGGGATGGGTGGAGGTGCAAGGTAAGTTGGTGTGAGTAAGGATGTGTAGGAGTAGGGTAGGGAAGGCAGTGTGATGGGGATGTGATGAGTGGCACAGCAGGATGAGGTTGAGTGTGGCTTTTAGTAACATTTCGTGATCTACTGAGATCATTGAAACGTTTGTGGCACTGCACCCAGATCCTCCTGACCACATCCTTGCTTGTGTCCTCCTGTGCAAGGTGCAACCTGGCTGCGTTGATCTTCTGGGGAGGTGTCTTCTGTCCATGGGAAGGGAAGAGAACCTCCCTGCGTGCTGTAACACCCTCCATAAACATATGGAGGGAGTCATGGGAGAGTCTGGGTGCAGGCACGCACCTCTGTGCAGTGCTTGTCAGTGTTTGCAGCACCTCAATGCTGTTGAACACTGACAGCACAAATGTCAAAATAAATTTGCGCATGGTCCCTTTAAGGAAACTGGTTGATTGCATGTCATCAAGTGACGTCATCAGGCCCGCTTCCTTCAATTGGCCGGGAAATGCGCTGGATGGACTTAACAAGCCCAATCAACTTAAGATCACTTTGGACAGTGGGCTGGAGCCAGCAGCGGGGTCGCAACCCGCCACCGAAACCGGCCGCACCGGACCCGCCGAGCTAGGGGAAATCACGGCCTCCATATCCGATGTTCACCTAAAATGAAAGTCGCCTCGTCATTTCAGTTGAGGGAGTATTTATTGCTCAAGCTTTGCCCTCCTTGATTGCATTACAGCTTTTTATTGTGCTTTCAAAAGTAATGGGACCAATAGTTCAATATACTGAAGTCTAATTTTAACATTTCTGGGCACACCACTTATATATTTATCAAATATCCTCCATATTCAGAAAAAAAGATAAAAATCTATATTTTGAGGTGCTCAATAAGGATGAGTAAGAATTAAGGCTTGAAATCAGTAACATTGAGCAACTACTAATCGGTGTGTGGTGGAGGACTTAGATTGCTTTTTACTGGCAGAATGGAAAGTTGGCAATGAACTAAAGTAGGGAATAATAAATGGTTCTGATCTGGCCCTGTTTTTGGCTTGTTTGTGAAGAGTGGTCATTTGCTATTCCCAAGGGCTGAGGTTATCTGTAGTAAGTTAAAATGTAAGAAGCTGGGCTATAGCTACACCACAATGCCCCATGTTCTCTCTCTCGTTGATTTAAATTCATTGGGGGGAAAATTCATTCGCGACTATTTTGGGTCGCGAACATTGCCTGGGTGCTAAAAATAGCGCCGGCGATCACTAACTTCAGTTTTAGCACCCCAAGAGGGAGGTGGAGCACTAATTCAAGCGCTCCACTTCCTTCTTAGAGCGCTCACCCCGAATATCGGGTCGGTGCGTTCTGCAGTGCTATGCACTGGGCCACATAGCGCTGACGCATGGAAGGGGAGGGCCCAAGCCCACCACTGTGCGGGGACATACCTGGACCACGCGGGAGCGGGGTGCCGTGCCAGCAGCCCGGCGCTTGGAGTGCCAGTCTGCCAGATCGCGGCATGGACACTGCGTTCAAAGACCGCCCGCCACCTCCCCTATAATTACTGCCCCGCAAGCCTCCTATCACTCCATTCCCACCCCCGGGGGGGGGGGGGGGGGGGGCGCTAATGAGAGGCACAAATGTGCTATTTATCTATTTGTCTCTATTCAGATGCTCATAACTCACCATCTACATCCCCATCCCTGCAAATGCCTTGAAAACACTGCTGTCTTCACCCTGTACAATTGTGAAGTAATTTTGGCTTTGCTAGTATGATTTTGATGCTTTAGCATCTCTGCCTTCTCACCACATATTGGTGGATAAATGATTGTTTATGAAGCAATCTAATTGACCCAGGGCAAAGGGCTGTAATGCATCGGAACAGTTTGCAATCTTAGGATGAGTGTATCCGATCTCCAGTAGTTCTTAAACTGCAAACATTAACCTATATTTGCTTTGCTCCGATGTACTACTGGTTATAATGAATATTCGGGTTGTGTTTTATGATGGAATAGGGGACATTAAGCTAACTGAAGCATTTGGCTGCACTGTGTGGTTTAATTAATTCGCTGGCCTTATAATACAAACTGGGGCCAATTGTCATCTCCAAACCGTTCTGTTTTTCTGCATGAATGGAAGTTAGCAGGGTGAAAATCAGAAGAAAATATTGCTGATTTTCGAATGGGCCTCGATTTAGGTGGCCAGCGCTCCTGCCTATGACTAGATTTGGACCTGGACACAATTTTTGTGCCAGCACTGCTTCCTAAATCTGGCCACAGATCATGGGTAGTACAGGGCGAGAAACGGCCCGTTTCAGTGGTAACTAAAGGAGCACTTACCTGCTATTATTTAAATCGCTGTAAACATTTAGCAGATATCTTGCTTGTATTTCTGTCATTTTTGGGTGCAGAATTGTTGTGTCTGGAAAACCTTCAAGAAGCTTAGAGGTAATGCTTTCTGAAAATGGGAAATTTTTTGGCCATTCTATTCAGGCTAAAGGAAGCAACAGGTGAAAAGACCATATGCAGCAGCAGCTGCAGGGAAACCACAAAGGAGGAGGCGAACTTGCAGAAACCTTTACCCACCCAACAGGCTGTATCGGTCCAAAATTAAATACCTGCACTTATCAGAGGAGCAGTGCACAAGGAGGCTGCGCTTCTTCAGGGAGGCTGTCACAGACCTGTGTTGCCTCCTGCACAAAGACCTGAAACCCGCAGCCTGAGCTGGCACTGCATTCCCCGTTACAATCCAGGTTACTATGGCCCACCAAAGTAGCAGGATAAGGCTCTGGGGTTTGCGCAGATTGCAGGCTTCCCCCAAGTCCAGGGTGTCATTGACTGCAGACATCACCATGCAACATGAGCCCGTGGCCTTCTTGAATCAGAAGGCTTATATTCCATTAATGCATAACTGGTGTTTAACTGTCAGCAGTACACCATGTAGTTCTGTTCCCACATTTCTGGTTGCTACCATGACCCTTCTATCATGCACCAATCTTCCATGTCCCAACCCTTTGACCCTGTACAGCAATTGAGAGGCTGGCTGCTTGGGCACAAAGGTTATCCCCAGTACACTTGGCTCATGAAACCCAAAGTATACAAAGGGAAAATGGCCAAACACCCTGCAGTGCATAGCCTCCAGCCTCACCATCTCTAATGCTGCATGTCCACCCTCTGCCAATGATGCCGATGGTGGCATCATCCATTAGTGTGAGATTTTGCAATGTGGTTCTTCCAGTCTCACTTCTGTTGTGTGCAAGCTTGTCTTACAAGATGAGTGGGAGTGGGTTAGTGTGTGGCCTGTGAAAGGGTTGTGAAGGTATGAGAAGCAGCTTAGCATAGTGCTGAGATGAAGAAACAACAAGAGAAGGAAGTCATTGGATGAAAGAAAGTGTATACAGTGTGAAGTATCAAAGAACGTAACAGGAATGTGAGAAGAATCTAAGTTCAAACAAAATAAAAGATGAATGTTTTTTGTGCCAGTTTTGAGGGCAATAGCAGGTGTTGAGTGTGTGAGTGTAAGTAAAAGGAGGTGTGTGAAGTGCCCGTTATGATTGGAGGAGATGCTTGTGTAGAGGGGGATGGAAGGATTGGTAATGCTAGGGGAAAAGTGTGGATTTGCAGAGCTATATGCAGAGTAAGAGAGAGATGTGATGAGGATTATTCCCTTGGCAGTCCTGGTAAGGTCATACATTACTTTTGTGCATTACAACCAGGTCCTGGGAATGATGCTGCTGCCAATGACTTGTTCAAGCATCTCTGTCCATGCATGCTAACTTATTTGTTGTGGCATCCATCTGCCAACTGAGAGAAACATGACTCTGATTTGTTCAATAAGCAACTCCACGTCAGTATCCACAATTGGGTTGGTGTGGCCATCAACATTGTGCCTGTTGCTCCAGAAATGCAGCTTCCACACACCACCAATGATGTGTCACCTCCTCTTTGAGCTGCAGGCTGGCTTTGAGGAATAGCAGGCCCATTGGTTTTCCCATGCTCCCAAACCCCAAGCTGTCTATAAGCAGTGTATTTAGCTCTGGCATCTCACCACTCAAATTTAAATTGGGTGCAACCACAAAAATCAATTGGGCCTCCTGCTGATGTCACTGGTTAGGCAGAGCAGATGCCCTGCCCACTGTCTGCCCGATAGTATGCCACACATGAAAATCAACCCCACTGTTTCATAGCACTGTCTGGAGACTTGAGTTATGTACAGGAGAGGAAAATTGCAATACTGAAAATTAACACCTTCAAACTGAACAGAAATCCACCGAGAGTGTTCTACAACCTGTAGGAGAGTGAATCCTAATGGGCTGCATAGATCTAGGATGGCTGAGAAGCCAAATGAACCTTATTACTGCTTAGTCTCCTCATCACAAGAAACTCAGATAACGTTTCACAGAATTATACTGTGTATGGAGGGAAAAAGATACCAACCAATACCACTACACCCTCTTTATCTATAGACTGGACATCTTCTGATATTGCATTGTGGTTTCTGCACCAAAGTGACTGAAGTGGGCCAGAGCTGCAACTCAACTGAGGTTGAACAACACTTTACACTGGATGTGAGACCACTTGAAGTAGTTTCACAGCACTTTGCTTTGTACCAGTAGCAGTATAAGTGCAAGCAGTTTGAAGTCAGGTTTTTAAACCTCATGAAGCGAGCAAGTGATCTGCTGGGCTGCGTTTTAAGTTTTGAGTGTTAGAAAAGAGCCAATTATACTATCAGCCCTTATTCTAACATTACAAATTTCACTGGCATTCAGAAGCTGGTCTGTAGAGCTCTGTGTGCATAATCCCTGATCAAAGAGTATTGCTCCATGCTAACCATTCACAGCACTGTCAAAATGGTACTAGCGGAAAATTGATGGGTGTAGTCTCACTCTGCTATTGATTAGTATTCTAGAATATTGCTGAATCTCTCATTTAAAGCCTGATAGCTTTAACATCCTTGTTTCTTTAGAGAGTACGATATGTGTATTAATTGAGACAATTGACAATTCTCAGCTCTTCTGATGACTTTAGGACATGTCTTTATTTATACAGCAGTCCAGTGTATATAACTGAGGTTTAACACAAACTGCAAAGTGTCAACAATTCTTCTAATCATTACAGCCATTTGGGAACATTCAAAAGGTTCTCCACTGCAGCCTAGTTTCTTATTTCTGTATTATTATTTTATTGTTGTTTTGTAATAAAGGTAAAGCAATATTTGTGACCTAAATAACCTCTGTAACACTGAAATTATTTTGTCCATGGAGAAAGACACACTGCCTACAGCCAATCCCTGACAAATTAATAGATCTATTAAAATACTGCCACACAAGAAATTAATGCAGTAATGTATGTACGCTATGAGAATGTGAATGCTAACACATTCATTCTGTATAACTCCATTCAAACACCATGATTGGCATCTCTTGTTATTAAGGACTGGCCAAGGTTGCGTACTAGTAAACTTCTGTTTTTTTGTAGCTAGGCAAATAAAGACATGTCTATCTTCATTATGGAAAGCCATACTCAGCAATTCCTTAAAATCGAGCAACACAAAATCATTATACATATTACATTTGCACTGTATCACTAAATCTTCCATTGATAATATGAGAAACAAGAGCACAATACCACTGATGCCAGTGGAAACCATTTCTCACCTTGTTTTGACCCCTTACCTACTGCACACACATGCTACATAAAATACATAGAAGATGGTATTGGGTAAAAGCTTCATTAAATGGCCAAAATGCCCTTGGTGCAATGTCCAGCATAATGATGATGCAAAAGATTTACACTGAAGTACAAAGACTAAAAATCCTCCAACTCAATCTCCATGTTAAGTTGTATTTTAAAAGAAAGAAAGACTTGCATTTATATAGCGCCTTTCATGCCCTCAGGACATCCATAGAAACATAGAAACATAGAAGATAGGAGCAGGAGTAGGCCATTCGGCCCTTCGAGCCTGCTCCGCCATTCAATGAGATCATGGATGATCATCCAAATTCAGTACCCTGTCCCTGCCTTCTCCCCATATCCCTTTAGCCTTAAGAAATATATCCAACTCTTTCTTGAATATATTTAATGAACTGGCCTCCACTGCCCTCTGTGGCAGAGAATTCCACAGGTTCACCACTCTCTGGGTGAAGAAATTCCTCCTCATTTCAGTCCTAAATGGCTTACCCCTTATCCTTAGACTATGACCCCTGGTTCTGGACTCTCCGGCCATCAGAAACATCCTTCCTGCATCTAGTCTGTCCAGGCCTGACAGAATTTTATAGGTTTCGATGAGATCCCCTCTCAATCTTCTAAACTCCAGTGAGTATAAGCCCAATTGACACAATCTCTCCTCATACGTCATTCCTGCCATCCCAGGTATCAGCCTGGTGAATCTTCGCTGCACTCCTTCCATGGCAAGAACGTCCTTCCTCAGGTAAGGCGACCAAAACTGCACACAATACTCAAGGTGCGGTCTCACCAAGGCCCTGTACAACTGTAGCAAGACATCCTTGTTCCTGTACTCAAACCCTCTTGCTACGAAGGCCAACATACCATTTGCCTTCTTAACCGCCTGCTGCACCTGCATGCTTACCTTCAGCGACTGGTGCACAAGAACACCCAGGTCTCTTTGCACTTCCCCTTCTCCCAATCTATTGCAATTCAAGTAATAATCTGCCTTCCTGTTTTTGCCACCAAAGTGGATAACCTCACATTTATCCACATTATAGTGCATTTGCCATGTTTCTGCCCAGTCACCCAACCTGTCCAAATCATACTGGAGTTTCACGACATCCTCCTCACAGCATACCCTCCCACCCAGCTTTGTGTCATCTGTAAATTTGGAGATATTACATCCAATTCCCTCGTCCAGATCATTAATATAATTTATATATATATCCCAAAGCACTTTACAGTTAATGAAGTACTTTAGAAGTGTAGTCATTGTTGTAATGTGAATATATGTAAATTAGAACCATAGAAGTTTACAGCACAGAAAGAGGCCATTCATCCCATTATGCCTGTGCTAGCTCTTTACTAGAGCAATATAAAACGAATCCCATTGTCCTGCTCGCTCCTGATAGTCCTGTATCTTGTACTTAAAATATTTATCAATTTTCGCTTAAAAGATGTTATGGATCACTCCCTCTGCCAAAACATTCCATGCTCCACCAAACACCTGTGTAAAAAAAACTCCTAATATCCCTCCTCACTCTCATTAAATTGATGACCTCACTCACTCTCCAACCAAAGGAAATAGCCTTTCCCTATTCACTATGAAAAACCTTCATAATTTTAAAAACCTTTATTAGATCTCTTTTGAGCATTCTCTGCTCCAGTGGAATTAGTCCCAGAATCTCAAGTCTCTCCCTATATCTATAGTTTCTTATCCCTGGCAACATCCTGGTGAATCCATACTGCACATGCTCTGCCCTTTATATTATGAGTTGTCCAAAATTGCACATAGTACTCTAACTGTGACTTTACCACTGTTTTGAAAAAAAATGCTCTAAGCTGCTGTTATATCCAGTGGTTCCCAGTCTGTTGCCATTACATAACAGCAATACTGAAGACTGGGGCAAAGCCATTGTTTTTACATTTTATTTAAAAATAAGTGAAATTACATTAGTGTACAACTTTTGGTACGTAATCATATATACCTAGCAGTAGATACATTTCCAAAGTGCTTAGAGAATACATGGGATACATTGGTACCTTAGCTTCATTGGTGCGCCATTGAAGGTTGAGACAGGTTGGTTTGGTCCTTTTGGGTTCAGTTGTGCTCAGTATCCTGCCTGCAATGATTGGTGGTCATCTTGAACTAGACCACTGTCCTTTAGTTTCTAGTGGGGGTTAGGCCCTTTTACCATAAAGATCCAAAGCCAGAATTTATCGAAACAAATGATGGTCCTTTAAGCAAAAGATTTTCTTTGTTGCAGTGACTGAGGTGAAATTTTATTTGTGTTGCATCAACTGAAAAAATGTGCCTGTGTTTGAGCTGATAAATTTGTATGTGTGTCTGTCGGGGAGGAATGGTCATTGTACAGCACAGAAAGGCATTAAACAGACTACTATCACTGATATATGATGGAAGTCGCACAGCCATAATTCTAATCAGTTTATTTGTTTGCATGTATAGTTCATTTAATATTGGCAGTTGGAATACAATGTAAAGTATAGAGTGAATGTTTTATTTACTATGCATATTAACCGATAGCTGGGACAGTTGATTTATATTTATCTGGGTCGTCAGCTTGTGACGATGTAATAAACTAATAACTAGCAGAGGAGTTAGCTTTTTGCTCCATTTGTTATGTGTATGTGCTGTCTGAATAAGTGGTTGATTGGCATGTTTGTCTTTGTGCATCTATGAAACATGACGTGAGGTAATGGAATGGAATGACGAATACTAGAACATTTAGAGGGATTGTTCCACTTATACGTCTTCTACATTCTGCGTTGATAAATTGGTCCATAGTCACTTTTTTTTTTACTTTAGTTGTTTTCCTTGAAAAGGCTATTGACATTTCTTTGCATTAATCATTTTTCAATCGATTACTTTTAATTCAGCCTGCATACATGAAGATTATTCACCAGTTGATTTAAATTGCTTAAATTCGTTTGAAATTGACAAACTAAGTAAATTATGACCAGACACCTGACAGTCTTTTATTAGTCAGAATTTAAAATGTTAAAATGTAGTCCCTTAATTCCTGTACATCCTTAACAGCTTTTAAATTGTTCATACCGTTTTTGCCCATAATCCGTTGCAAATAAATTGATGTTGAAATTCAAATGGTGGACCGAATAAAATAGAATTTTGAACAAATACACAGAATGACAAATGATAATCTTCATTAAAAGTATCTGCTGAGGGGGTAAAAAAGCATACAAAGCATGCCATAGAGAAATGAAGAGTGTAATACTTTGAGTATTCCATGATGAAGTCCTGATAATACACAAATGATGAAGGTCTGTTTTGATAGAATATATGGCTGTAACAACAAGGTCCTGGAAGAGTTTACTGTGAGAAGCAACTGCTGGATGAAGAGTTACTTTATGAATTAGCCCGTTATGTTTGGTTATCTATTGTGTTGGAATGAATGTGTGCTGGGAAATGTCACAGTAAAGGAAAATGTCACACTTGATCAACAATGATTATCAATAAAAGTTGGAATTTGTTCTATTTTTACTTGAGGTCAACATTGTCTTAATGTGTCTCAGTATGTAAAAATAGACGCAGGTGCTGTGGAGCAATTACTGGTAAGTTCTGCTCTTAGTCACACAGATGTGAAAATGTCAAATGTTGCTGATTTTTTCCTTCACCAAGATAATGGATTTTATCTAAAACTTTTAGGATATTTTTCATCTGTGAAATTTCAAAGATGTAACCCCCACTTCGAATATTATAACGGTGGACAATTGAATTATTGAAGCAAGAGGAATCTTTCAGCAGGCTCATCTCATAAGAGTTCTTAGAATGCACACAGCTGTAGGTGTCCAATGGTTACATAGAATTACACAGAATTTACAGCACAGAAACAGACCATTCGGCCCAACTGGTCTAAGCTGGTGTTTATGCTCGACACGAGCCTCCTCCTACCCTACGTCATCTAACCCTATCAGCATATCCTTCTATTCCTTTCTCCCTCATGTACTTATCTAGCTTCCCCTTAAATGCATCTATGCTCTTTGTCTCAACTACTTCATGTGGTAGCAAGTTCCTCAATCTAACCACTCTGGGTAAAGAAGGTACTCCAGAATTCCTTATTGTATTTATTAGTGACTACCTTATATTTATGACCCCTAATTTTGGACACCCCACAAGTGGAAATACCTTCTTTACGTCTACCCTATCAAACCCCTTCATAAAAATAAGACTTACATTTATGTAGCGCCTTTCACGTCTCAAAGCGCTTTACAGCCAATGAAGTACTTTTGGAGTGTAGTCACTGTTCTAATGTGGGAAACGCAGCAGCCAATTTGCACACAGCAAGCTCCCACAAACAACAATGTGATAATGACCAGATAATCTGTCTTTGTTATGTTGATTGAGGGATAAATATTGGCCAGGACACCAGGGATAATTCCCCTGCTCTTCTTCAAAATAGTGCCATGGGATCTTTTACATCTCATCTGAAAGACGTAATTTTAAAGACCTCTATTAGGTCACCTCAACCTTCTCTTTTCTAGAGAAAAGAGCCCCAGCCTGTTCAGTCCTTCCTGATAGTTATAACCTCTCCATTCTGGTATTGTAAATCTTTTTTGCACCTTCTCCAGTGCCTCTCTATCCTTTTTATAATATGGAAACCAGAACTGTGCACTGTACTCTAAGTGTGGTCTAACCAATGTTCTACACAAGTTTAACATACTTCTCTGCTTTTCAGTTCTATTCCTCTAGAAATGAACCCCAGTGCTCTTTTTGCATTTCTTATGACCTTGTTAAACTGTGTTGCTACTTTTAGGCATCAGAATACTATGGCATCAAGAGTACATTCTAAACTCCATCTTCAGGTTTAACTCTGAGCTATTGAGATCAGACTAGTGAATTAAAGGAAGATCCTTTTTTTTCTGGAGACTAGCCTAAGATTTCTAGAAATACTTTCATTTCATCCTGCAAGACCTAGATTGCAAGATAGATACAGATGGGAAGGCCATTTGACCCATCTTAGCACATCCAGGCAGACAGATCCTACAGTTTTACCAACATGGAAGCCAACTGTTTCTTAAATGATTCATGATTCATTGCTTCCACTACATTAACTGAAAGTCCATTAGACAGTTTTGCGTGAAGAAGGATTTTCTACTATGTCCGAAGTGTGCCTCTTAATAGTTTGAATCGGTGTTCCCTTGTTCAACTTCCATGGTTTAGTTTGACATAGTTTCAGACTTACTTTTTCTATACCTTTTATCATCTTATATACATCTATAAAGTCACCTCCCAGTTGTTTCCTATCAAGGCTGAAAAGGAAGTTTCCCCAGTCTTATACCTCAGTTCTTTGATACAAGGGTTAACCCTCACGGCTCTTCTCTGGTGCTTGGGATGGGGATCCCCTGTGGGATGCTCTGTACCCCTGGGGTCTACCTGTCTCTCTTCCACCACATTTCCCAGGCCATGGAAGCATTCACCTCTTTGCCAGATATTCCATGCTTCCCCCCCTTTCTGCTATTCTACTGTAACCATTTACAACTCCTCTGGACCCATCTTTTGTTTCTTTACTTGTCCTATTATCACCCTCTTTTGCCTTGCATTATCATTACCTTTGTCATTTAATCAGGCTTGCCCTCCACCCTATCACAGACCTTCCACTTTGTTCTTTCCTCCCCTCCCTTGTTGCTTAAAAATTGTTCTCTCACATCTTCCAGTTCTGATAAAAGGTCATTGACCTGAAATATTAACTGTTTCTCTCTCCACAGATGCTGCCTGACCTGCTGAGTGTTTTCCAGCATTTTCTGTTTTTCTTTTTCAGATTTCCAGCATCCGCAGTATTTTGCTTTTATTTTTACAAGTGCGTGCTTCTGGTGTGGAGCCTCATCCACTGGGAGAACATATTAGGAAATCCCAGGTGCCATCTGCAGAACTATCCATTCATTAAATGGTGAAGACAGAAAAATAAAGGAGCTGGTGCTATGATCTCCCAGTATGATCTTCCGTGGGAAAGGCTCCACTTTTGGAGAATGATCCTTAGAATGCTATACCAGCTTCTTTCCTGTCTACTTCAAGTTTCCTTGTGAAGGAATAGCCATATTCAGAAAAATACACCATCCTATGAAAGAAAAAGCCTTATTAAAACATGACATACTGGGCTTGGAAATCTGGAAGCCTCAACAAACGAAAGCTGTAAACAGCATACAGGTTTTTGAGATAAGATAAGTTGTTGACACTGAGACAATAGCCTTATTGAAGTAGAAGGTTGGAGGTTCCTAAAAGTCTGAAGCCTTGGAAAGAACACAATAGCCATACCCAGTTTAAGTGTTATAAACCAACACTTCAGAAAGAAACACAGAACATTAAAGAAACATGTGCCTTTGTAAAAATGACATCAAGTAAAATAAACACCTGCCGTCAAATTGTTTTTATGTTAAACTTAGAACACAGGAGACACGAGTCTGTGGTACAACCAGCTGAGGTGATTAAGAATTGCATAGATCATCCTAAGTGAGGTGTTCTAAATGCAAAAGATACAAACAGGAGACATTGATAAGAATGACATCAAATAGATGCACCTGTTACAATAATTTTTTATGATAAGCTTGAGACACCTGCACAGCAGACACAAGTCTGCTTGCTACAGCTGAACTAACTGTAAGAATAGAAGGGGTCAACAGAAAAATGACTAGAGATAATTAGCTTACATCAGCAGAAAACTTCAAAGGATATACCACTGAGAAAGGGTATAAAAATTGGACTTCCAAATGGGAAGATAGATTTGCTTGAAGGGGCAAAGCGATTCTTAGGCTTCAGAGGTAAGCTCTGCAAGTCTTCGACTCTTTGAGTCTCAGGGATCAAAAAGGTACTTGTATTTGATTTTGGTGGATATCCTGGAATAAGACTAAGAAATGTAAAAATGTAACGAAGTTAAGATTTGAGAATAAGGATCTCTGATAATAAGAATTGTAAGCTTTTTGTATTTGGTACTGTTAATGTCACGATTGAATCACTAACTGTAATTACATGTCGGTTCTTTACTAAATCTATATTTTTTTAGAATTGTCTCACATAGTACTTCTGTATCAAACTCGCGAACTCAATCTCTGTACACTCTTTGGTGAGGAGTTGCAGAATTCTGGAGGAGTTTTTCAGACTCTCATAATATCCGGAAGGTTAAAGTCTAGCTAAACTTATTAAAAGTGCTATCTGGAGCATGGTAACTTCTTCAGGTCGTTCCTTTCCTTTAGGGAGAGATAGTCTGGACCTTTACACCCAATTAAGCATCTTTAGGATTCGGCTACCTCTAACTTTAGTTGAAAGTGAACGTCTGGGGAATATGCCTGATCTGGGGTAGCCCAAAAGGGGCTAGGACTAGTAATAATCCTTTCATCCTGAACACAATGGCCCATAAACTCCATTCCCTACGGGTGTGTATGCGCTGTGTACTCACCCATAGGTCCAATGGAAGTGGCGGTTTTAGGCATGCACTGCACATGCGCTGGAAACCGGAACTTCCGTTCTTTGAAGAAAGGGCTTTACAGGTCAAACGCCTGCCGTACCAGCTGAAACTTTCGTTTTGTTCAACAGTTGCTTCGGTCCAGGTAAGTCTGAAACAACTGCACCTGGAAAAGTAGGCGCAAGGCCTGCTTTTACCAGGCTGAGAGGTGAAGAAAGTAAAAAAAAAAATTCCACTGATTTATCATTTTAAAATACTTTAAAGAAAGGTAAGTTTATTTTTAGCCCCATTAAAAACTTTAATTATTTTTTTCAAAAATTTAAATTTTTGTTTAAAATAGTTAATTTATGTAATTTATTGTCATTTTAAAAATGTGATGTTTTAAAAAAAAATTATTTGAAGTTTTACTTATGTTTTGGGGCTGACCTCTATTCATAGATTTGACAGGTCTTCCTGTTGGAAGATTACCCCATTGTGTTATAGCTTCAGGACAATTGCTCTACTTTTTTTGCTCTCACTAAAGTCGGAGCAAAATCCATGTCACAGTGAATTAAAACACATATATATAGAAAACAATTTCAGCACTTCAGCTGCCGACGCATTGCAAAACTCCAGGGTCAGTGCAACAACATTTGTAAAGTGCCGATGTAAAATCCATTAGCCTCACCAGCTGTTGCAAAATGTGCTTTTTAGAATGGTATAAAAGATGGGCTATGAAGCTTTCATCTTTGGAATCACTTGACTGCTTCAGTAGAATTTTGAACTGCAAGAAATTAAAATGAACCTGTTGAGGCAAAACATTTTGTTTAAATGCTCTGGAATTTCTTCCGGGGGCGCATCCCGGCAGTTGGACCCGAAAATGCGCCCATTCCTGTGCCCATTCTGCCGATGTCAAGTTATGCTTAAATTTCCTGTGAATCTCATTAGAATATGCCTGAATTTTAAAATGGCCGTAAATCAGTGGCTACGATCAGGTCCCAAGGAACGTGCCAAACTCACACCATATATTCCTCCTTTCAGTATGAAAATTAAAGTATCAAATCATTCAACCATTCTTCATGCACATTAAGCACGCATGCTTAAGAGCCTGCAATTGGAGAAGTTTTTCCATTTTTAATTCAATTTATGCCGTAAAACTGCATTAAAAGAAACAAAAGGTACAGGGCTGGTTTCAGTGAGAATAAACAAAAAAAATGCGCAAAATATTGCAATAAAGCACTAGAATAATAATTTTGTTTCCTGCTGTGCTGGAAAATCTGGGCGTAATTTGAAGACAGCCTCTGAGTGAACACAATTGCAGGAAACTCTCGTAAAAGACTGGGCAGGGCCATTATTGTGGGCGGAGATGCGTTTGGGCGGAGGAATCAATAGATGATCGTAAAAGATCAAGGAGATTTAGGTGTATTGTACTTACGTGAGTAACTTACTTACACCCAAAATTCTGCAATCTTTTAGACTGTGTATTTGATTTGCTTCCCGAATACGCATGTATCTGGGTGCAAATAAGCAGGAAATTCCAGGCCCATATGTAAAGCATTTGGACATAATACTGTACTCCCAACATAGTTTTGTCAGATGCCAGAGCTCTCATTTGTCTGCTTAAAACCACTTATTTTGTTTCCTAGTCCTTTGTTAAGCATACAACAAATAATTAAAATTACAGAGGAATGTTTCATCCAGATAATTGGTTTCTTAAAAATTTATTGTCATTTTACTATGGTAATCTTTGTACAGGTCATTTCACTTCTACACACACAGATCATCAGTTGGACAGTTCAGAATGCATGAAAGTGAACTGAAATTCTCCTGGATAGTTAATTAAGGGACAGCATAGCTTTGAGTAGGATTTAGTTGAATTTTTTGAGGAGGTCACTAACATGATGGATAGGGGAGTGTCTATGGATGTTGACAATATGGACTTCCAGAAAGCATTTGGAAAGGTTCTGCACAAGAGATTATTGGCAAAAATAAAAGTGCACAGAATTGGACATGAGTTGGTAATTGGATGGGAGGTAGGAAACAGACAGTAGTGATAAAAGTAATGTACTCTGATGAGCAGGATGTGATAAGTGGTGTTCCCAAGGGATCTGTACTGGCAGCTCAGCTTTTCACCACATATATCAATGACTTGGATGAAGGAACAGAGTGTTTTATATCGTAGTTTGTAGATTACACTAAATTAGGATACACAGTAAATTGTGTAGATGGGGGGCAGAAAGTTACAAGGGAACATAGACAGATGAAGTGAGTTGGAATAACTATGGCAAATGGAGTTCAATGTGGGCAATTGTGAGGTCATCCAAAGTTTACCCAAGAAAGACAAATAGCAATATTTTCTTAATGACAAGAAAATAGTTACTGTGGAGGAACAAAGGGATTTTGATGTTAATGTACACAAATCACTAAAAGCTAGTGCACAGGTACAAAAATTAATCAAAAAGGCTAATGGAATGTTGGTCTTTATCTCAAGGGGGCTGGAATAAAAAGGGGAGGAGTTAGAGAGCCTTGGTCAGACCGCATCTGGAGTACTGCGTTCAGTTTTGGGCACCGCACCTTGGGAAGAATATATTGGCTTTGAGGGAGGTAGAGCGCACATTCACCAGAATGACACCAGGACTTAAGGGGGAAAAATTCGGTTGCTTTGAGGGCGCTAACGGGGCACAAAGGAACTAGCACCCGGGCGCGGCGCCTCCAACGCCTCCAGCGAAATTCAGCGATGGTTAGCGGCAGCAGTAACCATTGGCGCCCTGTGGCACTGCGCCGCCGGCAATGATGTCATCACCATGTGCAGCGCCCCGCTCATGCCCCGGCCACGATCTTTGGTAGCGCCCCCTGACTTACCGCCGGACGCTGTGTTCGACGGGGTCAGGGGAGCCTACCTGCGGCCGGGGCGGCGCTAATTAAAGGCGAGGTGCCGGGTGGCCATTTTTTTTGCTGGCCATCTGCCAGCACCTGCCCCCATTGCCATCTCTGGCCTCCTGACACGCCCCCTCCACGGAGTGCTGGCTGCGCTCCGTGAGTCCGGCACTTCTCTTGAGTGCCGGGTTCTTTTGCCAGCACTCCGTTCCCTGGTGGCCCAGCTGGGCCCCGGGTCACGCTGCACAAAGCCCCTCCCTTTTAAGAAGGGGAGCAAGGCCTGCAGTACCGCGATGCGACGTGCCGCAGTACGTGGCGCTGCGGCAAGTAGCGCCGCCATATTCCTTCGCAGCACCCCAAGAAGGAGGCGGGACGCTTCCAGTAGCGCCCCGCTTCCCTCTTTGGGCAGTACCGATGAATTTCGGCCGCGGGGGCGCTAATTTTTTCATAGCACCCCGGCGAAGTTTGCGACCCAAAGGGGGTGCGACTCAATTTTTCCCCCTTAATGTTTAAATTATGAGGACAGATTGCTTTCCTTTGAGTCTAGAAGGTTGAGGGGTGATCTGATTGAGGTGTTTAAAATGATAAAGGGATTTGATATGGTAGATACAGAAAAACTCTTTCCTCGGCAGGGAACTCCTGAACAAAAGGGCATAAACTTAAAATTAGAGCTAGGACATTTAGGCATGAAATAAGGAAGCAATTTTTCAGACAAAGGTAGTGGAAATCTTGAATTCTCTCCCGCAGAAGGCTGTGGATTCTGGGTCAATGCATAACTGAGATCAGTAGACTTTTGTTAGGTAGGGATATGAAGGAATATGGAGTAAAGGCGAATAATTGGAATTGAGCTACAGATCAGCCATAATCTGATTGAATGGCTTGAGGGGTTGAATGGCCTACTCCTGTCCTATGTTTGACCAGTTCACAGCTGGGCCCATGGTGAGGCTAACTTCAGTGGAGGATAACCAGATGGGCATCTGCTTCCCTACTATATACTTTTGGCTTTGATACGCTTCTTTTGTCTGACTTTGAGAGTAAAATTGACACTGGAGCTGTGAGGAAGTCAGTTCTTTCCTTATCCAAACATCTCACTGAAAATGCATAGTGATATGTGATAAAAGCAACAAATGGTGAAGGGAATGATTTTAGAACAGAAACATGGATGTGAAATCATTGTAGATTTTTAACACTACCTTTTGCATTCTAACATTATCATTAATATCGCTGCCATGTTTATCACTGAAAGTCAATCCAGATACATATTGAAAATGTTCAATTCTAGAAATAAAGCTTAGAAATAACCATGTGCTTACTTGATGTCTCAGCTAGTTTATCCAGCTTAGCCTTACAGACCAGGAAGTTCCCATATCTGAGGCAGTAGTGGGGCATTATAATTGGGCTCAGCGCTCTCGGTTTAAGGGAAGGAAAATTGGCCACGGTTTACTTTCCTGATTTTTATCCATCCTAATTTCTATCTAGTGATATCTACTGGCTGAGTAAGGACAGAACCAGACTGGATTATGATGTCCTTGTGATTGAATAGACTGTCAAGGCTTGCTGTCAAGGCTCACACATGAATAACGGCCATCTGGGCAAGTACCATATCACAGCAAGGAGTTAATGCATTGAGGAGGGGAGGAGAGAACGTAGACTACAGTATTTTGTACTTATGAGGAAAAGCCTCTGGTTCTGTACATCATTCTAATTCCACATAATCTAATTCAACATTTGCAGTTTGCAACTGTAATCCTATTAAAAAAGATAGACGAACTTATATACAAAACAAAAATGGAACAATTCAACAGGAATACTGAACAACTTTTACTGAGCTTAAGGCTGTTTGTGATAGATGTGTGGTTGAACTGAGAAATGATAGCTGCAGGCAAACACTGATGAGCCAAAATAACCAGAACAGCATGTTTGTACCTGTGCATGAACAATGAACGCACTGTGCAGCCTTACACAAAATAAATTAATGTACAAAGACAGATGTTATATAACAAGATTCCACAAGACTGTCTCCTTGCATCCATCCCATCTGCTTTGCTATTCTGTTTCATTATACACAAACCCCATGGAACAATATTCTCTTCCTGTCCAACCAGCTGTCTAAATAGCACCAGCGAATGTGTGCAGGGATTATAGTTTGAAACAAGTAGTTGTATTTAATCATTACATATGGTATACAATTTAGAGAGTAAAAGAGATTTTGGGGAAAAATTCGGTTGCTTTGCGCCTCCCGTTAGCGCCCTAAGAGGGTGCTAACGGGGCGCAAAGCAACTAGCGCCTGGGTGCGGTGCCGCCAGCACCTCCCACGGCAGCGGTAACCATTATCGCCTCACAGCACTGCACCGCCGGTGATGATGTCATCGCAGTGCGCAGTGCCCCGCTTGCGCCCCGGCCACGATTCGGTAGCGCCCCGTGATTTACCACCGGATGCTATGTCCAACGGGGTCAGGGGGACCTACCTGCGGCCAGGGCAGCGCTAATTAAAGGCGAGGTGCCGGGCGGCCATTTTTGTTGCTGGCCGCCTGCCGGCACCTGCCTCCGTTGTCGTCCCTGGCCTCCTGAGCACCCCCCCCCCCCCACTGCGGAGTGCTGGCTGCGTTCCATGAGCCTGGCACTTCTCTTGAGTGCCGGGCTCTTTTGCCGTCACTCCAATCCCTGGTGGCCCAGCTGGGCCCCGGGTCGCGATGCGCAAGGCCACTCCCCTTTAAGAAGGGGAGGAAGGCCTGCAATACCGTGGCGTGACGTGCCGCAGTGCCGCGATATTCCCTTCAAGTAGTGCCCCGCTTCCCTCTTGGGGCGCTACCGATGAATTTTGGCCGTGAGGGCGCTAATTTTTTCGGGGCGCTAAAAGTCACACCCCGACGAAGTCCATTTTTCCCCCATTGTCTTTATATAGTGAAAGAATTCTGCCTTGATGTGACTGTGTTATGATTTTATTTTGCAAACCCTGTATTTTTAAAGGCTTAAAGCAAAATTCTGTATTTGTAGACACCACGGGCTGGATTTTGTCAGTGTGGGCGGGCTGGGGCGTGTCAGGCGGAAATCGTGTCAGGACCCCGACTCCTAAGTGAAGTGCTGAAAAATTGGGATTTTCCCCTAATTGGGCAATTGATTTCCTGCGTGTGGGAACACCTGGCACAATGAGTCTTTTCATACAGAAAGTTGCCTCCGATGACATCATCAATGCTGTTAGATTTAAGGCCTGCAAGCAGCCTTGTTTCCTTTGGAGACTGCAAAGGCTCTGCAAATTGTATAAAGGTGTTGATTTCCTGACAATTTCCACGATCAAGCAAAAGTGTGCACCTCGGTTTGATGAGCCCTCCCTCCAAGCTCTGGTGCACAGAGCCAGATGTAATAAGGAGGTGCTGTTCCCTTCCTCAGGGAGAAAAAAGCCACCCCAGCAGACAAAAGCTGTGAGGCTGCAAGTGGCCCAGGAGATCAACTCAATCTCGCTGAGCTGCAGAGCCTGGCTGCAATGCAGGAAGAGGTTTCATGATCTTCTCCGCACAGGAAAAGTGAGTATGACTTTCCCATCACCCTCAATCTGATCCCCATCGCCTCTCCTCACTAGCACTCTGCTTTGCCAACCTCTTCCTCCACATCCCACTTGACACTTACATGCCTGCACCCTTACCCATTCCCTCTCTCTCGAAAGTCACATTCATTTAACTATTCGACCATGCAGCCCGCACACTCCCTATCACTCTGATACATGACAACAACAACTATCAACACGCAGGGATGGTCCTTTGTATCCTTCGAAGCATCTATGCTATGGATTATCTACACACTGCTTCATTCTCACTCAAACTCCACTTGTGTCCCTCACTGCAGAAAAAGAGAGCTCACAATAAGAGGGAAAGAGCCATGACAGGAGGCGGGCCACCCTCAGTAGCCCAGCTCACCGCCTGGGAGGAGGCGGCCCTGGAAATCGCCGGGATCGAGGAGGATTCCCAAGTGGGGGACGGACAGGTGGGCGCATCGCAGCAAGCTGGAGACAGAATAGTTTGGCATCTCTCTCATTGACATTGCATGAGTCACTGATAATGAATCTGATGCTCTAACAGATTGACTTATGATCATCTGTACTATTCAATGTTCATGTAAACTTGACCTCACATCCCTAACTCTTTCCTTTACTCCCCCACAGGACCATCGAGAACCCCCATCCCCACTGTCCAGGAGAAAGAGCCTGAGCTTCCAGACTTCTCAGAGGAAGCTGCAACCTCTGAGGGCGCAGCGTCAGCAGAATTCAGAGCACCCAGCACCAGCGCAGACACTCACACCTCAGTGGGACCTTCGTGAGATAGAGTAGTATTGGCACCTGGTGTATCACAGCTCACAAGTGAGCATCAGCAGATGGTGGTGACAGGCACAGCAGTGGAGAGTCCTCGTCGGAGGGCGCAGGACTCTGCTAGTTCGGCTCAGCTGCATGTCGACTCTGTGCCTCTGGGTCCATCCAGAAGGAGAGCGGTGCTTGAACTCCAGGAACAGGTGCAGGAGTCTCTGGTAGGTTTTGTCTCCAGGGTCGCTGCAAGTGTGGAGCGAATGGAGGAGTCCATTGCAAACATGAGAAGAGCCTTTGTGGAGGCATTGGCGCATGAATGCATCACCGCGGAAAGGATGGCAACCTCTGTGGAAAGGATGGCTACCTCCATGGTAAGGCTGGCTACCGTAGAGGAGAGGATGGCTACGTCCATGGAGGAGCTTAGTCGCCAGGGTACGGAAAACATGGTAATTGTTCAGAATAGATTGACATCTCCTGAGGAGCGGTGGTCAGCTATTGAGCAAACAAACCAGACCTTCATGCAAGTCCTCTGGAGTAGGACTTCCAGTGCAGAAACGGGTCCTCATGGCCCCCCTGCAGTGCAGCAAGGTGCTTTCCAACCACTTGCTAGCTCTGAAGTGGGGCTGACCCATGAGAGGGATGTTGGTGGCACACAACAAGGAAGTGGGGGCTCTTCTCCAAGCACTCACATGACCATGCCACTGCAGAGCCCTCGGTCAGAGCCTCACCAGAGTCCCCACCCAACTGAGATCAGCATCTCAACCCCTGCACAGCTGCAGGAGCAGCAGACTGTTGCCGAGCCCTCACAGGTTCGCAACCCCAGAGGACATCCACCAAAGGTGTCGAGGCAGGAGCAATAAGAAAGTGAGCAAGGGGCCTCCACATCTGCTGAAGCCACAGGGGAAGCACTACGTAGGAGCATGTGTAAGAAGAAGATAATGCACAAGTAGTCACAAGGGTTGTCACTTGGGTGTAATGTGTTTAATTTTGAGAAGCCATCAGTTGCTTATTGTGATAAAAAAATTCTGATGGCAAACTGTTGCAGTTGTGGCGTGTGTCATTTCACTAAAGGGACTTCCACTTTGAGGGCTTAGGGCGACTTGCAATTGTCAGTATGGTGGTCAGAGTGAGAGGAATCCGTAGGTTCTTGTCCATTGTCGATGCTCTGGTAAGAAGGTGCGAGGCTAAACTGTTTGATTGTGCAGGCTAAGCAAATGTGACAAACATGAGTGCATCCCTTGCATCCCGGGCAGCAATATGGTGGCACTCTGGTGCCTTCTGGCCTGTGCATCTTCAGGTGGGTGACTAGCAGCTTGGCGCTCCTGTTGATGTCCCTGCTGTTGGTGCTGCTGTTGCTCATAGTTCTGCTGCTGCCACGGCTGGTTTTCATCCGAATCTGATGTCCAGGAGGAAAGGAATTAAATGGTCACCATGGTTCTGATATATGCCTCAGTTGAGGAAGCGCTTAGTCAAAGTGGGGAGAGGGGTTTCCAAGGAGGTCACACTGGAGATGGATGTTGTTAGATCCGTGATTCTGAGAGTATGATGTTTTTCAATAACCACACGGATGCTGTAACTTAACAATCAACAGGTATTTACTGGAGTAGGGTAGTCTCAAGACTGGGGGTGCAGAGGCATGCTCACGGCTTATATACAGGTGTGGTCACTGCCGGTACTACAGTATACAGGAGCTGTAAAAGTAGTTCTCAGTTAAAGGTACATACATTACAATTCCTCCCCTTTTAGATTAGCAGTACCCATAATATTCAAATAACAATTAACACTTTAACATGTACATTAAACAACAATAGTCCATTTATAGATTCGGTCTTTGGGGCGGCTTCCTGATCCTTTCGGGATAGCGCCTTTCCTGAGGTTCTTGTTCTTGGTGCGGAGGCGATTCTGGCCCCTTTTTGTCGGTTCATCGGTTTCCACTGCTACTGGTTCAGAGGTAGATGCTACCGGTATGTCGGGTTCATTCCCAGGTACGCGAGACATGGGGTTGACTCGATCCTGTGACGCTAAGATCTGAGCGACGTGCCGTCTCACAATGTTCTCCCCGACATCCACTGTGTACATTAATGGCCCCTGCCTTGTGCATATCGTTCCGGGTTGCCATTTCTCTGTTCGGTAGTCACGGGCCAAGACTGGTTGTCCTACGTTAAAGCTACTTGTCGGCTTCTCATTGATGTGCTGGAATTGTTTATCCTCAACATTTCTTCGCACATTTGGTCTGAGCAAGTCCAGACGAGATCTCAACCTTCGGTTAAAGAACATCATGGCTGGGGTCTGGTTGGTAACTGCATGTGTCGCGTTTCGGTAGGCTAATAAGAAATTGTCCACCTTATGCTGTAGTGGAATTTCATCGTCACACATGGCCTTTATCACCTTCTTAATGGTTTGTACAAACCTCTCAGCCAATCCATTTGTGGCTGGATGATACGGGGCGGATGTGTAATGCCTTACCCCATTCCTTCTCATAAATTTTTGAAACTCTTCGGACACAAACTGTGGTCCATTATCAGAGCAAATCTGCTCTGGCAAGCCGTTCCTGGCAAATATGGTCCGTAGGACTGCAATCGTTTTCTCTGTAGTGGTTGAGGACATTTTTATCACCTCAGTCCATTTCGAATGAACATCCACTGCTATTAAGAACATTGAGTCCATGAATGGAACAGCGAAATCAATATGCACCCGTTGCCATGGAGAGGAGGGCCACTCCCATGGGTGTAGAGGGGCATGTGGTGGTGCATTTTGGACCTTCTGGCATCCTGAGCAGCTCTTGGTTAGGTCTTCGATTTGTTGATCGATTCCCGGCCACCACACATAAGCCCTAGAAAGGCTTTTCATTTTCACTACCCCCAGATGACCTTCATGAAGCTCATTTAGCACTCTCTCCCTTAACTTGGGTGGAATCACCACTCTGGATCCACACATCACTGTCCCCTGGCATACTGACAGCTGTTCTCTCCTGGATGAGAATGCTGGCAACAGTGAGTCGCCATGTGTTGGCCATCCCCTCACGGTCAAATCGTATACCCGAGACAGCGTCGGATCATTGCGGGTCTCCTTCTCTATATCCGCGTTCGTTACTGGCAATCGTTCAATTATTGACGAATAAAATATCTCGATAGGGTCCACTGCTGGTGCTTCATCCACAGTAGGCAGTGGCAGGCGTGATAGCCCATCAGCGTTTCCATGCTGTTTCGTGCCTTTATATTCTATTTCATATTGATTCGCCCCTAGAAACAGGGGCCATCTTTGTAACCGTTGTGCAGTATTCACTGGAACGCCCTTCTTAGGATTAAAGATGGAGACAAGTGGTTGGTGGTCAGTCAGCAAGGTGAACTTCTGCCCATGCAGATAGTGGTTGAATTTTATTACTCCCCGCACTAGGCTGAGGGCCTCCCTGTCAATCTGGGCGTAGTTGCGCTCGGCTGAGGTTAGTGACCGAGACGCAAAGGCTACTGACCTCTCCAACCCGTCTGGGAATTTGTGCGACAGCACCGCTCCAATATCATAGGGTGATGCATCACATGCCAAACGAATTGGTAGTGCTGGGTTGAAATGAGCCAACACCTCTTTTGATGTGATCAATTCTTTACACTTCTGGAAAGCTCGTCTACGTTCGTCATTCCACTTCCATGGTACCCCTGTTTGCAGTAGGGTGTTCAGTGGGTGTAATACCGTGGACAAATTTGGTAAGAACTTATGGTAGTAGTTTACCAGCCCGAGGAACGACCTCAGTTGTGACACATTTTCCGGTGCTGGAGCCTTGACTACTGCCTCAATCTTTTCAGGGGACTTATGTAACCCCTCTTCATCGATGACATGGCCACAATACGAGATCTGCTTCTGGAAAAACTCGCACTTGTGGCGATTAGCTCGTAGCCCATATTCCTTTAATCTGGTGAGCACCTTCTCCAAGTTGGCGAGGTGATCACTGTCATTTTCGCCCGTGACCAGGATGTCGTCCAAATAACACTGGGTCCCTGGAATCCCTTGCAGGACTTGATCCATTGCCCTTTGCCAAATAGCTGGAGCCGATGCTACCCCGAACACCAGCCGGTTGTATTGATAGAGACCTTTATGAGTGTTGATCGTGAGGTATTGTTTCGAGGCTTCTTCTACCTCCATTTGCAAGTACGACTGGGCTAGATCAATTTTGGTGAAGCGTTTACCTCCAGATAGCGAGGCAAAAATATCCTCAATTCGTGGAAGCGGATATTGTACCGTGTGAAGGACTGGGTTCACTGTCACCTTAAAATCCCCACTGATGCGGACCTTCTTTGGTTCCCCAGGCGTATTACTCAACGACCTCTTCATTACAGGAATGATGGGTGTAGCCCAGATAGTCTGCTGATCCTCCATTTTGGTTACCTTATGTGTTTTCAGACAACTCAGCTCCTTGCTTCCGGAGTCTGTGTCACTTTTCTGTTCGTCTGAACTACTGTCCATCACCTTGTGTACCTTTTTGTACTTCTCCTGTGGAGATTTCTTGCTGTTGGTTTTCTTCCCAGACCTGCAGACTCTTGCTATGTGTCCTGCTTTTCCACACTGTCTGCACACTTGGTCCTTGAACCAACAATCCTTCTGGTCGTGTGTTGTTCTGCCACAGCGATAACACTTCCCTGTTCCATAGGACATTTCATTGGTGCCATATTCTTGTGGTCTCCGTTGTATCTCTGCAGTGCCCCTTGCGGCTGCTTCGTGTGATACTGTCATGCTGAAAGCCTTGTCCAGCTTAAGATCCTTTTCTGATAGAAGCCGTTTCTGGGTTCCTTCACTTTGAAGCCCACACACAAACTTGTCCCTTAACGTATCTGCTAGTCCCACTCCAAACTGGCAGTGTTTCGATAGCTTGCGCAGTTCCGTTAAGTACTCAGCATTGCTTTTGTCTTTGTGTTGGTTCCTTTTATGGAACTTAAATCGTTCTGCTATCAGCAGTGGTGTGGGGTTTAAGTGGTCCTGTAGGATTTCTACTATGCTTTCGAAATTCTTATTCACAGGCTTCTCTGGGGTTATTAGGTTTCGCAGTAACCCATAAGTTTTTGCACCCATGGAATTTAACAAAACCAGTGCTTTCCTAGCATCTGGCACTTCATTCGCCCTGCAGTACACCTCAATACGTTCCACATATGTCGCCCAATCTTTGACTTCATTGTCGAACGTAGAGATACTGCCACTCTTCGGCATCCCTGGGTGTGATTTAACTGTCAAAAATGGCGTCTCCCGCGCTTTCCCTTCTTCTCCGCTGGCACAAAATGGCATCTCCCGCACTTTCTTTTCTTCCCGCGCTCGCCCTTCTTCTCCGCTGCGGCTTCTAAAAATGGCTTCTCCCGCGCTCTTCCTTCTTCTCCGCGGCTCAATGGCATCTCCCGCGCTCTCCCTTCTTCTCCCCGAGGACACTTTTCAGCCCTTGAGCCCTGGCTGTGCTCTGCGCTTTTTTTTTCTGTTCGCCTTTCCCGTTTCCGCCGCTCGGTCCTGAACCCGGCTGCTGCTTTACCCTCTCTCTCTCCGTTTTGTTTTTCCTCGACACCGCTCGGTTTTCAACCCCCGGCTGCACCCTGTGCACTTCACCCTCTATCTTACCCCGTCGACGCTGCTCGGCTTGTTCTCTGCCGTCGGTCGGCTCCAGCCCCCGCTGTCCGGGAAGGGTCTGCGCTGTACCTGTCGTCAGTCTGTTGCTGATCATCGTGGCTGGGGAACCAAACCCGGCTCTCCACAGCCTCCCCTGCGATGTTCACTCTCTGCTGGACGACTGGGCGGTTGCTCGTGGTCGACGCCCGTGTTTCTGGCCTCGACTTTCTTCCACCGCCCTCCCGGAGCGAATACTCGAAGGGAAATGCAAAGTTGCAGGTAGATTCGAATCGACACTCGTCGCCACTGTTAGATCCGTGATTCTGAGAGTATGATGTTTTTCAATAACCACACGGATGCTGTAACTTAACAATCAACAGTTATTTACTGGAGTAGGGTAGTCTCAAGACTGGGGGTACAGAGGCATGCTCACGGCTTATATACAGGTGTGGTCACTGCTGGTACTACAGTATACAGGAGCTGTAAAAGTAGTCGTATCTTAAAGGTACATACACTACAGATGTCAGGCTCCAAACTTCCACAACACTGAGTATGTCTGCTAAAAGTTCCCCCAGACCTGAAACAACAAAGTTCTGCCACCTGCAAATGATCATCGGTGAAAACTCCTTTGTAATGGTGGAGCTGCAGCTGTTCGTAAGCAATCCACTAGTGAGGCCACCAGGATTACCTGGCGTGTTCCAGAGGAGGCGTGTAGGTTGGGGGAAATGTGTTAAAATTGGAAAGGCCTCTCAAAATGGGATTATAGAGCCAATTAAGTGCTTGTTAAGGGCCTATCCCTTGGAGACAGGATGGAAAGTGGGTCAGAAAACACGGACTTGGGAAAATTGCTCGGAGGCGGGATGGAGGCGGGAACAGGCCCACCTGCCAGTTTTGGTGATTTTAACAACTCGCACGCCTCCAAACCTGCCTCCTTGGGGCTGGGAAAATCGAGCCCCACAAATCAATTAGAAATGGCATACAAATGCTTAAAAAGTAATATAAAACAGCCATCTTTGTAGGGATTGTGACTGACTTAGAAGAAAACAGCAGGGAAATATTGAAGAATCTTCCTCATATCAGTGTACAAGATAATTCTTAGAAGACGGAATTTATATTCTCATGGAAGTGATCCTTAAACATCCATGTAATGAAATACATAGATCATACTGAAATGAAAGTTTACGTCGAGGAATGCCTAGAATATATACTGTATTATTTTCAAGGAAGAGACAACACACTGAAGACTATAGGGTTGATTTTAACCCTACCCGCCCTACTGGTTAAAAACAAGTAGGTTACTTATTCGCTCAGATCCCGACCATTCGTAATATTAACCTGTAAGGTTTTCAGCCGGATGAGGTGGCCGCCTAAAGCAGTTGGGAGCCTTATAAACTTCTGAAAATCAGAGTTCTGTTACATTAATAGAACGGCAATGCAATTTTAACTGAAGCCTGAATGCGGAAGCCATCGCGGCCTGTATCTGCATCTGGTAAGTCCAAAACTTTCCTTTTTGGGGCCAGGAGCAGGAGCAGGAGTCAGGCATCAGTTTGAGTTGTGATTGATATAAATCCCATGCAAAATGGGTGTTAGTTGTTGTAGTGGATGGAAATTTGGGTGTAGCCTTCAAAAAGGCTCACTCACTCGACTCTCAAATAACTTCACTGCATGCCTCATCAATCTTTTTGTGATATTTTTCAAGACTTGCTCTGGGATAAGCAGCCAAGCAAAACAGCAAGGCATGACACCCAGGCACAGAAGAAGAATACTGCTTTTTTTCTGACTTGGATCTCCAAGCCCTCCTTGAGAAAACTGAAGTGAGGAGAAACAAACTGTTGGGTGTCCATGTCAGCAAGCCAGCTAAGAATTACACTTATGCCACCAGGAGGGAGGTGGCACAGGCACTGAATGCCAACTCTCTCACCCCCAGGACTGCAGACCATTGCCACAAGAAGTTAAATTACCTCACCTGAGCAGGAAGGGTAACACACTGGGCACTTTCCCTTTACTTCCTTGCACATCTGGGTACCAGCACACTCTTCACTCTTTACAGCAACTTGCATAACTAACACTTTACAATGCATTCTGGTTAAGAGCTGCTCTAACTCAACATCTTGGACAATGGCTGCCCAGCTCCCCTAACAGCAATTATTTAAATGCACAACCTTAAAACCGCTACTTCCATTTTAATAGTTTGGTAGCACCAAATCTCTTAATTCAGCTCTCCTATGCCACTTGGCACACACTCCTCAACTACTAGTCTTTCCCTCATGTACTCTATCTGTTTACAATTAAAATTGGTTCCTGCAAGAGGCAGGCCACCGGAGGGGGCATCCTCATCTTTAAACCACTCATGCCATTTGAGGAGAAGGCCATGGAATTCATGGGAAGGCCTCTGCATAAATGTTTTTTCACTCCCAGGCACCAGCTTAGATACTTTCACCTGAGGGCAATTAGATAATGTTAGTGAGGGTGTGGCTGATTCACAGAGCATAAGGGAGGCAGAGGACTCAAAAGTGGGTGAGGAATTGCCACATTCCCAGCAGAGGCTGAGGATAAGGCTGCTTGTAACCCAGACTCTTGGGTACTTGCCCATAACAAGATGGATGCCCCAAGAACATAGGGGGAAAAATTGGCTTGCGCCCCCTTTGGGGCGATAACTTCACCGGGGTGCTACTTTTAGCGCCCTGAAAAAGATAGTGGCCCTGCGCCCGCAATTGAATGGTAGCGCCCCAAGCAGTAGGTGGGACGCTACTGGTAGCACTCCCCCTCCCTCTTGGGCCGCTCCCATTGAATATGGCAACTCTAAGTGCAGCAGTGCCATGCGTGTGAGCACGTTGCGCCACGGTACTATAGGCCTCCCTCCCTTGATTAAAGGGGAGGGGCCTAGAACAGCGCGCACCGGGGTCCTGCTGGACCACCAGGTAGCTGGGTGCCGGCAAAAGAGACTCAAGAGGAGTACCGTGCTGCCCGATCGCGGCCGGCACCCCACAAGAGGAGGCGATAGCGGGCAGGTGGCCCAAAAAGGCCACCCGGCACCTGCCCTTTAATTTGCGCTGCCTCGGCCACAAAAACGCTACCTTGACGCTGTCGAACTTGGCGTCCGACGGTAGGTTGGGGGCGCAAGTGAAGTTTGCGGCAGGGGCGCGAGCGGGGCGCTGTGCAAGGTTGCAGATGGGAAGTGTAAACACATTAGCCACAGCCTGTGTAAAATGAGAAGATTTGACAGTCTGATTAGCTTTGGATTGATTGTTTGGCTTTTCCAGGTATAGCTATATAGGTCAGGCCAGATTCCTGCCAGGAGGAGAAAGTGTCTGAGTTCTTAACAAAAATGACACCTATAAAATTAAACAGGCAGTTGAAAAACTAAGTACTGCAAAAAGTCTGTCAAAGTTATTTTCCAGTGATATTGATCTGTAGTTTAAATATTTATTTTTCCCATCTGCATCTTCTAGAGTTGACAACGGTGGGCTCCACTTATAACTGTTTTTCTGAACAATCATATAAACTACCTGAACTCGATGTGTTAAAAGTAATGCATGCATCTCTGGTTTCTCTCTCCAGCATCATACCTTCCTTTAATCTTTCTCCCACTTGACACTATTTCTCTGCTACCTTCTGTCTTGCCGTTATTGTCGAGGCCTTCTTGTACAAGCCCACAGCTCTCCTTACTTGGTATCCTCCACCATGCCCATTGTGTCAACCATCACTTGGTCTCATTCTTCACATTCTTCTAATCCAGCTCACTCCTAAGTGTTAGCTTTTCTAACCATATCTCCATCTGATTCACTACCTCCATTGCCCCACCTTGGTGATCCCATTGTCAGATCATCAATCATTTTCCTGCTCTGTACTGCTCCCCAAAACATTCCCTGTCGTAACAAGCCTATCACTGTGGATGATCTACTGACAACTTGGCATTGATATAAAACACACATTGGCAGCGATTCCTTCCCCCTCGCTGGCTATAAGGTTCATCACTTGCCCCTCACGAAGAACTGTGATGGTGGTATAGTTTCTATTGCCTACTCCCTCCTCAGCTTTACCCCACCTCTCTGACACTTTTTCTTCCTTCAAGCACCTCACCCTTCCAAGCCCCACACCAACTTCCTCAGCAAGGTCTCCTCCCTTCGCCTCTGCACTAAGTGCCTTCTCATCCTCAACAATTTCAACCAATACTTGCACTGCTCTAGCTCCAACTCCTCTGACTTCACCACCTCCCATTCTAACCTAATCTCACCATCAAAAAAAACTCCTGACCAATAGCTGTCATCACATTCTTGACCTTGCCATCCTTCATAGCTTCTCCATTTCTAAGGTTTTGTTCACCAATAAGGTTATCTCCAATCATTTCCTTGTGTCCCTTGCTATCCATACCCTCTACACTTCATCTACCCATTGAAAAAATCTTCCCAGTTCCCTCAATAATCGATTCTTAGAATCTAAACTCCAAACTCTCTCTTCTCTGGTTGTCCCCAAGGAATGACACCCCTGCTGCCATTGACCTGCAAAACTATTCCCTCACCTCTTCCTTTGGCATCCTCATTCCAGCAAATTACACACCATCTTTTACTCTTGTACATTGCCCATCCTCACATTGTTTAAATCAATGCAAATATAAGTGTACCTGGCACATAACTGATCTTGTCATTCATAGTCAGATTTAGCTCGACCACCTCCAGCATTGATGTGCCTTGCTCTTTGCATACAAAACCTTTTTAATACTCCAGAATCATCCTGGAGGATAAGGACAACCATAGGCTCCCCTTCATAACTAATCACCTCCTCAAAACCTTATCCCTCGCACTCTCTGCCCTTACCTCCAAAAGCAAATGTGAAAAGCTCATGGATATCTTTGTCTCTTAAGATTGAGACCACTCTTGCAGCTACTTTTGCTGCTCATTCCCCTTTCTCCCTCACCGCCTTTGACCTCTTTCCAGCTCCACACCTAGTCCAACCCTGATCCTCATCACTTAGCCATTTCTTTCCCATTCCCTGTTCATATCCTCCACAAAATTGACCTCTAGCTTCATTGACCCCCTCACCACTTAATTTCTGATGGCTCAACTTTCCCTCCAGATCCCTAACTTAGCTGACATTGTTAATGGTTCCCCTTCTGCGGGCATTATCATTCTCCCTTTCAAAACCACTGTCATCAGCCTCTTCCTTGACCTATCTCTGCTTTCCAACTACCTCCTCCTCTTTAACATCCCTTTTCTCTGTCAGGTCTGTGAACACATCTGTCACCTCGTGTGCCCATCTCCCTCAAAGTTCCCTGTCTGAATATGTCCAGTCTGGTTTCCATCTTATCACAGCATCAAAATGGCTCTGGCCAAAGTCATGAATGATGTTTTCTGTAACTGTAACCATGCTGCATTATTTTTGGCCCCCACCATAAACTCCACTGAGAGCAGGCTGTGCAAAAACATGGCATCCTGTTCGACTCGAAGCTGAACCTTTACATTCTATCCATCAGCAAGATCACTTACTTCCACCTCCACAATGCTTCTCACCTCCACCCCTACTTTAGCCCTCCACTGCTGAAACCCTGATCCACACTTTCCTTTAGGCTCAATTAGTACCTTGTATACTTCTATAAGGTTGCATCTCAGTCACCTCCTTTCAAGACTGATGCACCTCATAACTCAATTCTTTGATGTTGAAGATTAGAATAGCTCTGCACTTTTTTCCTCACTATCTCCATGTCTTGAATGTTTCCTTTGTGCCTTTGTGACTCAAAGTGTGGTTTTCCAAGATGCTGTACATCATGACATCATATGATTTACGCTCACCTTACTAGCAATATAATTAACCACTCTATTCACTTTGTTTATTGCTGCTGCACAGTGATTTGACATATAAAGTGCCAAATCTCAGTAAGAAGTTTTTTTTTGCTAAATTCTGCGAGCCCATTTTAAATTGGAAACAATGCTCAAAGAAATTCTCAATGCGACATTATCAAAAAGTTCTCTGTTATTGTTGTGTGCCTTAGCTATGTATCTCTGCCTCTTTGTCAAAATTTATACACAGAGGAAAATATGACCCAAAGTGATTTAAGAAACATTCCTTCATCAAAGGATTCAGCACTCACTGAGAATTTTCTCTCACACACTCTGTCATTTTCAGTTTGTGTGATGGAGAAAATGGCAGAGCAATAAAGTATTCATGAATCAGGGATACTACACATCTGTATGGATGAGTCCACTGTATGTGATTTGACCTGTAATATGATTTGTCTGGTATTTCTGATGGCCATTGTAACAAATCAGGTCTGACAAATTGTAGATATAATAAAATAACACTGAGTTAGTGCATGCTGTCTAATGCAATGGATAGAATACAAGAGACCTGGACAGTCAGGTCTGGTCATTGAGGCTTGGATAATCAAGTTGGCTCAGGGAAGACTGGAAAGTCAAATTGGATTATAACATCCTGGGAAAACTCAGTCACACGCAAGGTACCAAACATGTTAACACCATTACAAGGCCCATTGTTTGTTCAGATAAACCAGTAACTCTATCTGGACAAACCAATGAATCTTGTACATGAGTTAGCACACTTGGTTTGGCTAGGTGCAGTTTGTCTGATTTAGCCAGTTGTCTGGAAAAACTGCATTTGCTATAACCGAAGCTCACTGTACTAGATTTTTTTTTTCTTCAGTAGGCCTTCATTTATGCTTCTTCGCAGAGCCTAGTAAACATGAATGTCATGTTATATTTATTTTGTTTTTGTGTAATTTAAGTGGAGCTGGGAAAGAATGTTCCTCTTTTTGGAGAATACTTGAAGATAAAAATAATTCAGACTAGTGAGAAGTTTTTGAATGCCTTTAAATGGCAGGAAAGCAAAGTACCGTTCTGTATATTTCTAGATTTCACATGCTTTATTAACTGCGGAGACAATGTTTGAATTACCTTTAGCGCTAAAATTGATTCCTGTGAAAAAAGCCATTTTCTCCTGTGCAGCAAATCAAAATATTCTGAAAACAATTAAATGAAACATAGAACTTTTGCATATATCAAATATCTGAATAGCATTAATATTTAAATTCAATAAAGTAGTGCCTAAGATTGCCTTTTGATAGGTTATATTATGATGGTAATCAACATGGATATTAGTTGGAGTGTGAATTATGATCAGTGTTGCAGCCTCAAGAAAAAAGCATTTATTTATTAATGTAATAACTTGTAATTGCTCCTTGCATCTTAGACTCTAACCATTTGTATTCAAATCTAGATATATAAATATAAACATGAGACTAATGCATGTCTGTCACACTCCAAAATGTCACATTTCATATAGTCAGAAGTATTAAAAAGAAAGAAAGCCAATTATTCACTTTTGGATTTTATTGCCTTCATAATCTGGCCTCTCCCCAAGGGTAGAAACAAGAATTTACAGGCAGCTGGCAATTTGAAGAAACTTCCCTCAGCAACTAGTGTCTAAAAGACCAGAGGATGTACCTATTTAAACACAGTCTGGAATTCTGCAATGCCCATACTGGCGGCGAACGCCATAAGTACAATCATTGTGCTGCCTGATCCTTCAGTAGCAAATTTATGCTACAATTTGCTGGAAGAGTAATTAAAATATGCCGCAGCGAGCACAGCGGTAGATTGGGAGTGGAGTAGCCCGGAAGTGTTTAAAATGTTTGAAGGTTGAACTGATGGATAGAAACAAGCACAAATTCAAATTATAGAGAGCTCATTCACATTAAGAACTGTTTTTATATCTGTCTGTTTAGTTCATTAGATGGAACAGTGACTCCATCTTTCCTATTGAGGTTGTACAAAAAACACATAAACCAGAGGCTTTTAGTCCTCAGTTGCTCAATCTCAGCACTATTTCTGAGTTATTATTTTGATTTTAATAAAGTGTAATAAAGCAGCTTTTATTGATCACCAATGACCACATTCATGATGTACAGTATGAACGATCTGAATTACAAAAATAAGGTCCCATTTGGATGGTAATTTCAGGTGAAGGACTGGCAACCCGCTCCTGCCAGATATGGGGAGAATTTTCCCAGCCCTGGGGAGGCGGGTATGGAGGCAGGACTGCTGGGAAAATGGCAGAAACTGGGAGCGGGTACCGACCCCGCTCCCAACCCACCTCCGTGCCATCTTCCCGGGAGGTGGGTCCCCGAGTCGCGCAGGGACCCGTCTCCTCGAGGCGGGAAGGGGATTAGAGCCAACTAACTATAATAAAAACAGAAAATGCTGGAAATACTCAGCAGGTCAGGCAGCATCTGTGGAGACAGAAACAGAGTTAATCTTTCAGGTCGATGACCCTTCATCAGAACTGAAAAAAGCTGGAGATCGAACAGGTTTTTAAGCAAGTGCAGGGGCAGGAAAAGGGGGGAGGGGAGGAAAGAACAAAAGGGAAGGTCTGTGATAGGATGGAAAGCAGAAGAGATTAAGAGACATTAAAGGATGGTGCAAGGTAAAAGGAGATGGTAATGGGACAAGTTAAGAAACAAAAGATGGCTCTAGATGGAAGGCAGGAGAGATTAAGAGACATTAAGAGACATTAAGAGATGGTGCAAGGCAAAGGGTAGCTAACAGGCAGTTTTTAGGCTTTTCCTCATTTTACGCCTGCAATTGTGGGCTTCCCGACAGCTGCGAACTTCACCAGGGTCAGCGAGGTGAGCAGTGGGACTGCGGGGGTGAGAGGGGTCGAAATGTCAGCTGTAGAGGTGAGTGATGGGTGCAAGTGTGAACAGGTAAGTATGAGAGGTGAGTGCAAAGTGTTGGAAAAAGTTTCCTTATCTTTGCTTCTTTCTGCTGGCTTCAACATTTGAGGATCCAGAGGTGCCTCATCTCAACAGCAGAGTTGACAGAATGGATGCTGCATCCTCAGATGCAGCAGCCATCTGCTTTCTGCTGAGGAGAGAGGTCTTGGTGAGCCTGTGTGCAAGGGCTCACCTTAGAACAGAGATTGTCAATGTTTGACAGCTTCTCAAAGCTGTCAAATGCTGACAATTCATCTGTCATCTGTCAACGGCTTTCCCTTAATTGGCCGGTAAGCCCGCAGAGCGGGCTTTAACAAGGCCAATCAAGGGAAAATAGCGTGGGTTGGTCAGATGTCACTGGGGGTGGGACTGAAACCTGGAAACCAGAAGTCCCACCTCCAGCACGTCGCCATTGAAATGGTGGGCTGAATTTTGCTGGAACTAGTTCCCATTAGTTACACATACAATTGCATGTTTACGTCTTAAAAAATTTTGCCCACAAAATTGCTGGAAGTGCGAGCTAATAATGGTGCAGTAAGGGTAACAGGGCATCTGGGACCCTGGTGAATAATGGGACAAACACTGAATCCTTAACCAATGAGATAAAAGGATTCTAGAAATAAAAGAGGAAGGACTGAGAAGGACGTGTAAATTAGAGTGGGTGAATTCAATGTCAAGGTATAAAAAGAGAAATAAAGAGAGAGAAAGACTGAATTAAAAGAGAGAGAAAAAAAGATAGGAAAAGTAAGATTTAAAAAAAAAGAAATATTTAAAATCTCCTGAAACAATTCACAACCTGAATGAATGAGACTGTTGACTTTCTGGGCAAGTGAGGTTGATTGGCAGTCATTAACAATTATCAGATTGTTAAAAGGATACTTGCGCTGATAATTTCTAGACTTAACTTAGTGAGTTTAATGGGCAATTAACATGCAAATGCAGCAACACGGGGCAGTTAAGGGCAAGATGCTGTTTTTAACGAATCGAACAGTGAAGCAGTTTAAATTGGCCAGCAACTTGTGGTGATTCACAATCTCATTTATTGCCCATCAGAAGGTGACAACTGAGTGGCTTGCAAGGTCATTTCAGAGGGGCAGTTAAGAGTCAACCACATTGCTGTGGGTTTGGAGTCACATATAGGCCAGACCAGGTAAGGATGGCACGTTTCCTTCCCTAAAGGGCATTAGTAAACCAGATTGGGTTTTTACAACATTTCAGTAGTTTCATGGTCACCATTACTGATACTTTAATTGCAGATTTATTTAATTAACTGAATTTAAATTCCCCAGCTGCCATTTGCACTCGTGTCTCCACTTCACTAGCCACTTCAGACCTCTGGATTACTAATCCAGTAACATAACCACTATGCCACCATTCCCATTCCTATGATTGCATCAAACATATTAAGCCCTCCAACACCATTCTCCAATGGTCTAAGTGGCTGTGGTGATCACAGTGACATTAATTCAGCAAAGTCAAACTCACCATTGATTTTAATGGGGACGGAGCTAAGATAATTGGCTGCTCAACTTTATCGGCAAGGGCCTCTGTGGAGCTGCGCAAAGCCCTGGTAAATTATGGCATAGCATTAATCACTCACGCCATAATTTCCTGTAATTTTTGCATTGTAATAATGACATATGCCATAGATAGGCCATTACTATGGAGCAAGTTTTCAGTAAATTCTGGCCCCACTTTTCCATATATAAGAAGTAAAGGAGTACTGGCCTTAAAGAGAGAGATCAGATTACACTAACCTTAGGAGATAAACATCACAACTGTGCTCCAAAGCCCAGACTACTCTCGAGAAACAACACAGTAGATCGGCTGTAGATCTGACTTTCAAATATCACTGTTCCTTCATCGCTGCTGGGTCAAAATCCTGGAACTCCCTACCTAACAGCACTGTGGGAGTACCTTCACCACACGGACTGCAGCAGTTTAAGAAGGCGGGTCACCACCACCTCCTCAAGTGCAATTAGGGACGGACAATAAATGCTGGCCTTGCCATCGACACCCACATCCCAGGAACAAATTTTTAAAATGTTCATCTAGCAATGATTTCCAGTTAATGCTTATCATAGCCAGATCCATATTTAATTAAGGGTACAGTTACACTGTTAACTTTGTGTAACTGCAATCCACACTTTCAAACACCAGTACTGAAGCTGTGCTCCTACAGGAATCTCTACCCTGGACCTGAGACTCCCACTTGCAGCCAGATAGTACTATACTGCTAGCTGTTAATTGATGAGGTAGCTACTGATCGGAGAGTGCTAGCTACAATATAACTTTATCCAAACGAAGACCAAAACAATGGTACTTACTTTCTCTGTTAATTTACATTAATTGAGAACGTGTCCTGTTTTCTAACTGATGTCCCTGTATACACTAAGAACAGATGCTATATTTGTAAGTGAATTGATGACTGTGATAACAAATACCAGCATTTAATCCATTTAAGTATATTAATTAGTGCTTTTCAAATTCTTAAATATAACATTTCACAATTAATTATTAATGCCATATTTCATTGAGCAAAGTGAGATTGATCAAAATTGGAAGTTAACAAATCTTTGCAGTCATAATTTTTCTTCATTGCACAATATTTTTTTATTAAAGTACTATTTCTTCTCCTTTATTTTATTTTCATTTTACTTAATTTCCCATTGTTAATCACTCTCCTGTCTGTTATTTTCATGCCTTTCTACAGCTGCCATGATGTAATGGACTATGGGCATGAACCCTTTGTGAGCTACTAATTCTAGAACCATATTCTTTACAGTTTGAATGATGATATTGAAAATGTAGTTTGAGATTTTGTTCCCCTCCTGGTTGACCAGGAAACAACTGGCCCTTCTTTGTTCTCTGGAATAGTCTACTTGCTCTTCCCATTGTCAAACGCCATCTGCCACTTTGTGTTTAATCTAAAAGTAAAAGCTTTCTCAACTCTAAATTTCCAACCGATAAATGTCCTTAACATTGAATACCATTGTAACTGTAGATATTTTAATGAAATTACATTTTATGTAAAAATTACATTAATTCCAATTTGAAAGACAGATTTATTATTATTAATAGTTAACTTCTCTCACAGGTGACACTTGTGACACTTAAATTGTTGGCTTTAGAAATCAAACAAATCTTTTAATGTACATCCTGCTTCTTCACACCTACATGTTCAAATTCTTTTTATTCTGCTTGAAAAGCTCTTTAAAAAAAAACAGAAAATTGTTCATAATTACTACCTTGTAAAATCAAAGGCACTGATGGCATTTTGAAATGTCAAGATTGGCTAATTGCAGTCTGTATGAAGAGAGCTGGAGAGTGTGTATCCTAGCGTGCCGGAGTGCCTGGATGCTTCTGCAATCTCCATCATTTAGTCAGCAGCCTCAAGGTCATAGATGACAGAGTGAAGGTGAAATGATAAACAACATGGTGTGCCATCAAGGAGTGAGCATCAGTGGCTAATGTACCTTGCAGAAAATAGACCCTTCTTTGCTCCTCATATGTCGGAACGTTCCCCATTAATTTAAGCTTGAATTGAGGCCGTGTTAGCAAAAAATAGCATTGTTTTGATCTCGGCATCAATCAATTATTCCCCATGCTATTGAAAATGTCTTTCAAAATTATAAGGCAAGTACCACTGCCATGCAAGACAAAGAGCATGTCATACCTAGCCAAGGATCTGTACGTGTAGCTAAATACACAGATGTAGTTAGAATATGTTTACTACATGTTACAAAGAAAACATGTACAGTACTGCAACTATACTGGGAATATAAACTATTTATACCACAAGTGTAGGAGTCCAGACAACTGAAAACTCTTTTATTTTAAAATAAAAATCCTCATTCACATATTATTCAGCTGTGGGGCTTGAGACACTCCTATATGTCACTCAGGACCTGCACCTAATCTGTAAATAGGAGATTTTAATAATACATTAAGAAGCAAGTGAATTTGTAACTTAGTGCTTTAGATAGTACAAAGCTAAAATACTTCAAAATCACAGTCTTGGTGATAAGCATTGGTTACAGAGGACCACTCCTCATCAAACAGAGACCTGAATCACAGAGTGCATCACTTTTTTCAATGTTTAATGGTAAGGCAGCAATACTAAAATACTTGCCTTTGTAATGCAGGTAGACTACCCTTTATCCGGACTTCCGAAAACCGAAACCCTCTAAAAACCGAAGGTTTTTTCGGTCAGCGTAAGTCGTGCGCACGACATGACCAGAGTGGCGCACGACTTACAGGCCTAGCCGGATAAGGGATAGTGTAGCATTTTTCCGCACTTCTGAAAACCGAAATCGCTCAGCGTAAGTGTACCAGCCTTTATCCGCACATCCGAAACCAGAAAACCTCTGAAAGCCGAAAGTGGAGCAAAGCATGACTTCTGAAAACCGAAATGCGCACGACCATGACCCCCGCCGACCCCCACCCCTGACCCCCCGGCCGAACCTGACCCCCACCGACCCCTGATGTAATGTACCTTTATTGCATGTTTATGTACAGGTATTTAGCTTAGTTTGTACCTGTACATGTTTGAAGTTTTACTGAATGTTTTCCTTACAAATAAACTGTACTACAGTGTTTATCCCTGTAACTACAGTATTTATAGTCGTTATTTATCCCACCCTTTCGGATAAGGGATAGTGTATCCTTTATCCGCACTCCCGAAAACCGAATTACCTCTAAAAACCGAAGTGTTTTCGCGCACCTTCCGAAATCCGAAATTTTCCTAAAACCGAAACACGGCTGGTCCCGAGGTTTTCGGATAAAGGATAGTCTACCTGTACTTAGAACCAAGAGCTATGGAGCTGGAACCATAAATTAGCTCTGTTACTTAAGGAATAAGTTCTACATGCAACAAGTCACTGTCAATTATTTTCTACATATCATGCACATTGTTGCAAATAATATAGCATCTGATTACAGGAAAGAAAGAAAACTTGTTATATGATTGATAAATATAATTGATGATACTACGCAAGGATTTAGGGAAAATGATAAATCACTGAAAAGTTAAAAAGTTAAAAATTTTATAATGAAAAATTTATCATTCTTACCTATCTATAATATATTCAAAAATTAATTCTGCATGCACTTCCTATCTGTGCCACTTGACTTCCCGCCTATGTAAATTGGTCATGCTGTAATTACACTATCTTGCCTATGGTGCGCACCAGTTTTGCACCCACCACCCCCACCACCCCTCCAAGTCTTCAGTCTGGACTGCAGAAATATTCCTATGCTCTAACCTAATCTACTTTTCAGCTTCCCAAATTGCCATATGATTTTCTATTTAACTATGAATAATAACATAGAATCAAAAATGTCATAAAAACAGGACAAAACATATGACATTAAAATTGTGACTGAATCCTGGTCCAATTAACCAACCACTCACCCCCTAACCCCACTTCGCCTGAAGACTACACTTGTTCTCAACTCCCCATCTTCCCATGGGAAATTGACTAATTATAATATAATAACAGAAGGGAGTTGCAGGCAGTAATTCATTGAATAATGGATATCAGAGAGCATGCTTATAAACAATAACCTCGTTGTTACACATTTTCAGGGTTTGCACTAGATATTTTCTTGAGTTCAGGATTGCCAGTCACTCCCATAAATAGACCTAATTTCCCATACTATTCAGAGAGCAGCTTCATTGTCCAATATCTAGTTAATTGATAACAAGACCCAGGGATCATAACATAGAAGTCTTGTTATGTATAGTGAGTATTATGACCTTGCATGTTCTGCCACGTATTCTCTTGTCTTTACAGAATGTAGTCAGCAAAGAACTCTAGCAAAACAAGGTACAACTATAAAACAAACTAGTTTATTTTACAGAAAATATATGAATGAACAGAATATAGTTTCCACACTGGGATTCATCCATTTCTTATTGCTCTTCATTCAAAAAAATAGTAAAAATATAAGTCTACTCCTGTTCTAGGCAATTGCACACTTTCAAACTAGCTGTTCTTAAGCTTTCCAGGCGGCCGGGGGCCGAAAATCACCGAAAAAGCGGGTCGCGACCCCCCCCCGCCTGATTCCCCGCCCCGTCCGACTTTCGGACCGCCGTTTCCCCGCGACCCGAATCAGTCCCGCCCACCACTGGCGGGACTGGCCATCGGAACATTAATAAGCAATTATTACCTGGTTTAAGTCGATTTTCAGGGGCCGTTGTGATTTTGGGGCTTTCCCCACATCAAACACGCCTGCGGGGAACCCCGCTGATGAAACCTGGCGTGAAGCTTGCCAGCTTGCTTGCTGTCAGCTGCAGGTCATTCGGAAAAGCTGCGATTTAAAGGGACAGCACTTGTATGTTGAAGGACCTTGTTGCTGAAGGCTTGGGGCTACTTCTTCAAGGCTTAGGCACATCTGTGGAAGGTTGGAGCCTCACAAACTTCTCCAATGTGATCTCCTGGGAAGCCCCTCTCGCCACCCTCACTCAGCGCTTCCTCAGCGGAGGCATCTACGAGAAGCATGGGACGCCTTTTTTTCCTTCCCTTCTTGCCATTAGAGGATCTCCAGCAGCAGAGGTGGCAGCAGCAGAACCAGGAACAGCATGATGAGCACCAGCAGCACCAGGCTGCTGCTCACTCACCTGAAGCTGCACAAGCCAGAAGGGGCCAGTGCTTGGAAGTGGCTTGAGAGCACCTTGCTGCGCTTTAGGGGGCCATGGGGACCTGTTTCTGCACTGACAGTCCTACTCAGAAGGACTTCCATGAAGATCTGGTTTCTCTGTTCAATAGATGGCCAACGCTCCTCAAGAGATGTCATTCTCTTATGAGCACTCACCATGTTTTCCGTACCCTGGCGAGTTATCTCCTCCATGGAGGTTGCCAACCTTTCCATGGTGATGCGTTCATGCGCCAATGACTCCACAAAGGCTCTGCTCATGGTCGCTATGGACTCCTCCATTCGCTCCACACTCGCAGCGACCCTGGAGACAAAACCTGCCAGAGACTCCTGCATCTGTGCATGGAGTTCCATCACCTCTGATCTTACAGATGGACCCAGAGGCAGAGGGTTAACATGCAGTGCAGCTGAGCTGAGCTGGCAGAGTCCTGTGCCCTCCGACGAGGACTCTCCACTGCTGTCCCTGTCTCCAGAATCTGCTGAGGCTCACTTGTGAGCTGTGAAACACCAGGTGACAACACTACTCTATGCCCCGAAGGTCCCCCCGAGATGTGAGTGTCTGCGCTGGTGCTGGGTGCGCTTACTTCTGCTGACTCTGCGCCCTCAGAGGTTGGAGCTTCCTCTGAGGAGTCTGGCTGCACAGCCTCTTCCTCCTCCACAGTGAGGATGGGGGCTCTGGATGGTACTGTGGGGGAGTAAAGGAAGGAGTTAGAGATGTGATGCCAAGGTGACATGCACATTCGAGTTGACATCTGCTGACACCTGCATCCATGCAGCCTTGGTCTCAGTGGGAGGCCTCTTCCTGCCTGACCTAGGGAAAAGGACCTCCCTGTGTGCCCTAACCCCATCCAATAATGCCTGCAGTGAAGCTTCGTCGAATTTGGAGGCAGCTCGGGGTCTGGCACTGGCCACAGCTGCTGCAGGCTCCTCTGCAATCCTGCATGGTTCGTTTGGAAGCCTTCAGAGGATGCAGTGTTTGCTATTGACCTTGAAAGCACCACGAATGATGACAACATACTGTGGGGCTTTCTGACTAGAAATGGACAATTAGCAAGGCTGCCTACATGCTGGGAATTAATTGGCCACTTGAGGGAAAATTGCGTGGAGCTGGCTGACACATTTTTTTGTGTGTCAGAACCCCACATTTGGGGGAATCCGACCATTTCCCACACAAGCCACAAAATCGGGCCCATTAACTCTGTTTCTCTCTTCACAGATGCTGCCTGACCTGCTGACTATCTCCAGCATTTTCTGTTTTTATTTCAGAAGAAAATATATTCTAATATCTGGGAGATGTGACTGACTACTTTAATTTTGGTTGTTGCTAGCTTGCTTTTCTCAGGGTGCAGAGAATATAATTATGATTCGGTATGTAAAAGGTCATCTCAAAGGCATCATTCCTATGCAAACACATTTCAATGCAAAGCATGTAGAAACCACTTATCACTTATCACAGACTGCTGGCTTTGTCCTGTAATCTCTCAAATTAAGATAATGTGCTTGGTAGTGCATATGAATGGCAGGTGTCTTGCGTCTGAAGGAATTCAGGAAATCCTCAAGTTGACAAACTTGTTTTCACTATAGATGGCACCTGCTTTTATTTTCTGATATCTCCAGTTTTAACTTCAAAAAGAAAAGAAACACTTGGATTCATATAGCACCCTATCACATCACTGAGAAATGTCTCGGTGTTGCAGTGCTGTCAGAATTGTTATTTGGGCAAGCATAGCAATGCCATTTGTGCACAGCCCACAAAGGGCAATGACATCAATTGTCAGTTGCTTTTGTTTGGTGATTTATTGGCCTGGATTTGACCTCCCCCAGTGCCCCCCTCCCCCAATGGGTGGAAGAGAAAGAAAAGAAAGACTTGCATTTATATAGCGCCTTTCATGACCACTGGACGTCTCAAAGCGCTTTACAGCCAATGAAGTACTTTTGGAGTGCAGTCACTGTTGTAATGTGGGAGGGGGGTTAAAATACCAGGATCAGCATCCTGAGCCCAACCTGACCTCATTCCTGCTGCTTTAAATTTTAAAGTGCAAAATTCAGGCCATGAACGAGGCACCTGCAAAAGGTAGGTGGGGGCCTAATTAACATACCAAAGTCACAGTCTAATGACATCATCGGCACCTCGACTTAAATTTAACAGAAAGTGAGGGGGGCGAGGAGATTTTTTAAAATTCATTCATGGGATGTGGGTGTTACTGGCAAGGCCAGCATTTATTGCCCATCCCTAATTGCCCTTGAGAAGGTGGTGGTGAGCTGCCTTCTTGAATATAAATGAGTGGCTTGCTAGAGCAGTTAAGAGTCAACCACATTGGGATTGTGGGATTCCCAGTAGCTGATCCGAGGCGGAATCTGCCGGCTCCCCAAGGTAAGTGGCACTTTTAGCAGGAGTGCTCTTCCCAGGCCCCTCAAGGAAGCTTTCGACCTCCCCTAGCCCCAATCTCTAGCCTCCCACCCCAAGCCTCCCTCCTCCAGCCTTCCTCCCCCAGTCCCGATCTCCAGCCTTCCTCCCCCAGTCCCGATCTCCAGCCTTCCTCCCCCAACCCAGAACTTCAGCCTTCCTCCTCCAGCCCAGATCTCCAGCCTTCCTCCTCCAGCCCAGATCTCCAGCTTCCCTCCTCCAGCCTCCCTCCTCCAGCCTCCCATCCCCAGTCCCAATCTCCAGCCTTCCTCCCCCAACCCAGATCTTCAGCCTTCCTCCCCCAAGCCCTGGTCTCCAGCCTTCCTCCCCCAGTCCCGATCTCCAGCCTTCCTCCTACAGCCCAGATCTTCAGCCTTCCTCCTCCAGCCCCGCTCTCAAGCCTCCCTCCTCCAGCCCCGATCTCCAGCCTCCTTGCCCCAGCCCTCCCGATCTCAGCCCCACCCACCCCCCCCCACCCCAGATCTCTGAATCTCGGGGCTCTGCCTTTTTGAAACCGTGTGCTCATCATGATAGAGTGCTAGCGTTTATAGTGTGTGCTGAGTGGAACAGTGATATTATGCACTGATCAGAAGAGAGATCTAGTTGTTCTACTGTAAAATAAATAGCTTACAGTTTGCTGATCTGGAGAAAGATTTAAAGGTTTAACCGTGAGTGAAATGGAACACTGATAAAGTGAGCGAAACACGAACGACACTGAGAGGTTATACCTTGTTTTAAATGTGACAATGATGCAGTATGCAGCTCAGAAGAGAGATAGAAGAGAGATCTGGGAGCTGAAGTGTGTGATAAATGGGACAAATTAGATCAAGAAAGTGATCTAGGGATGTTATTGAGTAAACTGTGAAATTCTCTGAAAGGTGCTTGGCCCCAAGAATAGAAGAGAAATAAAATTCTGAGTTTAATTGGCAGAGGGATGGTGCAAAAATCCACAATGGTTGTAATAACTTCACAGTATAAGAAACTTCACAGAGATAAAAATTGGCACCAAACGGTGGATGGAGAGAAGTGAGAGGAGTTAATTGAAGGCCTGGGTCCGAGAAGTAGGTAATCAACTGGTTTCTGAAGGAGGGGAGAGAGCAACCTCACTTTTTCCAGGCCTCCCACTTCCTTTCCTACTTACAAAACTGTTGTTCCTTTACTCTCTGAACCTTCTGTCCATTAACTGAGATGATCTTGTTATGTCTGACATTGGTGATAGGTACTCGATTGCCTTGGCCTGATCACATGGAGTTTGATAGTGCTGTTATCATTGTATTGTGTATAGGTATTCGATTGCTTTTGCCTGGATGTGTGTGTGTGGCAGCCATTAAAAAAGCAACATGAACTGAACTCTGCTTACGGTCTCTGGATTATCTTTGCAAATGCAACATTTGGCGACAAGGATGGCTGAAATCTCTCTTCCACCACCTCCTCCCTTCCTTGCACTACCTGGTGAGCCCCCAATCCCATGGGTTCACTGGTTACAGTCCTTTGAAACCTACCTCATTGCTCTTGGACTAGAAACTGTGAGTACGGCTCAGAAAAAGGCACTGTTATCCCATTGCTTGGGAGCGAAGGGCCAGCGTGTTCTTGGGACATTATGCACAGCAGACTCAATTCAAACATATAATGAGGCTGTGGCTCTGTTAAGCACACACTTCTCTGCCCCACAAAGTGCCCTCCTGCGGTGATTCATTTTTAGACAACGTCACCAACTCCTCGGCGAGTCAGTGCATCAATACGTGGCTAATTTAAGGGGGTTAGCTAGCTCGTGCAAGTTCGGTGCACTACAAGATGAGATGGTGCGTGATCAACTAATAGAGCACACAAACAACGTGAGAGTGCGTGAAAGACTGTTACTCGAGTCCGACGATCTGTCGTTGTCACAGGCAGTCAACATTGCCTTTCAAGTGGAGTCTGCAGCCAAATATGCAGCGAAACTAGCACACACACCCAGTGACAGCGCCCTCGGCCCCGACAGCTCTGACATGGTAATGCTCGCGCGACGGCAGCAACGCGCGCTACCGCGGCAACTGTGTGGAAACTGCGGATCTCGTTCACATGCTACCAGAGCGCAGAATTGCCCCGTGCGCGGCCAAGCCTGTCGCAATTGTGGAAAACAAAATCACTTTGCCAATGTCTGCCGCTCTGCCCTGGTTGCTACAAATGAACACTCTCAGTCCTCAAGCACTATAATTCACAACGTGAGCTCTGGGCCAGTAGTGGCTTTCAAGTCATGCACAATTAACCTGAATGATGTGTGCATCCCGCTGTTGTTGCATCTCACTGCTGAATGTGGACACATTCAAACGCTTTTTCAGCTCCCTGCCACTCTCTGCGCCCTCCACTACCCTTTGCGGGTATGGTAATTTGAAAATTGGACTAGTGGGCTCAGTCAACCTCACTGTACGCTATGGAACAAAAGTTTTGCCAGATTTTTGTTTTCATGTGGCACGCCAAGGAGCTAACCTGATGGGACTGAATCTTTTCACTGACCTGGGTTTTTCTCTCTTGGACACTGGCGGGTCTGCGATTCTGCACGTCGCCTCACCGTGGCACCAAACATGGCCAACACTCTTCGAGGGTCTGGGCTGCCTGACTGCCTTCACCCACCAGTCCATGGTTGACTCCACCGTTACCCCTGTCATTCAGCCACTGCGCCGCATCCCGCTTGCTCTCCGTGACGGGGTCACAGCTGAACTAAAGCAGCTACTGGAAGCCGGCATCATCGAACCAGTTGATGCCTCCCCATGGGTCTCCAACCTGGTGGTCGCAACGAAAAAGTCAGGTGGTCTACGCGTCTGTGTTGATCTTCGAGCAGTGAATACGGCTGTAATCCCTGACAAGTATCCACTGCCCACGTCAGAGGAACTCACAGCGCAGTTCTATGGTTCCATCCTGTTCTCGAAACTGGACCTTCGATAGGGCTATCTACAGGTTCCCCTCCACCCCAGCAGCAGGGACCTCACTGCTTTTGTGACACATGCTGGCGTCTTTCGGTACACCAGGATGCCATTTGGACTTAGCTCTGCACCCAGCTGCTTCCAAAAGATGATGTCCTCTGTACTCGCGGGCGTTCCTGGGGTGGCCATCTACCTGGATGACATCGTCGTGCATGGGCCCTCGACCTCCACTCATGACGAACGCCTTCACAGAGTTTTCACAGCTCTAGCAAAACACAAGCTCACACTGAATGGCGAAAAGTGTGTCTTTGCTGTTTCAGAGATCGAATTTGTGGGGTTTCGGTTGTCGGCTGACGGTATATCCCCACTCCAGTCAAACGTGGATGCCATTCACAGCATCCCAGAACCCAGCTCTGCAGCACAGGTTGCCTCCTTCCTTGGCATGACTGGGTACTACCTGAAGTTTTTGCCCCAGTACTCAACCACCACAGCCCCACTGCGCCAGCTCCTGCGAAAGGATGAGCCCTGGGTGTGGTCACAAGCCTGTATGGAAGCTGTTCGCCTCCTCAAATCGCAGCTCACGTCGCCTCCAGTGTTGGCTCACTTTGACGTCGCCAGCCCCACCCTCGTCACCTGCGACGTGTCCGCTGCAGCTGTGGGGGCGGTGTTATCGCAGATACAGAATGGAGTGGAGAAACCAATCGCCTTTGCCTCCTAAGTCCTTAGCCCCACCGAACAGAAGTACTCAGTAGGCGAGCGTGAGGCACTGGCGTGCATCTGGGCATGTGAGCGGTGGCATCTGTACACGTATGGCCGTGCCTTCACCCTGCGAACCGATCACCAGGCTCTCACTGCCCTGCTGTCGACATCTGGCACGGGCCACAGACCACTGCGTCTACACCGCTGGTCTGACCGCCTCCGCCAATACAATTTCAGTCTCCAGTTCACACCAGGACGTGACAATGTTGTTGCAGATCTGCTCTCCCGCACTGTCTCTGCCCCAGCCCCACTCGTCGGGTCAGAACATGTGGAACAGGATATCGTCCAGATGCTGCACATGCCTCTCCAAACCACAGTCTCTCTCCAGGAGCTCAAAGAGGCCTCTGAACAGGATCCGGCCCTCTCCCAGCTGTGCACCTTCATCAGAGATGGCTGGCCTCACAAGGTGCCTGAGGAACTGTCTGCTTACTCCAGAGTTAAAGAGGAGCTTTCCTGCTGGAATGACTCCTGTGTTGCACGTGGGCTCTGCACTGTGGTCCCAAGTGCCCTTCATGCGCGTGTTTTATCCATGGCGCATGAGGGCCACTTGGGCATAGTGAAGCTCAAACAACGATGCCGAGACCTAGTGTGGTGGCCGGGTATCGACAGGGAAATCGAGGCCCTGGTCAAGGACTGTGCAGCCTGCCTTGTAAGTGGAAGACTGGCCACCAAGCTCCCCCACCCCTGCAACCCCTTCCTGGCCCTCTCAGCCCTGGGAGCACCTGCAGCTGGACGTCTGCGGGGAGATCCATGGTGTCCCCCACCATCAACGGTTCCTAGTGGTGACCTATGACCTGCACTCAAAATGGCCAGAGGTCACTGCCGTGGGCTCCGTCACCTCTCGGGTCATCATTGATATCCTTGAGTCCCTCTTCTCCCACTGGGGGCATCCAAAGGCCATCACCACAGACAATGGCCCCCAAATGGTCTCTTCGGAACTCTCCTCTTACCTTGAGAGCAAGGGCATACGTCACATTCGCACAGCGTACTACCACCCCGAGTCAAATGGGGGTTGGAGCGTTTTAACCAGACACTGAAAAATGGCCTCAGAGCACACCTATCCCAGGGGTGTGCATTTGACAAGGCCCTCCTCCACGCACTGCTGCACTACAGAGCCTCCCAGCATTCCACTACAGGGGTCTCACCCGCATCCCTCATGCTAGGCCGTGAATTCATGCTGCCCCTTGGCACGCTCCACCCCTCGCTAGCTCAGAGCCCTGCTCCACCGGCTCAAGCCACAGTCGCTAGACAGCAGGAGAAGATGAAACTCCGCTTCGACCAGTCGAAGAGGGCCAAGGCGCCCAACATCTCAGTCTCCGATTGGGTCAGAGTCCGCAGGCCTCACCGCAATAATAAGATGGCGTCATTCTGGTCCTCCCCTCTCCAAATCAGCCGCCAACTTGGACCAGCCACTTTCTGCCTCACTGATGGCTCTCAGTGGCATGCCAGCCGCCTTCGGAAGGTGCCAGCACCCCCTGATGCGGGATTATACAGACCTAACCCCCAAGCCTTACCCCCAGAGTGGCGGGATGTACATGTGACTCAGCCAGCCAACCCCCAAGCAGATGTTGTGCCTCAGCCTGCTCCTCAGCAGTCCCCACTTCGGCCTGCTCTTCACCAGTCCACACCTCGGCCTGTTCGTACACGTTCTCGCCCTGGCCACCTACAGGACTTTGTCACTACATTTCATGTTTGAAATTCTGTGAGAGGGGAGGAAATGTTATGTCTGACATTGGTGATAGGTACTTGATTGCCTTGGCCTGAGCACATAGATTTTGATAGTGCTGTTATCATTGTATTGTGTATAGGTATTCGATTGCTTTTGCCTGGATGTGTGTGTGGCAGCCATTAAAAAAGCAACATGAACTGAACTCTGCTTACGGTCTCTGGATTATCTTTGCAAATGCAACAGATCTGTTATTTAATTCCACTCATAATTCCTCTTTGTACTTGTCTGTTTTATGTATCTCCCATTCTCTTTTCCCGAGCACAGGCCCACTCCCCCCAGTCCTCCTGCCCACTGGCTAGGCTGTCCATTTGGCCGGCTGCCAGCCAGGAGGCAGCTCTGCAAGATGCTAATGAGATCCTACCGTTAAGCTCGGCAGGAACTCCATGCCCCAGCCTTGCCGGGTTCTTGGGCTGACTTCGGCCTTATCTGCACCCTCCCCGCCTCCCCGTAAATATCGAGGCCATTTATTCTTGAGATGTGGGTGATGCTGGCAAGGCTTCATTTAATGCCTATCACTAGTTGCTTTGAGAAGGTGGTGGTGGGCCTTCTTCTTGAACCACTGCAGTCCTTGTGATGTTGGTGCTCCCACAATCATGTTGGATAGAAAATTCCAGGATATTGACCCAGCGATGAAGGAATAGTAGTATAGGTCAGGATGGTGTTTGACTTGGAGAGGAACTTAGAGATATTGGCCTGGAATTTCCAATCAGAGGCTACCTGCGTGCGGATGCCTCCGATCGGAAAAAATTGACGCACTTTAATTTAATTTTTTGAAAAAAATAATTAAAGTTTTTTATGGGGCTAAAAATAAACTTACCTTTTTTAAAAGTGTTTTAAAATTATAAATGAGTGATTATGCCTGCTTTTACCACGTGTAAGATTTTTAAAGGTTTTCAACAGGCGGAGGTTGTGCAGAAAGCAGAACTCTCTTCCCGCAGAGGCCCTTCTCCCGGGCAGGCGGAGGATCTGTCAATTAGATTCTTGACAGATCGCAAGTGCCGGGTTTTAGCGCAAGTGCTTCGTATGCCTGAAACCGGCACTTGCGAGGCCCCTACGGATGTGTACAAAACTCATACGCACCCGTGGGAGTCAGAAATTCAGGACCAATGTGTTCCCACAAAATTGCTATGCTTGTCCTTCTTAATGGCAGAGTTTACAAGGAGTGAGGTGCTGTTGAAGTAACTTTGGTAAGTTGGTGCAGTGCTTCTTATAGATTGTACATACTGCAACTATTATGTGCTGGTGTTGGATGGTGAATCCTGTGGCAGGGGTGTTGAATAAAGAAAGGATGTTGGTCAAGATTTTGGGAGAACTCCCTGCTCTTATTTGAAACGTGTCATAGGATATTTAAACATCCACATGAATGGACTGAGGGAGCATTAGTTTAATGTCTTGTCTGAAGGATTAAACCTCCAACAGTGCAGCACTAGAATTGCTCTAGAAAGTCAGCCTAAATTATCAGCTCAGTTCTTGGAGTGAGCCAAGCTGACAACTGACCACTTCAAAGGGTAAACCCCCACACGTAAATTATGTTACGGACACTGATACACATCCATTATTACTGAGAATGAGCAAAGAATTGTGTTATTTTTGTTTCAAGGAGGTGCAGGTAAATTGCCGTATTATCCACTGTTACTGCTCATCAACTAGTCTTAACAAAACCTGTTCCACAGTTTATGGAGAGTTTTTATTTTAACACTTTCTTCTATTAATGGCTCTGTAATGTGAAGGAAGTTGTCAGACTTCAGAAATTTACATTGCCAAGCCTTTGTCTTCCTGAGGGTACATCTTGGTATCACTCTGGGAGATTCAGGCTGCAGAGGGCCTCAAAGTGGACAAATCTTCTTCTTCTTCTTAGGCAGTCCCTCGGAACCGAGGATGACTTGCTTCCACATTCAAAATGAGTTCGCAGGAGACTGATTAGTCCAATGCGGGACCTACAGTCTCTGTCGCAGGTGGGGCAGACAATGGTTGAAGGGGCGGCTGGGTGGGGTGCTTGGGTTGACATGTGCTCCTTGCGCTGCCTGCGTTTGGCTTCCGCTTGCTCCCGGCGAAGAGACTCGAGGTGTTCGGCGCCTTCCTGGATGCTTCTCCTCCACTTTGTGCGGTCTTAAGCCAGGGATTCCCAGGTGTCGGTGGGGATGTTACACTTTTTCAAGGAGGCTTTGAGGGTGTCCTTGAAGCATTTCCTCTGCCCACCTGGGGCTCCGAGTAGAGCGCTTGTTTTGGGAGTCTCGTATCGGGCATGCGGACAATGTGACCCGTCCATTGGAGCTAATCGAGCGTGGTCAAAGCTTCGATGCTGGGGATGTTGGCCTGAGCAAGAGCACTGACGTTGGTGCACCTATCCTGCCAATGGATTTGCAGGATCTTGTGGAGGCAGCGTTGGTGGTACCTCTCCAGTGCTTTGAGGTGCCTGCTGTACATGGTCCATGTCTCTGAGGCATACAGCAGGGCGGGTATCACTGCTGCTCTGTGCCATGAGCTTAGTGCCGGGTTTGAGATCCTGGTGTTCAAACACTCTCTTCCTCAGGCGACCGAAGGCTAAACTGGCACACTGAAGGCGGTGTTGGACTTCGTCATCGACGTCTGCCCTTGTTGACAGTAGGCGCTGCAGAAGTTCAATGCCATGCATGATAACCCCACACAAGCGGGTAATGAACTCCACCATACTAGACAGCATGGGCTAAAAATTCGAGAACGCTGGAATCCTGCCGGTAACAGTGTCAGCGAGGGCTAAGGGCTACCCGTCGAGAGAACGCAGGCAGCACCGGTATTTTGGCGCTGCTTGCTAACTAACATCAGCGCAGCGTTGTTTTTGTGCTGCTCTTTCCAGCGCTAAGTTCAGCAGGAGACCGAAGGTCGTGTCTATCTCCCGCTTGCAATGAAGGGGAAATGGGAAGAAAGGAGTGAACCTATAGGCCATGGACGGAACAGTTGTCGTACTTGCTACAAAGATATTACCTGTCACCTGATGTTTATTGATTTTTTTAATAGTTCATGAAATGAATGCATCTGTGTTCTCTGTAACGCTAATCTTTCCCCAATGGTTACTCTTGAAAGTGTTTAAATGTGTAGCAATCGTGCCAGCTTTTAGTGAGTCTTGCATACTCGACACAAAATAATTATTTGATAAATAATTGGTTATGGAATTTTGAATAAATTAATTATAATTCCTTAAAATCTTAAGCAGTTGAGTCCAGATTTGCTGGGGGGTGATGTCCTGTTGATAAAAGAGATCTTATCAGAGGTGATCTTCAAACGTTGCAATGGAGTTCCAGGCAAACTGATGCTCTTTGGGAATTCATTTTTTTATTTACTGGGAATCCACTGAGGGCTTTGTAGTTTTGTGCAGGTGTTCAATTCTGAACTAAAAGCTTGTTCCACAAGGTTTCACCCATTGATTTACTGACCCACAAACACTGTAGGCCCCCCGGAAAGTGGCCAGAAAATGCAACAACCTTGGCAAAGGAGGCGTTTGAAGTTCCGGCAGCCATCTGAGGTGCTTTTCACTTGTCAGCCTCCATTCTCGTATACAATCTCCCAAGTCCTGCCAGAATCCGCATGGCCGTTAACGCTGCTGAAACACTTTTAGCAGCTGCACTCACTGGTGTGCTTTAGAGTTGGTAACAATAGGAGCAGCGAAATCCAGAATGGATGAGCTGGCAACACAGTCGATTGACGTCATGCTCCGACTCATTACAATACTTTAAGCGAACGCAGGCTATGTCAGTGCTGTCGACCTGCCGAAAATGGCAGCTGCCGCAGGACCTGCTGTCAGTGGGCAATAGTGCAGCAGCCACCAATTCTAACCCGAATCTGGTAGTAACAGGTGGCTCTACCCCCAAATTTTTAGCTGCATGTCTTTGAAACTCCCTGACAAGGTAATCCAATGCCTACAGTAATTGATGGTGCAGCTCTCTTCCCTCTCAGCAGAGCTAGGACATGAGCAGGCCCTCTGGTTTGCTCAGCTCTTTGCCTCCCTTGCCGCCTCCACCTGCTCCTGCTCATGTGCTCAGTGAATCACCCAATGTACTCCATCAAAGTCACCATTTAAGTTACGCAGGATGCTGATTTCTGAGACTATATTTAGGATGATGAATGATGGCAAGACAAAGGTTAATGGCTGTCGTTTCAATGCCAAGCACGTGTCAGATCACTGTCAGTGCTAGACCACAGCAGATTTTTATGATTAGATGGTGAGTGAGGGTGTGAGTGAAAGAGTTAAAGAGGAAGAGAAGAGGTAGAGAAGATTCCCACAAACTCTGCTATGACACCAGGCCTCCAGCTTTGCCATCTCCAATGCTGCCTATCTCATCCCAAAGTGCCAATGGTGGACTCTTCTGTAGGGGTGAGTGTTAGTTGTGTGGGAGGACTACTGGCTGTCTCTCTCTGGTCGTGGGAAAGCATCTTGCGCAACAAGAGCGAAAATGGGTAAATATGTACTCTGGGCAAGGGCTTTCAAGCTACTCCATGTGTACGTCAGTTTACCATAGTGTGGATAATGACAAAAAGCAGTAGCAAGTTTAGCCAAGAAGGATAAGTAGTTGTGAGAGGACTTGCAACTCTTGGTGGTGTGAGTACTAACTCAGTGACAAGTATGAGAAGCAGAAAAATAAATCATTGTACGGGGTGAAGATTGGATCATGTGGGTTTGAACAGAAAAATTGAAAGATATGACAAGGATTCTTACCTTGGCATTCTTGGTGAGATCATTACATTTCTTTCCACACTGCAGCCAGTTCCTAATGTAAATACTAATTGCATTTGCATGTTATGCCATCTCACCATGCTTGTTTACCAGCTGGCTTTGGAACCCACCAACTCTCCAAGGGGAAAAGGATGTCCCTCTTCTCACAAACTTGTAAAAGTTTAGGGTCCTACTGGAACTCATCTTGCTGTTTGTTCCTTCCCTCCATTGGCTACACAAAAAAATCTTCCCTTTAAGATGCTGCAGGGCCATAAGAACCTAGAGCAGCACTTGGTTTCCTGTCTCAATCAGTGAGCTGACTACATTAAAAGCTTTTGGCTCAACTAACCCATGCAAATGATGGATGACTTGGAAAGTAGGACAAGTCTGTTTGATCAATTGAGTAAATTAATCCAAATTATATAGGTTTGGACACTAGTGATAAATCAACTTGTTGGCTTTATTAATGTCTACATAAGGTACAAGAAAGTAAATACATCAATATACTTACAAATAGGATATTCATCGGGGACTGTGAACTACGAACCAATCCAGGGGAGTTCTCAGTATGGAATATCAAAGAACATTACTAGTGATCCTATTTCTACATCTGGCGGAACAGTTTCTATGCAACATCAGATGACTTACTCTGAACCTATCAATTCTGAGAATATTGTCATGTGATCCTTGTGTTATATGCTAGTACACCAATAGATGGCAATGTTGCACGACATATACTTTATTCTAGCTGGAATGTAGATGGCATTTCAACTGTAATATGAATTATCTCATAGATAAGATAATTTTGCATGGTTATAAACATTCATACTCTTTCCAAGATAATAAGAAGCTAACCCAGACATGTCTCCAAACTAAGCCATAATTCTTTACACAAAGCTTCTTAAATTGCCTTAAACTGATATTACATCTTGCATGCTTAGCTTAGCTTAGGCCTGCAGAATTTTAACAACTTAATCTAAATCATGTTTCACACAAAATAAATTCATAATATACAAAGATATTAATACTGACTTCTGTATTGTTAAGCTATTTTTCATTATTTCTCACCAGATGTCTCTAAATCTTCAATCGAATCATGCCTAATGTATGTTTGCAGTTTCTACACTTCCTCCTTTACTGTAGTCCTCTATGCTAACTATCTCATGATACCCTTACCCATTATCTATGCTAACCTATTTTATTATACACTATCCTACAAAGTCATCCCACCAAATCCACTGGGCGGCCATTCTTTCTACCTTGCCCATTGCTTTTACACTGGGAGAACAAGATCGGCCCCTATATCTCAGAAAGTCTTGGTTCATTTTCTGAGGCAATCAAATAGGGACTGAAAACTTTATGGGCCCACCAAAACCCCACATATAACTTGTATTACGGACCTTGTTCCAAGTCTAATATTATTGAGGAAATTAGTGAAGGGTTGCACTGTTATTTTTGTAAGTTCTGTAAATTTCTGTAATCTGTTATATTGTTGCATGATATTGTTTATCTGTTATTTTAATAAAGTTGTTCTGTAGTTTATAGCTTAAACTACAGTAAGATAGAAATGTTTATTCTGCCACTTTCCTAAGTCTAGGAGATCATAACAGGACAGATAACATATCCAGTAAGCAAATACAGTAACAAAGGTTTCTGTTTAACTCCTGGCAGGTATTGTGCCTGTTCAATTTGTATGGCATGAGGGATTGCTTAGAGGAATGGTTCTTGACATTGGGCATGAGAGAAGTATCTGAATAAAATCCAAAAACGTAACCGTGCCTTCAAATCATTCCTTTATGTTGTTTTTTGTTTTAATCTAAAATTTACTTTGGAGTTAGGTATGTTTTTTTTTGGCTCTGTTCTGCTTTTGCCTAAGAGGAGTTTCATTGCAGAGATCAATGGCCGTAACATTTCATGCAGTCGAGGAGTGATGAGGCTGCTGATTATGGCATAATCACAGTCATTTTATCTGCAGTTTGATTACCAAAAGTAACAATCAGTATATATTGACCAATTATTCATGTATTTTTTTGATGTAATTCAAGCTCTCCCAAATGTGTCACTACCTTTAACTCCATACTGCCTGTTCACTGTTACATATATTTTTAAAGTTCCATAAAATTTTATTTTACTTCCAACTCTGTTCCTTTTTACACTATGGCTGTTAGATTAAACTTGAATCAAGAAAAAATGCCAAAATCACATGTATTAAAGATACCATTTAATTACACTGTGCTCATTCAAGATGAACTAAACTCAAACCCAGTTCAAACCATTATAGTTTCCTACCAGGTCAACAGTACAAGTGAAAACTGTAGTGTATGTACCTTTAAGAGAGAACTACTTTTACAGCTCCTGTATACTGTAGTACCGGCAGTGACCACACCTGTATATAAGCCTTGAGCATGCCTCTGTACCCCCAGTCTTGAGACTACTCTACTCCAGTAAACACCAGGTGATTGTTAAGTTACAGCGTCCGTGTAGTTATTGGAAAACATCCTACTTTAAGAATCAGGGATTTAACAGTGGCGACGAGGTCGATTCGAATCTGCCTGCAACTCTGCATTTCCCTTCAAGGATTCGCTCCGGGAGGGCGGTGGAAGAAAGTCGAGGCCAGAAGCACGGGCGTCGACCACGAGCAACCGCCCAGTCATCCGGCAGAGAGTAAACATCGCAGGGGAGGCTGTTGAGAGCCGGGCTTGGTTCCACAGCCACGACGATCCAGCAACAGACTGGCAACAGGTACAGTGCACACCCTTCGCAGACAGCGGCGGCTGGAGCCGACCGGCGGCATAGAAAAGCCGAGAAGGGTCGACGGGGTAAGAGAGAGGGTGAAGCGCACAGGGCGCGGCCGGGGGTTGAAAACCGAGCAGCGTCGAGGAAAAACAAACAGAGAGAGAGAGAGGGTAAAGCAGCAGCCGGGTTCAGGACCGAGCGACGGCAACGGGAAGGCGCACAGGAGAACGCGCAGAGCATAGCCAGGGCTCAAGGGCTGAACCGCGTCAGCAGGGAGAAGAAGGGAGAGCGCGGGAGACGCCATTGAGCCGCGGAGAAGAAGGGAGAGCGCGGGAGATGCCATTTTTAGAAGCCGCAGCGGAGAAGAAGGGCGAGCGCGGGAAGGAAGGAAAGCGCGGGAGACGCCATTTTGTGCCAGCGGAGAAGAAGGGAGAGCACAGGAGACGCCATTTTAGACAGTTAAATCACACTCAGGGATGTCGAAGAGTGGCAGTATCACTGCGTTCGACAATGAAGTCGAAGATTGGGCAACATATGTGGAACGCATTGAGGTGTACTGCAGGGCGAATGAAGTGCCAGATGCTAGGAAAGCACTGGTTTTGTTAAATTCCATGGGTGCAAAAACTTATGGCTTACTGCAAAACCTGATAACCCCAGAGAAGCCCGTAGATAAGAATTTCGAAAGCATAGTAGAAATCCTACAGGACCACTTAAGCCCCACACCGCTGCTGATAGCAGAAAGATTTAAGTTCCACAAAAGGAACCAGCATAAAGATGAAAGTAATGCTGAGTACTTAACGGAACTGCGCAAGCTATCGAAACACTGCCAGTTTGGAGAGGGACTAGCAGATACGTTAAGGGACAAGTTTGTGTGTGGGCTTCAAAGTGAAGGAACCCAGAAACGGCTTCTATCAGAAAAGGATCTTAAACTGGACAAGGCTTTCAGCATGGCAGTATCACACGAAGCAGCGCACGGGGCGCCGCAGAGATACAATGGAGACCGCAAGAATAAGGCACCAATGAAATGTCATATGGAGCAGGGAAGTGTTATCGATGCGGCAGAACAACACACGACCAGAAGGATTGTTGGTTCAAGGACCAAGTATGCAGACAGTGTGGAAAAGCAGGACACATAGCAAGAGTCTGCAGGTCAGGGAAGAAAACCAACAGCAAGAAATCTCCACAGGAGGAGTACAAAAAGGTACATAAGGTGATGGACAGTAGTTCAGACGAACAGAAAAGTGATACAGACTCCGGAAGCAAGGAGCTGGGTTGTCTGAAACTACATAAGGTAACCAAAATGGAGGATCACCAGACTATCTGGGTCACACTCAAGATAGACGGAGTCCAAGTGAAAATGGAATTGGACACTGGATCAGCCCTAACAGTCATAAACCAAAGGGACGACAAGCGGCTATTTTCACATATACCCTTGAAAGCTAGAGAGATTGTCTTGAAGACATACACGGGGCAAAAAGTCTAGCCCAAAGGAAAAATAAGGGTGAAAGTGATATACAAAGGCCAGGAAATATCTAAAATGGACCTATATGTATTGCCAGATGGAGGACCACCACTACTAGGATGGGAATGGATCCGAAAGATACAATTAGATTGGCATTCTATACAGGCACTGAAGGTTGAGGCCAAAAAGGATGACGACGTCACACCTGGACGACTGTCAAAAATGCTAACTGACGCACAAGAAGTGTTCCAGGAGGGACTCGGAACACTGAAAGGCATAACAGCAATGATTAAAATAGAGGGAAATGCAAGCCCAAAGTTTTTTAAGGCCAGACCGGTACCTTATGCGATCCGACCAGCCGTCAAAGCAGAGCTGGAAGGGTTGGAACGTTCAGGAGTACTGTCCAAAGTAGACTGGAGCGAGTGGGCTACACCCATCGTTCCTGTAATGAAGAGGTCGTTGAGTAATACGCCTGGGGAACCAAAGAAGGTCCGCATCTGTGGGGATTTTAAGGTGACAGTGAACCCAGTCCTTCACACGATACAATATTCGCTTCCACGGATTGAGGATATTTTCGCTTCGCTATCTGGAGGTAAACGCTTCACCAAAATTGAAATGGCCCAGACGTACTTGTAAATGGAGGTAGAAGAAGCCTCGAAACAATACCTCACGATCAACACTCATAAAGGTCTCTATCAATACAACCGGCTGGTGTTCGGGGTAGCATCAGCTCCGGCTATTTGGCAAAGGGTAATGGATCAAGTCCTGCAAGGGATTCCAGGGACCCAGTGTTATTTGGACGACATCCTGGTCACGGGCGAAAATGACAGTGATCACCTCGCCAACCTGGAGAAGGTGCTCACTAGATTAAAGGAATATGGGCTATGAGCTAATCGCCACAAGTGCGAGTTTTTCCAGAAGCAGATCTCGTATTGTGGCCACGTTATTGATGAAGAGGGGTTACATAAATCCCCTGAAAAGACTGAGGCAGTAGTCAAAGCTCCAGCACCGGAAAATGTGTCACAACTGAGGTCGTTCCTCGGGCTGGTGAACTACTACCATAAGTTTTTACCAAATTTGTCTACAGTAGTACACCCACTGAATACCCTACTGCAAACGGGGGTACTATGGAAGTGGAATGACTAATGTAAATGAGCTTTCCAGAAGTGCAAAGAATTGATCACATCAAAAGAGGTGTTGGCCCATTTCAACCCAGCACTACCAATCCGGTTGGCATGTGATGCATCACCCTATGGTATTGGAGCGGTGCTGTCGCACAAATTCCCAGACGGGTTGGAGAGGCCAGTAGCCTTTGCCTCTCGGTCACTAACCTCAGCTGAGCGCAACTACGCCCAGATCGACAGGGAGGCCCTCAGCCTAGTATGGGGAGTAAAAAAATTCAACCACTATCTGCATGGGCAGAAGTTCACCTTGCTGACTGACCACCAACCACTTGTCTTCATCTTTAATCCAAAGAAGGGCGTTCCGGTGATGACTGCACAACGGTTACAAAGATGGTCCCTTTTTCTAGGGGCGAACCAATATGAAATAGAATATAAAGGCACGAAACAGCATGGAAACGCTGATGGGCTATCACGCTTGCCACTGCCTACTGTGGAGGAAGCACCAGCAGTGGACCCTATCGAGATATTTTATTCGTCAATAATTGAACGATTGCCAGTAACGAACGCGGATATAGAGAAGGAGACCCGCAATGATCCGACACTGTCTCGGGTATATGATTCGACGGTGAGGGGATGGCCAACACATGGCGACTCACTGTTGCCAGCATTCTCATCCAGAAGAGAACAGCTCTCAGTATGCCAGGGGACAGTGATGTGTGGATCCCGAGTGGTAATTCCACCCAAGTTAAGGGAGAGAGTGCTAAATTAGCTTCACAAAGGTCATCTGGGAGGGGTGAAAATGAAAAGCCTTGCTAGGGCTTAAGTGTGGTGGCCGGGGATTGATCAACAAATCGAGGACCTAACTAAGAGCTGCTCAGGATGCCAGAAGGTCCAAAATGCACCACCACATGCCCCTCTACACCCATGGGAGTGGCCCTCCTCTCTATGGCAATGGGTGCATATTGATTTTGCTGGTCCATTCATGGACTCAATGTTTTTAATAGCAGTGGATGCGCACTCGAAATGGCCTGAGGTAATAAAAATGTCCTCAACCACTACAGAGAAAACGATTGCAGTCCTACGGACCATATTTGCCAGCAATGACTTGCCAGAGCAGATTTGCTCTGATAATGGACCACAGTTTGTGTCCGAAGAGTTTCGGAAATTTATGAGAAGGAATGGGGTAAGGCATTACACATCCGCCCCGTATCATCCAGCCACAAATGGATTGGCCGAGAGGTTCGTACAAACCTTGAAAAAGGCGATAAAGGCCATGTGCGATGATGAAATTCCACTACAGCATAAGGTGGACAATTTCCTGTTAGCCTACAGAAATGCGACACATGCAGTTACCAACCAGACCCCGGCCATGATGTTCTTTAACCGAAGGTTGAGATCTCGTCTGGATTTGCTCAGACCAAATGTGTGAAGAAATGTTGAGGATAAACAATTCCAGCACATCAATGAGAAGCCGACAAGGAGCTTCAATGTAGGACAACCAGTCTTGGCCCGTGACTACCGAACAGAGAAATGGCAACCCGGAACGATAGGCACACGGCAGGGGCCATTAATGTACACAGTGGATGTCGGGGAGAACATTGTGAGACGCCACGTCGACCAGATCTTAGCGTCACAGGAACGAGTCAACCCCATGTCTCGCGTACCTGGGGATGAACCCGACATACCGGTAGCATCTACCTCAGAAACAGTAGCAGTGGAAACCGATGAAAGGGGACCAGAATCGCCTCCGCACCAAGAACAAGAACCTCAGGAAAGGCGCCATCCAGAAAGGATCAGGAAGCCGCCCCAAAGACTTAATCTATAAATGGACTATTTCTGTTTAATTTGCATGTTAAGGTGTTAATTCTTATTTGCATATTATGGATACTGCTAATCTAAAAGGGGAGGAATTGTAGTGTATGTACCTTTAAGAGAGAACGACTTTTACAGCTCCTGTATACTGTAGTACCGGCAGTGACCACACCTGTATATAAGCCTTGAGCATGCCTCTGTACTTCAGTCTTGAGACTACCCTACTCCAGTAAACACCAGGTGATTGTTAAGTTACAGCCTCCGTGTAGTTACTGGATAACATCCTACTTTAAGAATCACGGATCTAACAAAAACACTGCTGAGATCTGGGTTCAGCTTCCTCATGAGGGAAGTATTTGCCATTTTCCAACAAACCCCCAAGTTCAGTCTTATCTAAAATGACCAGGTTTCAATTAGTGGGTGAGGTTTGTGCTCAACCTTATTACAACATTATTCAAATTATGCTGAAATCACTTCAACAGATACATAATTCACTTTTTGGGGGGACAGTTGTCAGAGGGGGATCCGTTGGAGATGGCAAATGGTTCAGGAATTAATCCTGTACAAATGAACTGAATTTAGGTTTTTCTGAATGAACAACAACTTGCATTTATATAGTGCCTTTAATGTAGTAAAACATCCCAAAGAGCTTCACAGAAGCGTTATCAAACAATACTTGACACCAAGCCACATAAGGAGATATTCAGACCAATTAAAGGAGGAGAGAGAAGTTGAGAGGCAGAGGGGTTTAGGGAGAGAATTCCAGAATTTAGGGCCTCAGCAGCAGAAGGCACGGCTGCCAATGGTGGAGAAAAGCATGTTCATTTGAATCAAATGTGTATGAAGTCACTCAACTTTATTTTAATCTAAATAAATTATATTTTACCATAGATCGTATCCCTTGTACTAGATTGACATCCAAATATAGAGAAATGGAATTTATATTAACCATGTCCTTTTAGTGAGCCCATGTGCATCATATTCTGTTTTGACAAATTGTGTCAGGCTGTGCATAGTTCTGTTAACACAGATTTACTTTGCACTGTTTCAGTTTTTAGATTTGCTGAAAAACAAATTCTAGATTTAAAAAAAGATATATGTGAACGATACCTGTGAGATCAAACTATATCAGCACCTGGTGATGTTATCGTTAATGATACATAAAACTTCTCTTAGAAATAAATTGATAAGTGAAGTTTGTAATAAACAGAGTCATTCTCCTCAGCATTATAGCTGTGTGGGTCACATAAGTCATCCTTGTGTGCTTTATGTGCCAAATGACAATTTGTGATTTTAGCAATTGGTAGTTTGTGGAAATAGTGTTTTACATCTATAAACTGAGAAAGAAATTAGAAACAATGAATTGACACGATTTTTAAGAATAGTCACAAACAGTAAAAGCATCAGTTAACAAGAGTTAGATAATAAATTAAATCCAATAAAATAGAAGGCTGGAGATTTTCAATTCTGTTTCAAGCTCACTGACTAATCATACATCTGCATGAGGTCAGACTTTCTAATGAATCATCGCTGCTGGTTGGAACCTTTTTGAAATATAAATCTGCCACTTGCTTTTAAGGTGTTCTCTGATAGTAATTGCATTGAGCATTTTATCTTTCTTCAGGTGCTATCTCACATTTCCATGCTGCTCTGAATTAACACTAGAACTCCTTGGTGACACTGCTTTATGTCTTATTTATAATGAGCAGCTGTGCTTTAACAATCAATGAAAAGGACGCACTGATGGTTGACATGGTATTGTACTGTATCACACCAAGTTAAACTGCAGACCATTTTGCACTTAGTTGCCATTTTCGACAACATCATGAACTGACTGGATTAGAGGGTAAATTCACCAGTCTTGCACTCCCTGCAGGGAGCTGCTAGTTGAGGGAGCATGCATCTTAGAATCTAGGCTAGTGTAGTAGCCATTCGAGTGCAGCTCCCTATTGGGAGCTCCAGGTGGGTGAATTTACACTTGTATCTTTATAATGTTCAGTGGAAGAATGATTTCTTTTTTAAGCCCCATAAATGATGTAAATATAAAAAATTACCTTTTTTAAGGGCAGTTCTCCCTTCCTATCTCAGTGATTTAAAAAAATCATTTTCAGCACTGACGGCTCCAGTTAAAAATTAAAAAGGAGCCATTTTGAACCTGCAGCTACTGATAAAGTGTCCACTGATTTGCTTAACAGAAGAAGTGGTACTGAAGCTGCATGTTCCTTTTCATGAGAGCGCTATTGTGAAGCAGGCCTCAGTGATTTGAGATGTGCATCTGACAGTGGTAAATAAACATAATGGCTGGGACAATAGTTCCATGACAATCTATAATAAGCAAAAGAAAATGTCAAATACGGTGTTATCATGAACTATGTTGATCCTATTAGGCACCCATGTACAGGAGCCCATTGTAAACAAGCTTACAAACTTAACAGGAGTATCTTAACTGGGATATCCTAACAAACATTCTTTAATAAGTAACTACACATTTAGATTTGAAGGAGTCCCGTTTAAACCTATTCAGTCTTACTATTTTTAAGTCATTTCAGACGTGAAGACAGATTGTCACCATTGACGTGATGGGAGATGACTATGCACAAGACTAATATGATAATTGTATACTATAGTTGTTTTCAAACTATAAACTAGTGAAGGAATAAATACATGTAGATCAATGCTGCTGTAGTTTTCAATTGAACCCACATTCGTCCCGAGTATGTTCTGATTCCAATATATCATATAATGGCCTATACTAGGTTTTGATTAATAATATTCTTTTAATGATGCTTGTTGCCCAGAGCCATACAGACTAGGAAGGTCATAGGTTCAATTCCCGAGTTGAGTTAATTGATCTCAGCCAACATGTCGATGGAATAGAGCAATTAACCTCAGCATTCCAAGACTTGAGATGTTACCAGGTTTTCCACAGTTGGTCACCATTCAGGATCCCCAGCTGAAAGTGTATACAGATGACTGTTGAGTGAGGATGGAATTGGAGTTGCCTCTGATGCCAGTGGTTGGATAGGCCAGTAATACTCACTGTCCAGGATCACACCTGATGAATAGCTATTTTGATGAAACCCTGGAGGGTTGCCACCTGGGAAAGCATACTTCTGCAAGAGTTATAGGGGGAGAAATTGGGTGAGTAGCGCCACCTGTTAGTGCCTAAAGAGGCAAGTCAGTGGCTGTAGCGCCACTGGCTGCGCCTCCTGCGATATTCAGCAGGAGCGCTAATGGTGGCGTTAGCCTTTTGCGCTGCGACCGATGACATCATCGGTGTGCACAGCGCCCCATTCGCGCCCCGATCGCGATATTTGGTAGCGAACGCCACTGTAGCGCCGTTCGCTACCCGCGCCTGGTTCACGGGACCTTGCTGTGCCGGCAGAGGCACAAGTTAAGGTGGAGGTGCGGGGCGGCCGCCTGCCAGCACCTCCGTCCCCGGCCTCCTGGTCCCCTCCCCGCGGCATTGCCGGCTGTTTCCCGAGAGTCCGGCACTTCTCCTTGGTGCCGGGCTCTTTTGCCAGCACTCGCGATCGGGGCTCGCGCTGCTGCAGGCCCCTCCCCCTTAACAGTGGGAGGAACGCCTGCAGTACCACAGTGTGGCGCTGCGGCACGTAGCGCTGCGAAATTCACTTTCAGCGCCCTAAGAGGGACGCGGAGCGCCTCGAGCCACACCCTGTCTCCCTCTAGGGGCACTTCAACTGAATTTGCGGCGATCGCTAATGCGGCGATCGCGGCGCAAATTCCAGTGCCCAGGCAAACTTAGCGCCGCTTGGGCGCCTCAGGCCAATTTCTAGGCCATAGAAACATAGAAGATAGGAGCAGGAGTAGGCCATTCGGCTCCTCGAGCCTGTTCCGCCATTTAATGAGATCATGGCTGATCATCCAAATTCAGTACCCTGACCCTGCTTTCTCCCCATATCCCTTGATCCCTTTAGCCTTAAGAAATATATCTAACTCCTTCTTGAATATATTTAATAAGTTGTCCTCAGCTGCCTTCTGTGGCAGAGAATTCCACAGGTTCACCATTCTCTGGGTGAAGAAATTCCTCCTCATCTCAGTCCTAAATGGCTTACCCCTTATCCTTAGACTGTGACCCCTGGTTCTTGACTCCCCCACCATCGGGAACATCCTTCCTGCATCTAGTCTGTCTAGTCCTGTTAGAATTTTATAAGTTTCAGTGAGATCCCCTCTTATTCTTCTAAACTCTAGCGAATATAAGCCTAATCGACCTTATGACCTTCAAAAGAGCAGGGGCCAGGGGCAAAAATTCAAAAGAAGTTAAAAGACTAGCATGTCTTGTAAACTACAACTGTGGTTAATAAAAAAATCTAACACTGTAAAAATGTTAGTGAATCTCCCATGATATTTCTCAGATTTATATTAATTGGGTTCTTAGCTCTCCATCATGCAGCTGGTGGCTGCTGCTCAGCATGTCATTATTGGAAGTGGAACTGTGGTTTCGGACAAAAATTTGGAATTTTTTTCAGTTTATGGTCCAGTCAGAGGCAGTGTGATATTATTATATAATAGTTGGTTTCCCATGGCATTGCCATGAAGAAATATGAAAAAAAGTTCTCTTCATGTAACTATTACAGTTCTTGGGAAAGATTGAACAGGTTGGGGCTTTTTTAAAGAGAAGTCTTGGAGGTGACCTGATAGAGGTCTTTAAAGTTATGAATGGGTTGGACAGGGTAGATGTGGAGAGAATGTTTCACTTGTGGGAGAAACCAAAACTAAATACATGGCCTCAATGTTCCGGTTAATTTTTTGGGGGGTGGCCCATTCAAAATACTGGGCATGTGTGGCTTATTGCATTGAAAAGCTAGCAAGCCAGCTGCGTGGGAGGTCCAAAGAGCTGCGCAATTGAGAGAACATTGCATGGCCGGGAGTTTCCACTTGATTACGCTGTTTTTTTCAGCGCAATTCCCCCGATATCGGCATAACCGACGCAAAAGATTGCAGAAATTTAAGCGCAAATTGCATTCAGCGCAACTCGAGTTTCCGTGATCTTTTGCACTAGTTTTAAAACATTGTGCTAGAAGCAGGCCCCGCCCACAAAGCAGGCCATGCCTCCAGGGTGATTTAATCACCATTGGGAGTTTCCGCTAATTACGCTCATTTACAGGCCTTCTAAGAGGCTCCAAAAATAAAGCTGGAACTTTTGGGTGCAAGGACACTAATAGGTACATTTTGAAAGGTTTTGAATTATATATTTTTTTAAGTTACTAAGGAACTCACGACTGTACCCCAATCTAAGTAGAAAATATTTTTGTATATTTTTTAAAAGTCAGTTTCAGTAATTTAAAATCGGGTTATTCACAGGTGGTGGATTGACACTGTGATTTAAAATGCTTACTCTTTGTGATAAACCCATTTCCAGCTGTATTAATCAAACTTTACCAAGTTACCACTCTTAAATATATCAAGGTATATTTTTTAAAGCAAAAATTGTATTTTAAAACACTGCTCAATTGCGCTGGTTCATGATAGATTTTGCTTTATGCGATATGCAAATGAGTGATAAGGTGCCACATAAAAATATATTAGCATGGATAGAGAATTGGTTAACAGACAGAAAACAGAGAGTAGGTCATTTTCCGGTTGGCAGGCTGTAACTAGTGGGGTGCCGCAAGGATCAGTGCTTGGGCCTCTGCTATTTACAATCTATATTAATGACTTCGATGAAGGGACCAAGTGGCAATGTATCTAAGTTTGCTAATGATACAAAGCTAGGTGGGAAAGTAAACTGTGAGGAGGACACAGAGAGTCTGCAAAGGGATATAGACAGGTTAAGTAAGTGGGCAATAAGGTGGCAGATGGAGTATAATGTGAGGAAATTCACTTTGGTAGGAAGAATAGAAAAACAGAATCTTTTTTAAATGGTGAGAAACTATTAAATGTTAGTGTTCAGAGAGATTTAGGTGTCCTCGTGCAGGAAACACAGAAAGTTAGCATACAGGTGCAGCAAAGCAATTAGGAAGGCAAATGGCATGTTGACCTTTATTGCAAGGGGGTTGGAGTATAAGAGTAAGGAAGTCTTATTACAACTGTACAGGGCTTTGGTGAGACCACACCTGGAGTACTGTGCACAATTTTGGTCTCCTTATCTGAGAAAGGACATACATGCCTAAGAGGTGGTGCAACGAGATTGATCCCTGGGATGAGAGGGTTGTCCTATGAGGTGAGTTTAGAAGAATGAGAGGTGTTCTCATGGAAACATATAAGTTTCTGAGGGGGATTGACAGGGTAGATGCTGAAAGGTTGTTTTCCCTGGCTGGAGAGTCTAGATCTAGGGGCCATAGTCTCAGGCTAAGGGGTTGGCCATTTCAAACTGAGATGAGAAATGTCTTCACTCAGAGGGTTGTAAATCTTTGGAATTCTCTACCCCAAAGTTGCTGTGGATGCTGAGTCGTTGAGTATATTCAAGACTGAGATTGTTGAGTCTGTGTTTCCAAATGTAGTTATGCTGAATAACTGGACACAGACTACAGAAATAATTAAATAGGTCTTTAGTAATTGAGGGTCAGGGCTGAACTGGAATACACTTTGCTCCACAGGGTTTATATACCGGTGTGGTCACCACCGGTACTACAATGTACAGGAGCCATCAAAAAGTAGTCCATCACCTTAAGGTATCCTCTTAAGGTGGTACAGGTTACATACACTACAATTCCTCCCCTTTTAGCTTAACAGTGTACACCCCAATTTAAACATTACATGGATAACATATATACAACTTTCACACAAAACTGTTCAAAGATTCAGTCTCTGAGGAGGCCTCCTGATCCGGGCCGGATAACGCCTTTCAGGGGTCTCTGGTTCTCGTTGCTGGGGTGACTCATCCATTTGGTCTCCTATGGATTGAACATCATCATGTACGTTCGAGTCTGAGGTAGATGCGACAGGCTCAATAATTTCTTCAACTGGTGTCTCTGCCGTAGACATGGGGTCGACCCTTGTTCTCGATTCCACAAGTTGGTCAGCATGATGTCGTATTACGTTCTCTCCAACGTCTACCATGTACATCAAGGGTCCTTGTCGGGCACGAATTGTCCCGGATTGCCATTTATCATTCCTATAGTCCCTGGCCAACACTGGTTGTCCTATTTCGAAACTCCGAGTGGCCTTGTTATTTACGTGCTGGAATTGCTTGTTTTCGACTTCCCTACGCACATTGGGTTTTAACAAATCCAACCGGGACCGCAACCTCCTGTTATAGAACATTATGGCAGGGCTTTGATTTGTCACTGCATGCGTGGCGTTTCGATATGCCATCAGGAAATTGTCCACCTTGTGTTGTAGTGGAATATGGTCTTCGCTCATGGCCTTTATCGCCTTTTTGAACGTTTGTACAAATCTCTCGGCCAACCCATTTGTAGCCGGATGATATGGGGCAGATGTATAGTGTTTCACCCCATTCTTTTTCATGAATTTCTGGAATTCTTCTGACACGAACTGTGGTCCGTTGTCTGAACATATTTGTTCCGGCAACCCATTCCTTGCAAATATGGTTCTTAGAACTGCGATCGTCTTTTCAGAGGTAGTGGTCGACATCTTAATCACTTCTGGCCATTTAGAATGTGCATCTACTGCTATCAAAAACATGGAATCCATGAATGGACCTGCAAAGTCGATATGCACACGTTGCCATGGGGTTGAAGGCCATTCCCACGGATGCAGCGGTGCAATTGGAGGTGCGTTTTGAACTTTTTGGCACCCTGAGCAGCTTTTAGTCAGATCCTCTATTTGTTTGTCGATACCTGGCCACCGATAAGCCCTAGCAAGGCTTTTCATCTTGACTCCCCCCAGATGACCTTCATGCAATTCCTTCAGAACTCTCTCCCTTAATTTAGGAGGAATAATCACCCTTGTTCCATACATCAATGTTCCTTGACAGACGGACAGCTGTTCTCGTCTGGCTGAGAATGCTGGTAACAGTGGGTCGCCCTGTGCTGGCCATCCCTTCACTGTCAAATCGTAGACCCGAGACAGTGTCGGGTCATTTCGGGTCTCTCTCTCAATACCCGCATTGGTGACTGGTAAGCATTCGATGATGGTCGAGTGAAATATCTCGACAGGGTCAACTGCCGGTGCCTCTTCCGCTGTAGGTAGTGGCAGGCGCAACAGCCCATCAGCATTACCATGTTGCTTTGTACCTTTGAATTCAATATCATATTGATGTGCCCCTAGGAAAAGGGACCATCTCTGAAGCCTCTGCGCCGTCATAACCGGAACACCCTTCTTAGGGTTAAAAATGGAAACCAACGGCTGGTGATCTGTCAGCAGCGTAAACTTTTGGCCTTGCAGGTAATGGTTAAATTTCTTAACTCCCCACACGAGGCTGAGAGCCTCCGTATCTATCTGAGCATAGTTGCGCTCTGCGGAGGTCAATGATCTGGATGCGAACGCGACTGGCCTTTCCAAGCCATTTGGAAACTTATGTGAGAACACTGCCCCGATACCATATGGAGAAGCATCACAAGCTAAGCGAATAGGCAGCGTTGGGTTAAAGTGAGCCAACACTTCCTTAGAGGTGATCAGTGCCTTGCTTTTTTGAAAAGCCCGCTTACAATCATCGCTCCACTTCCATGGTATTCCCATTTGCAAAAGAGTGTTCAGCGGGTGTAACACCGTGGATAAATTTGGAAGAAACTTGTGGTAATAGTTAACCAACCCAAGGAACGACCTCAACTGGGATACATTTTCCGGAGCGGGAGCTTTCACAACAGCTTCGATCTTGTCAGGTGACTTATGGAGCCCCTCCTGGTCAATGACGTGGCCGCAGTACGAGATTCGCTTTTGAAAGAACTCACATTTCTGCCGATTAACTCTGAGCCCATATTCTTTCAATCTGGTGAGCACCTGCTCCAAATTCGCGAGGTGATCCTTATCATCATCTTATGTAATCAGAATGTCATCCAGGTAGCATTGTGTGCCTGGAATTCCCTGCAATACCTGCTCCATGGCCCTTTGCCAAATCGCTGGAGCCGATGCCACTCCAAAAACCAGTCTATTATACCGATATAAGCCCTTATGTGTGTTGATCGTGAGATACTGGCGTGACGCTTCATCAACATCCATCTGTAGGTACGCCTGCGCCAGGTCTATCTTGGTGAAGTGTTTCACGCCAGACAGCGAAGCGAAGATATCTTCAAACCGCGGAAGCGGATATTGCACCGCGTGAAGAACCGGATTAACAGTGATCTTGAAATTGCCACGGATGCGAACCTTCCCAGGTTCCCCCGGCTTGTTGCTCAACGAACGCTTCATGACAGGAACAATGGGTGTGGCCCATTCGCTCCAGTCCACCTTTGACAGTACTCCTGAACGTTCTAGCCCTTCCAGCTCTGCTTCCACAGCAGGTCGTATCGCATAAGGTATCGGTCTGGCTTTGAAAAATTTTGGGTTTGCATGTTCTTCAACCTTGATGTTTGCCGTAATCCCTTTCAGTGTTCCCAGTCCCTGTTGGAACACCTCCTTAGCATCGTCCAATATTTTGGACAGTCGTTTAGGTTTGACGTAGTCCTCTTTACAGGAATCTACAGTCAGTGCTTGTATGGAATGCCAGTCCACATTTATTCTCCGGATCCATTCCCGTCCTAGTAGTGGCGGACCTCCATCAGGTAACACATACAAGTCCATTTCCTGACTTTCTTTACCGTTGTAGACCACATTTACTTTTATCTTTCCGATGGGGTATACTATTTGCCCCGTGTATGTTTTCAATACAATCTCCGTATCCCTCAGGGGAATGTGCGAGAATAACTTTTTGTAATCTTGCTTATTCATGACCGTCAATGCTGATCCAGTGTCCAATTCCATCTTCACTTGGACTCCTGCTATCCGAAGCATGACCCAGATAGTTTGGTGGTCTGCTGTGTTACCCACATTATGTATTTTTAGACAACCCAGTTCCTTACTGCTGGAGTCTGAATCCATCTTCTGTTCATCCGAACTGTTCTCTGTCACCTTGTGTACTTTTTTGTACTTCTCCTGCGGCGACTTTTTGCTGCTGGTCTTCTTTCCTGACCGGCATACTCTCGCTATGTGACCAAGTTTGCCACATTGCCTGCATTCTTTATCTTTGAACCAGCACTGGTTCTGGTCATGCATTGTCCTTCCGCAACGATAGCACTTTACTGCGCCCAATGCCATTTCATTGGTGCTGAATTCCAATGGCCTTTGCTGTATCTCTGCAGCGCCTCGTGCTGCTGCCTCGTGCAATGCTGCAATGCTGAAAGCTTTGTCCAGCGTAAGATCCTTTTCCTCTAGCAGTCGCTTCTGGGTTCCTTCCATTAGGAGCCCACACACAAACTTATCTCTCAGTGCGTCTGCTAGTCCTGTACCGAACTGACAGTACTTTGATAACTTGCGCAGTTCGATTAAGAATTCAGCGTTGCTTTCCTCTTTAAGTTGAATTCTTTTGTAGAATTTAAATCGTTCCGCTATCAGCAGCGGCGTGGGGTTTAAATGCTCTTGCAGGATAGTAACAATATCCGTGAAACTCTTTCCTACCGGTTTATCTGGTGTTACAAGGTTCCTTAATAACCTGTACGTCTTCGCACCCATCGAGTTTAATAGGGTTAGTGCTTTCTTATCCTCCGGTACCTCATTCGTTGTACAGTAAACTTCGACGCGTTCCACATAAGTGGCCCAATCTTCCACATCGCTATCAAAAGCAGTGATGTTACCCATTTTTGGCATCCTTGTTGAGTTTCCTTTCCTTCGGATATGATTATTATTTTAATTTATTTTTTTCAAAATGGCGGCTTCCCGCGCTTGGCGGCTTTTCCCGTGCTTGTCTTCTTCCCCTGCCGACTCAAAATGGCGATTACCGCGCTGTTGCCATTCTCACCTCCCAGCGGTCCTTTATTTTCCCCTACGCTGCTGCTCTTGTTCCCCGCCGCTCCCGCGGTCCTTGTGGACATAAACGCTTTTCTGGCTGCTGCGCATCTCTGCCCCGATTGCAGTCCAGCCCCTGACACCAGCTGCGGTCGTGTTCTCCGCCCTTTTCGTCGTTTCCCTCCCCTTCTCTTACTGACAACTCTGCCGACTTCCCCCCCGTGCCGCTCGATCGGGCTTACCCGCCGCTGTCGTCGAAGGGATGTTCACTGATGTTTGACTTCGTGGCCAGAAACCAACCCGGGTTCCTGATTGCCTCCCGTGCTATGCAGTGCCCAGCAGGATGTTGAGGGTGGATGTCCTTGATCGACGCCCGTTTCAGAGGCGAAGCTTCCTTTGATGCAACTGCTGCTAGGTAAGATCAGACTCGTCGCCACTGTTGAGTCTGTGTTTCCAAATGTAGTTATGCTGAATAACTGGACACAGACTACAGAAATAATTAAATAGGTCTTTAGTAATTGAGGGTCAGGGCTGAACTGGAATACACTTTGCTCCACAGGGTTTATATACCGGTGTGGTCACCACCGGTACTACAATGTACAGGAGCCATCAAAAAGTAGTCCATCACCTTAAGGTATCCTCTTAAGGTGGTACAGGTTACATACACTACAGAGATAGATAGATTTTTGGACTCTGGGGGAATCAAGGGATATGGGGATCAGGCAGGAAGGTGGAGTTGAGATCAAAGATCAGCCATGATCATATTGAATGGTGGAGCAGGCTCGAGGGGCCATATGGCCTACTCCTGCCCCTAATTCTTATGTTCTTATGAGTTTGAGCGGAAACTCGGGGAGGGGGGGGGAAACAAAACACTTCCCAAAACGGGTGCAATTTTGGACGCAATTTGCACCGGAATCGGCAATTGTGCCCGAAGCAGAAACTCTACCCCAAGATAGTTACTAATAAATCCTATTAGGAAATAAGGAGAAATTTCTTAATCAGAGAGTGGTTAGAATGTGGAACTCGCTACCACAGGAAGTGCTTGAAAGGAATAGAAAGATATGCTGAAAGGGTGAGATGAGGTAGATAGAATTGGAGGAGACTCATGTGGAGTATAAGCATCAGCACAGATTAGTTGGGCCGAATGGTCTGTTTCTGTGCTATATATTCTATGTAACTGTTTCTGTGTTTTTTCATTCCATCTGATTTTTTTTCCGACATGCTTTTCTTCAACTCTATCAGTGTCCCTTTTTTGGTCTCTGTTTGCTTTTAATACACATCCTGAGCCCAAAAGAGAGAGGAAAGTCTAAGACTTGAGAGCAATCTAAAAGCAGGGCCTGCCAAAATTGGAGAGTAGCATTTGATGTGGCTGGCTGAAAAATGCCACTGATGTTAGGCACATACATGGAGATTGGAATAAACACCATTGACGAGTGTTCAGCTTACACATCCATAGAGTGAAAAGAACAGGAGGGAGGGTCCAGGTCAAACAACACAGCTCTGGGAACAGAGCATGGAGGGATAATTACAAGTCCTGGCCCTTTTCGGGCTACCCCAGATCAGGCGTATTCCCCAGACGTTCACCTTCAACTTAAGTTAGAGATAGCTGAATTCCATAAGACGCTTAAATGGGTCTAAAGGTTCAGGCTATCTCTCCCTAAAGGAAAGGAATGACTGAAGATGTTACCGTCCTCCAGATAGCACTTTTAATATGTTTAACTCAACTGTAACCTTCCGGATATTATGAGGGTCCAGAATACCCCCCAGAATTCTGCAACCCCTTACCAAAGCATGTACAGAGATTTGAGTTTGCGAGTTTATACAGAAATACTTTGTGAGACAATTCTAAAAATATATAAATTTATTAAAGAACCGACATGTAGTTAACAGTTGGTGAGTCCATTGCAACACTACAGTTCAAAAATAGCTTACATTTCTTATTTCTCAGAGATCCTTATTTTCAAATCTTAACTTCATTACATTTCTACATTTCTTACTTATTTCTAAATCCAGATTATCCACCAAAATCAAATTGTAGTACAGTTTGATCCCCGAGACTCAAAGTTAAAAACTTAAAAATGGTGCCTGTAAAATTGAGAAACACTTGGCTCATTCAGCGACTTCTGACTTTCTGTTTGAAAAGGTCTTTCTTTTATACCCTTTTTGCAGTGGTTTATTCTTTGAAGTTCTCTGCTGATGTACGCTAATTGTCTTTATTGATACCTCTGTTGAATGCTTTCTAACTTACTGTCAATTCAACTACTGCATGCATAATTATGTCTCTACCTTTATGTGTTCCAAAAACCATCATAAAAACAATATGACAGCAATGGTTTCTGTTTGATGCCATTCTTACAAAATTCTTTCATTCAATTCTTAATATTGGCTTAACTGGTTTTTAGCAGACATTGTGACTCCATGGTGTTCCAAGTTCAATACAAAAACAATGTAATTGCTTGGTGTATCTATTGAAGTCATATCTTCAAAGTGTTCTTGTCGGTATCATATTTACTATGTATATATTAAAGACACTTTGACTGAGTGGTTCATGCATTTCTAGCTATTGTAGGATTCGCAAATTTGAACATTGTCCTATAAGGGTCTATTGGCAGAAAAGGCCTTAATTTTAAAGACTGTTTTAAAAGAAGCCCAGAAAAAGGGGCACACAAAATGGCCACCAGACCCGGTGACCAGCTTTTTGGGACATTTTAAAATGGTTCCTGCAGTCCACAGACAGCTTTTGTGGATTCAGCCCACAGTAAGTTCTGGAATGCAATTTCGGAGAATGCGAAACCAGACAGAACCCCATACATATGGATTGGATGCAGATCCAATCAGATCGGCCTGTAGATAAAGGCCATCAAAATGTTTACCCAGACAAAGGGAAACAGCCTCAAATTCAAAGGGGAACATCAAGACCCATTAAAGACAATACAAGGTCATTCCAGACCAGAGATGGCAGTTACCGGCCATCCCGAAAGTACTTTAAACACAATGACTACCCCTCTGTGCTACAAGCCCACCAAAATTTAAACAAAGACTAACCTTGATATGAGTGGAGATAAGGGCCTCCATGAGAAGCATAACTGGAGACCTGGGGTAGCCATTAGGAGTTCGAGGTCGGAGAGAGAGCAGTGCGGAAGAGCAAGAAGAGCACTGTAGAGATCATTTTCACGAGATCGTTCGGGGGTCCGAAGAAGGTGCAGTTCGGTTAGGAGTTCGGGTTCGGTAGAGAGGCTGTTCAGACTCGGAAGAAGAAGACGATTCGGTAGACGATTGGGATCGGAGACGTTTTGAAGACTTTTCTAACTGGGACTGGTGAGCATGTTTCTGGCCCCTCATAATCTAATCTAGCTAGGTTTAGGGGTAGGCATTTTAGGGGATAATTAACAATGAGTTGTTGTCCCTTGATGTTCCGTGTGTTTCCCTATTTCATGGTGAACCTTGTAAAGTATAATATGCCTGTGGATATATTGGTTAGTACTGTATTATGATTTGTTTTTCCCTCCCATGCACCTCATTTTGGCTTATATTCAAGTTTTCCTTTATGCAATAAAATTTCACTTTGTTTCATTAAACTTGGTCTACAGAGTATTCTCTGCATTGCAGTTCCTGCCTCAAAGTCCAGTGTACAGAACCAAAGGGGTGAGTGGGTCGAACCACTCGGTAAATTACTGTGCAAAAGAGAGAGAGGTCTCACCAGAGAGAGAGACCTAGCAAAAACCCCTTACGCTATCTCAATTGGTTGCATATTTCATCTTATGTTTCCGGTCTTCCAAGTTTAACATTCAAACTATTTGACCAGCAGGTGTTTCTTTCACTTGATGTCATCTTTTCAAAGGCACATGCCTCTTTTAATGTTTGTGTTTATGTTCAACGTGTTAGCTTGTAACACCTTAAACTGGGTCTTCCATTGTGTTATTCCCAAACTTCAGACCCTCTGGAATCACCAAACTGCCATTTCAATAGGGTCATTGTTTTAGGATATTTAACAAATTTCCATTTCAAAGCTTGTTTGGTTTTTACAATTTTGTTATCAAACCAACCCATCTCAGAAGCCTCTTTTCTGTTTGCAGCCTTTGTCTCCAAGGCTTTCCAGACTTTTAAACCCAGTATATCATGTATTAATAATGTCAGAAATCTTCATAGGATGGTGTATTTTTCTGAAATATGGCTTATTCCATCACAAGCAGAAAGCAAAGCCAAGGGTCCAGAGAGATGGGAACATCTATGTGGGTGAAGGTTGTTGCTGTTATTGAAAAATGGATTGAGTAAGTTTTGTGATGCTAATTTTTGAGAATTTTTGTTTTTTGCATGCTTATTGTGTTGCAAATTTTATTTTTAGGGACCTATAGTTAGAAAAATGGGGAACTAATTATGGCTACTCAAAGGAATGAGAGTTATTTTAAAGGCTGGTTCCTTTTTTGCGAATGGTAATTTTTTGAAAGATAGCAAATAATGGCCTGGAATTTGCTGTAATAATAATGGTGAGGCTGTCTGTGCTCACCATTATTACTGGGTAAATCTCACAGCAACATCAGCGTCTGCATGTTCGCAGTTAAACGCAACATCCAGAAGTTTCTGTCAGAGTTACCCTGCTCCTCCACAAGATGCGCTGTTGCAGTCCTCGCCAACAGACTCAGCACTGAAATCACGGCAATGGCGTGAACTTGACAACTGGAATTTCTTGAGGACTTAACTGGTGGAATAGATAAGGGAGAACCAGTGGATGTGGTGCATTTGGACTTTCAGAAGGCTTTCGATAACGTCCCGCATAAGAGATTAGCATGTAAAGTTAAAGCACATGGGATTGGGGGTAAGGTACTGACTTGGATAGAGAACTGGTTGGCAGACAGGAAGCAAAGAGTTGGAATAAACAGGTCTTTTTCTGAGTGGCAGGCAGTGACTAGTGGGGTACCGCAGGGATCGGTCCTAGGACCCCAGCTATTCACAATATATATTAATGATCTAGACGAGGGAACTAGGTGTAATATCTCCAAGTTTGCAGATGACACAAAGCTGGGTGGGTGTGTGTGCTGTGAGGAGGATGCCGAGAAACTCCAGTATGATTTGCACAGGTTGGGTGATTAGGCAGATGCATGGCAGATGCAGTATAATGTGGATAAATGCGAGGTTATCCAATTTGGTGGCAAAAACAGGAAGGCAGATTATTATCTGAACGGCAATAGGTTGGGAGAAGGGGAAGTGCAACGAGACCTGGGTGTCCTTGTGCACCAGTCGCTGAAGGTAAGCATGCAGGTGCAGCAGGCGGTTAAGACAACAAATGGTATGTTGGCCTTCATAGCGAGAGGATTCGAGTACAGGAGCAAGGATGTCTTGCTGCAGTTGTACAGGGCCTTGGTGAGACCACACCTTGAGTATTGTGTGCAGTTTTGGTCGCCTTATCTGAGGAAGGATGTTCTTGCCATGGAGGGAGTGCAGCGAAGATTCACCAGACTGATACCCTGGGATGGCAGTAATGATGTATGAGGAGAGATTGGGTCGATTGGGCTTATATTTGCTGGAGTTTAGAAGAATGAGAGAGGATCTCATTGAAACTTATAAAATTCTAACAGGACTAGACAGACTAGATGCAGGAAGGATGTTCCCAATGGCCGGGGAGTCCAGAACCAGGGGTCGCAGTCAAAAGATAAGGGGTAAGCCATTTAGGACAGAGATGAGGAGGAATTTCTTCACCCAGAGAGTGGTGAACCTGTGGAATTCTCTACCGCAGAAGGCAGCTGAGGCCAATTCATTAAATATATTCAAGAAGGAGTTAGATATATTTCTTAAGGGATATGGGGAGAAAGCAGGGACAGGCTACTGAATTTGGATGATCAGCCATGAACTCATTAAATGGCAGAGCAGGCTCGAAGGGCCGAATGGCCTACTCCTGCTCCTATCTTCTATACTTGCCCACTAGATCCAGACTAAAAATGGCTGAAAAAGTTAGGGCTCATACATTTAGAGGTAAGTGAGTTTTTAACGATGTAATAAGTGATAATTACTGCTGAACAACCTCCCTGGCCCTGAAAAATTAATTTTACAATTATGTAGTCTCATTCCCTCAGGAGAAAATTAATGTTGCAGATTTAAAAGCAAAATACATTTTTTTTTAACTTTTTCTGTTTGTCTCTTTTATCTCTCTCCCTTAATCCGATCTTCATTTTCCAATCTTTATTTTGCTCTCTCTACATCATTTAAATATGATTAATATTTCCTGTTTTATACTTCCTGGTTTGGACTGCGCATGTCTCAGTGAGGATACTTCAATCTGATTGGTTGAAGAGCCTCGCTCTTGCCACAGATCCCCTGTAGAGAGCGGCACATTGAAACAGACAATGGATTCGTGGAAATCCCAGCAACAACAACTTGTATTTATATAGCACCTTTCACATAGTAAAACGTCCCAAGGTACTTCACAGGAGTGTTATAAAACAAAATTTGACACCATACCACATAAGGAGAAATTAAGGCAGGTAAGAGGTTGGTTTTAAGGAGTGTCTTAAAGGAGGAAAGAGAGGCGGTGAAGTCCAGGGAGGGAATTCCAAAGCTTAGGACCTAAGCAGCTGAAGGTACGGCCACCAATGTTTGCGCGATTAAAATTAGGGATGTTCAAGAGGCCAGAATTAAAAGAGTAGAGATATCTCAGGGGGTTGTGGGGCTGGAGGAGATTACAGAGATGGGGAGGGGCAAGTTATGGAGTGATCTGAAAACAAGGATGAGAATTTAAAAATTGAGGTGTTGCTTAACTGGGAGCTAATGTAGGTCAGCAAGTATAGGGTGAAGTGTAATGATCCCCGCTGACAAACCCGTGCAAAGTCTGTTGGTCGTTGTACGCAAGGTTAATGGTGAAACCATTCCTTCGCCGCGGAGAGCAAAGTCCGGGCCATTATGTTTTCTGATTGGTTGCTCATTGGATAATGTTAAATTTGAGCAAATTGGCTTGCCTTACAGACACATCAAATGTATACCAGATGCAAATTTTTATACTGTTGCATGATTTTTATCTTGCTGAAACCTAAAATCTTACTGTAGTAGAAAACAATGTTGAACTGGATTACACTTACATTGGCCCAGAACTTGGTGTCGGGGGCTTGCCGCGCGTGCAAGCCCCCGATCTGCACTCACCCTGCGCGCTGACATCTGAAGCCCGGGCCTGCTTGCATTTCCTGTCACAGGCCCGGTTCAGATGTCAGCGCGCAGTGCTTACCTGATCCAGCGGCGTAGTTAGTGCGATGTGCCGGCTGGGATCAGGTGAGCACTGTACAACCAATTCATGAGTTTGAGAGTAAGAACTGTCAAACTCATGAAAGCTACGGGGGCCCAAAACACTATTTAAACTTTAAATAACAATTTAAAAAACATCCCAATCATTAAATTAAGTATAAATAAGTTTAAAAAAATAATTTAAACAATTTTTTTTTTGAAAAAAATAAATTTTTAATAAAAAAGGGTCTAAAACTAAACTTACCTTATTGTAGATTCTTTAAAATAATAAACCTGTGGAAATTTTTTTTCTAAATTACACTAAAACACCACTTACCTGTAAAAATAAATACTTACGTGTGCTTTTTACAAGCGTAAAGACCGGAGGCCTTTAGACATGCGCAAATCCCCCAAAACAGAGGAAATCCAAGACGCACGCGCTGCCCCCTACAGCGCACGCACTAGCCCCTTCACCTCTTGGGTTAGAGGAGAGGAAATGCCGGTTTTCAGCGCATTCGCTGTGCATGCTGAAAACCAGCATTTCCTCCGGCCAGACGCGTGAGTACCCCTTCCGTACTCACGCGTTTGGGGAGGAATTACTGCCCCATTGTGTGTAAATGTAATAATGTGTAATTTAGAAAAAATATACTCTGACCCAGGGCGAATCTGTAACTGAAGTCACATGGGATTTTAAAAGTGCTCTATTTGAGATTCGGAAGGATTGTGCTATAATAATAAACAGTAGAATCTTATAGGATTTATAGTTTGACCCAGAGGTCCATGTAATATTTGGTCAAGTCATTGAAATCCAATGTGGACAGGATGACCCATTAGTTACTTTGGTGTTTGAAATCCTCTCTATGGTATTTACAGGGATGATACAAGGAGGTGATGTCTGTCATAATAGAACTCCAAATACTATTGCTATAATCTAGATATCAGCTTACCTACTTGGTAGCATTGTCATATTTGGATCAGAGGTTTGTAGGTTCAAGACCTATACTAGGATTTCAGTGCATAAACTTGGCTGACACTCCAATGCAAAAGTGAGGGAGCATTGCATTGTGAAAAGTGCAGAGAAGGTTCTGTCTGACTACAGAAGTGGATGTTAAAGTTCCCATGGCAATACTTGAAGATCATGAAGTTCTGGCCAGTATTCGTCCCTCAACAAAAACCAACAAAAATAATTGAGATTCCTTGGTCATTCATCACTTTACTATTTGTGGGGAGGCAATAACAGAGAATGGTGGCTGCATCTTCCTATATAACAATCCTGACCTGCAAAAGTAATTAATTGAGGGAGAAAGGAAGGGCATCCAAAGCTAGAAGCTCCCTGGATGACTAAAGATATAGAGGTTAAAATGAGACAGAAAAAGGAGGCTTATGACAAATGTAAGGTTCATAATACAGTAGAGAACCAAGCTGAATATAGAAAGTACAGAGGAGATCTAAAAAGGGGATAAGAGGGGCAAAGAGAGAGTATGAGAATAGATTAGAGGCTAACATAAAAAGGAAACCAAAAGTCTTTTATAAACACATAAATACTAAAAAGGTAGACAAAGGAAGGATGGGGTCAATTAGGGACCAAAAAGGAGGCAGAGGGCATGGCTGAGGCACTGAATGAGTACCTTGCATCTGTCTTCACTAGAAAAGAGGATACTGCCAATGTGGTAGTAGTAGACGAGGCAGTAGTGATATTTGATAGGATAAAAATAGTTAAAGAGGAGGTACTTAAAAGGTTGGCAATCCTCTAAAAGTAGAAAGGTCACCCGGTCCAGATGGGATGCATCCAAGGTTATGAAGGGAAGAAAGGGTAGAAATTGCAGTGGCTCTGGCCACAATCTTCCAATCCTCCTCGGATATGGGGGTGGCGCCAGAGGACTGGAGGATTGCAAATGTTACACCCCTGTTTAAAAAAGGGGAGAGGGATAAACCTGGCAACTACAGGCCAGTCAGTTTAACATCAGGGGTGGGGAAACTTTTAGAGACAATAATCTGGGACAAAAATTAATTAGCATTGTGGAAAAGTATGAGTTAATAAATGAAAGTCAGCAGGATTTGTTAAAGGAAAATCATATTGGACTAACTTGATTGAGTTCTTTTGATGAAGTAATGAAAGGATTGATGAGGGTAGTGTGACTGATGTTGTGCATATAGACTTTCAAAAGGCATTTGACATAGTACCACATAACAGACTTGTTAGCAAAATTAAAGGGACAGTGGCAGCATGAATACAAAATTGGCTAAGGGACAGAAAGAAGAGAGTAGTGGTGAACAGTTGTTTTTCAGACTGGAGGGGGGGATACAGTGGTATTCCCCAGGGGTTGGTATTGGGACCCCTGCTCTTTTTGATATATATTAATGAACTGGGTATACAGGGCATAATTTCAAAGTTTGCAGATGACACGGAACTCAGAAATGTAACAAACAATGAGGAGGATAGTAACAGACATCAGGAGGACATAGACAGACTGGTAAAATGGCAGACACATCACAGAATCACAGAAACCCCACAGTGCAGATAGAGGCCATTTCGGCCCATCGAGCCTGCACCGACACATATCCCACCCGATCCCCGTAACCCCTACTCCAACACATATCCCACCCTATCCCCACGTATTTAATCCCCCTAACACTAAGGGTCAATTTATCATAGCCAATCGACCTAACCCGCACATCTTTGGACTGTGGGAGGAAACCGGAGCACCCGGAGGAAACCCACGCAAACACGGGGAGAATGTGCAAACTCCACACAGACAGTCGCCCGAGGCCGGATTCGAACCCGGGTCCCTGGCGCTGTGAGGCAACAGTGCTAACCACTATGCCACCGTGCTGCAGATTAAATTAAATGGCAGATTAAATTTAACGTAGAGAAGTGTGAAGTGATACATTTTGGTAGAAAGAATGAGGAGAGGCAATATGAACTAAATGGTAGAATTTTAAACAGGATGCAGGAACAAAGAGGCCTGGGGTGAATATACATACATCTTTGAAGGTGGCAGGACAAATTGAGAAGGCTGTTAAAATCAGAATATGGGATTCTTGGCTTTATTAATAGAGGAATACAGTACAAAAGCAAGGAAGTTATGCTAAACCTTTATAAAACACCGATTAAGCCTCAGCTGGAGTATTGTGTTCAACTCTGGGCACCACATTTTAGTTCGGATGTCAAGGTCTTAGAGAGGGTGCAGAAGAGATTTACTAGAATGGTACCAGGGATGAAGGACTTCATATGTGGAGAGACTGGAGAAATTGCAGTTGCTCTTTAGAGTGGAAAAGGTTAAGAGGAGATTTGATGGAAGTGTTCAAAATCCTGAAATGTTTTGATAGAGTAAATAAGGGAAAACTGTTTCCAGTGGCAGAAGGGTCGGTAACTGGAGATCACAGATTTAAGGTGATTGGCAAAAGAACCAGAGGCGACATGAGGAAACATTTTTTACACAGCAAGTTGTTGTGATCTGGAATGCACTGTAATGAAAACAGGTTCAATAGTAACATTCAAAAGAGAATTGGATAAATACATGAAGGGAAAAATGATAGGACTATGGGGAAAGAGCAAGGGGTGTGGGACTAATTAGACAGCTCTACCAAGGAGCTGGCACAGGCACAGGCACGATTGGCTGAATGGCCTCCTTCTGTGCTGTATCAGTCTATGATTCTCTGGGCTGGATTTTCATTCAGCAGTTGGGAAGGTGGCGGGACTACAACTTTCAGGTTTTAGTCCCGCCTCCATCAACATCCGGCCAATCCACGCGATTTTCCCTTGATTGACCTTGTTGAGCCCACCCAGCGGGCTCACCAGACCAATTAAGGGCCACCCGGTAACAGGTGACATCACAGACTGAAATTTCATCTGTCAAGACATCTTGACAGATGAAATATCAGTGTTTCACAGCTGTTTGAAGCTGTCAAACACTGACAGTCTGACTTCTAACCTGAGTCCTTCTACGCAGACTCAGTTAGAACTCTCACCAGCACTGAAAGCTGAAGGCTGTCACTTTTGACAGTTCGCAGCCATTTTGCTTTCAGTGCCGGCTGAATGATGGACTCCCAACGCCTAGAGGAAGAAAGGCTGTTAAGGTAAGAACAGGTAATTTAAACTTCTTTACACACTTTAGACACACCAAACACACTTACCTTTGCACTCATGCACCCATCACTCACCTGAACACCGACATCGCGACCCCTCCAAGTCCTTCAACCCAACGGCCCGCCTGCTCTAACCTGATGTGGTTTGGAGCCGTTGGGAATCCCACACGACACCCCTCAAAATAGGGATTAGGCTAAAAACTGCCTGTTAACTACCTGTTAACAGGCAGTTAATTGGCACTAAGCCCTTCCCGCCTCGGGTAGGTGGGTCCCAGTGCGGGGCGGTTACCCGCCTCCTTTGAAACTTATGTGGAGGCGGGTTTTGGGCAGGATGGTGTCGAGACCCCCGAATTCAGGATTTTAGCCCCCTGCACGCCTAAAAGCCCGCCTCATGGCACACTGAAAATCTAGGCCTATGATTCCAATAGTGCGTAGCACTGAAATATTTTGATGCATTTATATACTGACTTACGACAGCAAGTATTTATTTTATTACTATAAGCACCAGTGAGAAGGAAACAAACATTTATGAACATATACTCATAATAGGCTAGAAAGTCATGTCAATAGATGTTACCTGGGATGAAAGATTATAGTTATGAATTCACCAGAATGATACCAGAGCTTAGGGGGTTAATTTATGAGGCCTGGTTGCATAAACCTGACTTGTATTCCCTCAAGTATAGAAGATTGAGGGGTGATCTGATCGAGGTGTTTAAAATATTAAAATGATTTGATAGGGCAGATATGCAGAAACTATTTCCTTTGGTGGGGGAATCAAGAACAATTATCTTAAAATTAGAGCTAGGCCATTCGGGAATCGAAATCAGGAAGTACTTTTTCAAACAGGGTAGTAGAAATCTGGAACTCTCTCCCTCAAAAGGCTGTGTATGCTGGGACAATTGGAGCTTTCAAGACTAAGATTGATAGATTTTTGTTAAGTAAGCTTATCAAGGGATATGGAGTAAAGGCGGGTAAATGAAGTTAGGTGCAGATCAGCCAGATCTAATTGAATGGTGGAGCAGGCGTGAGGGGCTGATTGACCTATTCTAGTTCCTAATGTTCCTATGAAGAGAGACTTGAGAAGTTAGGGCTTTTCTCACAAGAGCTCAGAAGGTTAAGGCATGACCTGAAAGGGTTATGATAAAATAGTGATATATTGGCCCATAAATTCCGTTCCCTACAGGTGTGTACGTTCTGTATACTCACCTGTAGGGCCAACGGTTTTAGGCATGCACTGCGCATGCGCTGGAAACCGGAACTTCCGTTCTTCAAAGAAAGGGCTTCACTGGTCAAACGCCTGCGTGGGATAGGCAGCACGTACGGCTGGAACTTCCGTTTTTTTCAGCAGTTGCTTCAGTCCAGCTAAGTCTGAAACAGCTGAGCCTGGAAAAGTAGGCCAGCTTTTAACAAGGTAAGAGATGAAGAAAGTAAAAGAATTTTTTTTTCCCACTGATTTATCATTTTAAACTACTTTAAAGAAAGGTAAGTTTATTTTTAGCCCTGTTAAAAACTTTAATTATTTTTTTCAAAAATTTACATTTTTGTTTAAAATAGTTAATTTATGTAATTTATAGTCATTTTAAAAACGTGATTTTTAAAAAATTTATTTGAAGTTTTACTTAGGTTTTGGGGCTGACCTCTATTCATAGATTTGACAGGTCTTCCTGTCAAATCTATGAATGGAGATTCCCTGCTCCGATTGGCTCCCCATGGCCCACGTGATCCCAGGGACGCTGCGAACCTGCGCCCCTGGGATACGCGTGCCCTGCACACTGGCAGTTTGAAGAGGCATAGCAATGGAATTCTGTGCGTCCCGGGAGCCCTCCGGTTCAGGCGGAGATTTTTCCGGATCGCAGCCCTCCGCCCGCAGGAGGGCTACAAATGGAATTTCTGGGCCATTGTATTCAGTGATTGGCAAGATGGTAACAAGAGTAGACAAATTTAAGATAATCACAAAAGAAATAAATAGGGATGGTAGAAAAAAATTGCTTAGAGAAGTTTAGAAATGTGAAATTCTGTGCCACACACCATTATTGGAGAAGAGTCCATAAATTATTTTGTAAGGGAATTAGATAGTTGCTTGAAAAAGTGGAATATTAACAGGTATGAGGAGTGAGCAGAAGAGTGGGATTAGACTAGTCACTTCCTTTGGAACAAAATACTGGCAAAGACTTGATGGGCTATATGATCTATTTTATGTGCTGTTGTGGCGGAGCCACCAGGGGGACTCTGATCTAATGTACATAATTATCTTTAACAAATTATTAGCTACAGGATTAATCTGTATCTTTGTTCATATCATTGCATGTACATAGCGCAGTCCCTTTAAGAATGAGACCAAACGCGATGACGTCATCACGTTCATCACGTGATCCTCCAGCGGCGGGAAAACGTGATGACGTCATGACGTCAGGCTGGGGAGCCGCCCTAGCCAGTCCTCGTGGAGCCAGCAAAGAGTACAGACCTGTAATGTAGTTCTCCTGTGTTTTCGTTTTAAACTCTGCTGATTAGTATTAAACATCGTTTGTTTGATAGACTGACTCGACCTCAGTCCTTTAGTTAGGAATCTAGCCATTCCTACAGTGGTGACCCCGAATTTTCGTGAACAATTTTCGCGGAAAAAGCGAAGCGTGACGAAACATGGCAGCGAACTCCGTGGCTTTGAAGCTCCCACAGTTTTGGGAAGAACAGGCGGCCTCCTGGTTCGTCCAAGCAGAATCACAATTCGATCACCGAAACATCGTTGCGGATCAGACCCGTTACCTTTACGTGGTCTCCGCACTCGACAGCTCTACGACCTCACAGATCATCAGCCTGCTCGAAAACCCCCCGGTTGACAGCAAGTATAATACTCTTAAAGTGCGGTTAATACAGGTCTTCGGGCTCACGAAGGCGGAGCATGCCCGCCGGCTACTCGCTTTGCCCGAGCTTGGCGATTCCAAGCCATCTGAGTTAATGAGCCAGATGCTCACACTCCTTGGCTCAGAACCACAATGTTTCCTCTTTCGGGAGTTATTCCTGAGTCAACTACCCGAGCAGGTTCAGGCTGCCCTTGCCAGATCGGAAGCCACAGATTGCGCAGCACTGGCTGCAGAAGCAGATACGATTTATGCGGTCACACAGCAAGACTGCGCCACCAGGAGGCACCCCTCCCCCGTGAACGCCGCCCCGATGCCTCCATCCCCCGGCTTGTGTTTTTACCACGCCCGTTTCGGCACGAAAGCCAGAGGCTGCCGCCCTCCCTGCAGTTTCGCGCCTAAAAAAAAGCCGACATCAGCACCAGCAGCAACTCCAGAAAAGGAGGACCGAGTCTGAGGGACGTTCCGCAGTCGCGATGGCGATTGGAAATTCTGGGATGATCCTCTACATCACAGAGTCCCTCTCAGGCCAGCGCTTTCTATGCGACACCGGGGCGCAGTGTAGCATCCTTCCTGCCTCAGCACTCGATATTCAGTTTGGGATGCACGGCCCCTCCCTCGTGGCAGCTAATGGCAGGGCCATTCGTTCCTTTGGCAAATGGCGGGTCCAGATGTGCTTCGGCGGGCAATGGTTTCAGTGGGAATTTATTACAGCCAAGGTTTCGCAAGCCATCCTCGGCGCGGATTTCTTATGCGCCAACAGCTTCTTGGTGGATGTAAGAAATCGTCGATTGGTCAATGCGGCCACCTTCCACTCCATCCCTTGCTTCCGCAGTGAATTCCCGGAGCTGACCAAGCCCACTTTCTCCTCCTCGACCACTAAGCATGGTGTCGAACATCACATTACTACGACTTGCTCTCCGGTTTACGCACGAGCTCGGCGCCTGGAACCCGGCAAGCTCGCGGCTGCAAAGGTAGAGTTTGCCACGATGGAACGGCTGCGGATTATTCGCCGGTCACATCGTCCTGAAGCCCGGCGGTGGATGGCGGCCATGCGGGGACTACCGACGCCTTAATGACGCCACTACTCCCGATCGGTACCCAATCCCGCATATACAGGATTTCTCCGCCCATTTGGCGGGAAACTCCATCTTCTCCAAGGTCGACCTCGTCCGTGGCTACCACCAAGTTCCCGTACACTCACAGGACGTCCAGAAAACGGCTGTCATCACTCCCTTTGGACTGTTCGAGTTTCTACGGATGCCATTTGTGCTCATGAACGCCGCACAGGCTTTTCAACAACTAATGGACTCGGTCCTGTGGGATCTTCCCTTTTTATTTGTCTACTTTGACGACATCCTGATAGCCAGCTCTACCAAAGAGGAACACGTCTGCCATCTCCGCACCCTCTTTCGGTGCCTCAGCCAACATGGCCTCATAATCAACCCGGCCAAGGGTCAGTTCGGCCTACAACAGATTGACTTCTTGGGCCACCGCATTACTTCGGAGAGCACAATTCCGCTGCAGTCAAAGGTCGAAGCAATTACGGCATTCCCAAGGCCGCAGTCCACCAAGGCTCTTCAAGAATTCCTGGGCATGGTGAATTTCTACCACCGCTTTGTGCCCAAGGCAGCACGACTCATGCAGCCCCTCTACGAGGCCCTCAAAGGTAAGGCCGGAAAGGATACAATAGCCTGGACGGTCAAAATGGACAACGCTTTCGACAACACAAAAACCGCTCTAGCCAATGCAACTATGTTGACGCACCCTCTGCCAGGTGCCAACATCGCCCTTACCACCGACGCTGCCGACTATGCCATAGGCACTGTGCAGGAACAGTGGGTCAACGGGACGTGGCAACCACTGGCATTTTTCAGCCGCCAACTCCGGCGCAACGAACGCAAATACAGTACTTTCGACCGGGAGTTGCTGGCGCTGTTCCTGGCTATCCGCCATTTCCGTTTTTTGTTAGAAGGACATCCCTTCACTGCGTTTGTAGATCACAAACCACTGACCTTCGCCATGGCCAAGACCGCCAAACCGTGGTCGGCTCGACAGCAGCGACAGCTAAATTTCATTTCAGAATTCACGACAGACGTCCAACACATAGCTGGCAAGGACAACTTGGTAGCTGATTGCCTTTCTCGCGCGACCGTACGGGTGGTCCAGCTGGGCATCAATTATGCCCTCATGACTACCGATTAGGCATCCGACCCTGAAACACAGGCGTATCGCACCGACACCTCTAGCCTCCAACCGACCGATGTGCAATTCCACGCTGCAGGCACCTCGTTACTCTGCGATTTCTCCATGGGAGATCCCCGCCCGATCGTTCCAGTCACCTGGCGCCGCAAAGTTTTCGATGCCATACATGGGCTTTCGCATCCTGGCGTGAAGGCATCTCAAAAATTAATGTCGGCTAAGTTCGTCTGGAGAGGAATGCGTAAGGATATCCGTGACTGGGCTAACACCTGCGTCGTCTGTCAAACGTCTAAGGTGCAACGTCACGTTAAGGCCCCATTGGCCACGTTCGCAGTACCAGAACGTCGATTCGACCATGTCAACATGGACCTCGTCCGGCCGCTTCCACCGTCGCAGGGGTTCACACACATCCTCACCATGGTCGATCGTACTACTAGATGGCCAGAGGCAGTTCCTCTGGCGTCTACTATGTCCGCTGATGTCACCAGAGCATTCCTCTCCTCGTGGGTCGCACGTTTCGGCGGACATTTCTTCAGACTGCGGTCCACAGTTCTCTTCTGAGCTCTGGAACGCTGTGGCCCAGGGTCTTGGCACCAAGCTTCACTGCACCACGGCCTATCACCCGCAAGCAAACGGTTTTTGCGAACGTTTCCACAGATCATTAAAGGCATCACTGAGGGCCAGCCTCCAAGGCACCGGATGGGTGGATAAGCTTCCGTGGGTCATGTTGGGTCTCCGCACGACCCCCAAAGAGGACCTGCAATCGTCCGCCGCGGAGCTCGTGTACGGCCAGCCACTCCGCGTACCGGGAGATTTCCTGCCGCTTCCAACTGAGCCGTGGTCCGCAGCCGAACAACTCAGCAGCCAGGGCTTTTGCGCCTATCCCAACTTCGCATCACGGCCTTCCCTCTTCACACGTACCAGCGGAGCTGAAGAATGCTGAATTTGTATTCATTCATGATGCCCATAGGGATCCGCTCAAGGCCCCTTACACAGGCCCTTTTCGCGTACTGGAGACAGGCGACAAGAGTTTCTCTGTAGACATCGGTGTAGGGACTGGGTGCTAGGGTTTGGATGATCAGCCATGATCTCGTTGAATGGCGGAGCAGGCTCGAAGGGCCGAATGGCCTACTCCTGCTCCTATCTTCTATGTTTTCTATGTTTCTATGTAAACCCGACCACATATCCATTGACCGTCTCAAAACGGCACACCTGGACATCGACCGGCCAGTAGAGACTGCAGAGCCACCACGACGTGGTCGACCTCCCGCTGCATCCACGCCAGACCGAAGGCTTCCGTCCGCCAGCCCGCCCGCTGTTCAACAACGTCCACTCCAAGAATACAGGAGTCGCTCTGACAGGCTTGTCAGACCTCCTAGTCGATTGACTTTTACTGTTAAAGACAATTCTGGGGGGGCGCATGTGGTGGAGCCACCAGGGGGACTCTGATCTAATGTACATAATTATCTTTAACAAATTATTAGCTACAGAATTAATCTGTATCTTTGTTCATATCATTGCATGTACATAGCGCGGTCCCTTTAAGAATGAGACCAAATGCGATGACGTCATCACGTTGATCATGTGATCCTCCAGCGGCGGGAAAACGTGATGACATCATGATGTCAGGCTGGGGAGCCGCCCTAGCCAGTCCTCGTGGAGCCAGCAAAGAGTACAGACCTGTAATGTAGTTCTCCTGTGTTTTCATTTTAAACTCTGTTGATTAGCATTAAACATCGTTTGTTTGATAGACTGACTCGACCTCAGTCCTTTAGTTAGGAATCTAGCCATTCCTACACTGTAACATTTTATGATTCTATAAATGTAGCTGTACAAAATACATTTCTTAAAAGTTAAGCAAACAAATAAAAAAGTATTTATTTTACAAATCAATTAAGTACCATGATTCCCCCATTAGTACTCAAAATAATGAAGTGATCCAGATAGTGTTCTAATTATACGAGGGTTAATGAAATCCTGCATTCAATTAGTCAATCTTTAACTGCTCATGCATATTAGAGTGAACATTACTCTAAGTAGAGATTTTAAATGTAAAGTTCTTACCTCCTTATGTCTTTCATAGATTCTGAATTTAAACCAACTCCTGGGCCTTGAAAATAGTCTAATACTGAAAGGCTGGTCTTTGATAAAAGTGAATTTACTCCATGAGTGTTACAGCCAGGTCTCACCAGGGATGATTTCAGAGAGCAATGGAATTTAACAGTTTTCGTTTCTACTTGAACTGGGACCCAGAATTTATTGTATGAACTGGATTGGTTTAGGTAGTGTAATGTAGCTCCCAAAAGACACAGAAAAATAAAAACATTGTCAAATTCTGTTATTTCTGGGAAATTCTTGAAGTTCTCCCTGATGAAACTTAGCAGTGATGGCAATTGAGCATGCCCACATTAAATGTTACTCTACTGATTGCTTTGGGCTAATCTTTCAGTACAAGACTTTTCTTCAGAGTTAGAAGTTGGTTAAAAATAAAAGGCTGTGAAATACACAGCTGAATCTGATTTTTGTCCTCACTCTGTCTCCTTCCATTTAACAGTGACCTAGAATGGAAACTTTGGCCGCATTTTCACTAATTTAGCCTGTGGACACCAATTACAGTGCTCCAGTGGCATCTTAAAAGGGCTTCACCAACAGTGATATTGTCCTTTGATTGGTGTCCCACTGATAGAAATAGCAACATTATTGGGCACTTATACCAGTCTGACTGCTAGTAAAAGTTAACATGAATGTATTTACCAGATTTAGATGAAATTATTTTATATGAGTACTTAATTATTCAACAGTAATATTCATGAATCAGATATGTATTGAAGTAGTCCTAATTGTGTTGTGTGGAATTAAGATAACCAACTTCAATGTTGAGATTGCTTTTAGGACCTTTAAAATTTGATTTACTGTCAGAGTATACCTAGGTGAAATAAGATGGACCATATGATGACTGTACATCCCCTGCAGTGATAAATATGCTGCAGAACAGAGACTGGCACCCTTTCAGGTAGCACACAGACTGTCAAGGTGACCCACCTACAGCCTTCGTCCAATTCTTCACTATTGCATTAATCTAAGTAAAGATATTATTGAACATTCAAGCTCACAGCTAAATATACAACTGAGAATGCTTTGTCTACTCTGTTGTGTTACCAATTTATCCTAGTACAAAAGAAAATTTTTAACACCTGAATGAATCTTCTGTTCTTTTTCCAATACAGTACATCAGAGCATTTGAATTATTAGACTGTAAACGGTCATGATCCATTAATAAAATATCACAACGTGTATCCTATTACGTCAAGTACTATAGAAGACTTGTACTTTTGTTTGAGTAACCTAGTTAATAGCCATGTAGTCGCAAAGAGCAGAACAAAAATGATATCATATTGACCTTTACTCTAATAGTGCTACTGCTGACATTTTGCTACTGTCTAAATAAAAGCATATTGCTACTGTATAGCCTAACATTTTCAATCCCATTAATGAGCTATTGATTCTGCAGTATTGTTATAATGTGGGGACTAGATTAATTGTGTGCTCACCAAGATGAGGAATGCTTTGTTGGGGAATTAAATAATTTTTATGCTCACAGTTAGCATCAAAGGTTATTAGATCAGCTAAATCACAGAAGTCTGTAGAGTAAAACTACACCAGTGTGAGTTTTTCCGTTTTACAGAATAGCCATCCTTTGGCATCACTCAGTGAGATTGTCAGTTTAGTGCTAGTTTTGCACAGTGGGTCTATGCCCACTGAGAATGGAATACAAACTTTAACCCTCTTTTTTTTTAATTTTAGATCGAAAACTGTTATTTGTTTATGTAACTGTTACTATTGATAATTTAAATTACAACCTGATTGAGAATTATTAAAGTAATCAAGAACATTATAAAAAGGAAGGAATCTCTGTTTTAATTCTGATTTTTTAATCTATTTTCCCTCGAATTGGGCTATTTCAATGCCACAGTCTTGCCTGCAGAAATCTCCATGGGCACCAGAAATGCATGACTCATTGCTTAGACAGTCAGGAAGTACAGTTGCACAGTGATGAAAAGGATCCCCCTCCACCTGGTGTACCCTCCTGGCCCCATGCAACTCCACAAAGAATACAGAAACACACCTATATTTTTTGTGATTAAACAAGTTTTATTGACAGTTCAGATAAATAAAGAGATCAAGTTATAGCGATTCTAGGGTTACACAATTAGAGTTGTAAAAGGCTCAAAAATCTAAACATATAAACGTGATATTACCCCCCCCCCCCCTGCCACAAGCATGTTAACAAACAATGTATAATGAGGGAGCTAAGGAATTTCCACAGACACAGGGAGGGTGACTATAACAGTACAGCTACAGCAATGTGTCTGTTTGGAATGCCAGGTGAGTGGCACAAACCATGGAAGCAAATGCCCCAACATGTCCTCTGGCTGCTTGTCCAACATCCAGTACTGGATGAGCAGAAATGTTCTCTAACTAAATATTGGGGAGTCCAAAGCCATTGCCTTCGGTCCCTGCCACAAACTCCATTCCCTAGCCACAACGCCATCTCTCTGCCAGGCCACTGTCTAAGGCTGAACCAGGCCATTTGCAACCTTGGTGTCCTATTTGACCCTGAGATGAGCTTCTGACCCCATATCTACTCCATCACCAAGATCGCCTACTTTCATTCCATAATATTGCTCATCCCTGCCCCTGCCTCAGCTCATCTGCTGCTGAAACACTCATTCATGCCTTTGATAGCTCTAGACTCAACTATTCCAATGCTCTCCTGGCCGGCCTTCCATCTTGCACTCTCCATAAACTTAAGTTCATCAAAAACTCTGCTGCCCGTATCCCAACTTGCACCAAGTCCCATTCACTCATCACCCCTGTGCTCGCTGACCTACATTATCTCCGTCCAGCAACACCTCGATTTAAAAAATTCTCATCCTTGTTTTCAAATCCCGCCATGGCCAAGTCCCTCCCGTTCTCTGAAACATCCTCCAGCCCTACTTGCCTTTGATATCTCTGCGGTCCTCCAATTCAAACCTCTTATGAATCCCTGATTTTAATCACGCCACCATTGGTGGCTGTGCCTTCGGCTACCAAGGCCCTAAGCTCCGGAATTCCCTCCTAAACCTCTCTTCTCCTTTAAGATGCTCCTTAAAACCTACCTCTTTGACCAAGCTTTTGATCACCTGTCCTAATATCTCCTTATGTGGCTCGGTGTCAAATTTTGTTTGATAACGCTCCTGTGAAGAGTCCTGGGACGTTTTACTACCTTAAAGGTGCTATATAAATGTAAGTTGTTGTTGTTGGAGTAGAATTCATATCAGCAATGGAAATCAGAGCCGAATCTGCAAGTTTAGTGTCTAATGCTCTGACTTTAAAGATAAATAGATTTCAAATATGATTTTATTAAATATCGAAACCTTTATATAAAATATTCCAGAAAACTGAGGAAAATGACCTTCTTCAGTCATAAGTATCTTGTGACCTTGCTGCTAGCACAGACCTTTGTATAGGAGGATATTAAACCAAGTCCTTTCTACCTTTCCTGGTGGACAACCAATAACACTAGTTGCAAATACCAGGGAGAAACATTTTTTTTAGCCAATATTCCCCTCAACTCTCAAACCCTGCTTTCCTAAGACTAAAAGCATATGATTTATACAATCTCATTTGGCTACCTTCTCCTAGTCCTCTAATAACTAGATAAATCTCTTAATTGTTAGGTATAAGGAGTCATACTTCTACACTGTGGGGAGCAAAATAAATCAGTGTTCAGTTATATGCCAAATGCTAAGGGAGGTATTGTTCATAAGTTATTTTGACATAACATTAAAAATAGATGAGGGTTTATTAAATACAGGCCGTGTGTTCTTTATTTTCTGATGTCTTCAAAATATTTACAAAAATAAATCATTATTTAATTGGATTAAAATATGGTGCATGCTTATCATATATATGTGGTTCAAACAGCTGTAGGGAATTAGGCAAAAAATTGTATACAGTGGGAGCTGAGAGATTTGCAGATTAATACATAATGCCCATCAATGTTACAGGTACTTCTTTCTCATCTGGTTACTATTTGATAGAATAGGCTGTGGCTAGGCATAACAAGGCTTTGTTATTAACAGGTCAGGATATGCTAATTTAGTTTCAAACTGAGTAAATGTATTTTAAACAGTAAGTTAAAATCTTTAGGATTGTAAAACAACCACATTCATGAAAATAGGTCTTTGAGAGAATAGCACTCAGTCCATTTGCTAAGAATGGTTGCTGAATGACGGGTCTGTTGGTTCTAAATTACTGCGAAAAGGACTGGATATCTTTGAGCAGTTTAAATGTCCCGAGTGACTTGCTTTTATTTGTTTTTTCTCTGTGAGATCATATAACCCTTTGATTTCTCCCTCACCTTGACATTTCATCTACAAAGTGAACATTGAGAATGACAAACTGAACAGTATCTATGGACTCAACAGATACTCAAATCTGTATTTTATCTATGATTTTATTTTTTTCTCTGTTTATTCTGCTCTCATGAAAGAACTGATAACTTCTATGATTCATCTTTGGACGGAGAGCAGACATTGTCTAACAATTGCCAGTACCACAAGCTCCAAGACCAGCTGATGGGAGAGAGAATTGTGCAGTATATTTTGCTGCTCTGGGTTGGAGAGTTACGCTGCTGTATGATGCCTGCCGAACGTGCGAGCTGAGATGTAATGAACTCCCTCTCAGAGTGGAGGTCAGATGAGACTGCTGAATAGACGGCGACTTGAATTGTTTGGGTGAGATGGGATTCCTCCTTCTACATACAGCAGTGTGCTGCCTCTGCTGTAGAGTTTCATATTGGAATATATCTTTATGTATATTGCAGCTACATTTTCTGTTGATTTTCCCCTCTTTCTGCCATTTCATCCCTCCACTCAGTCTCCTTGAGTAGCACTTTTCTGCAACCCAGTACCACTCTGTGCTCAGTGACACATTGGCTGCAGGGCAACATGCACTCTCTCAGTCTTCCTCCCTGCTACTGGGAAGTGTCCCGCTGGGAGGTGCAGTCAGGAGCTGACAAAACTCATTAGAAGTGTGGAAGCTGAAGCTGTGACTATGGGAGTGTGAAGCAAGCATCTTAACCCTTCGGATACGGAAAACAATTCCCTTTCTTTATTATTTGAAGGGACTGTGTTATCAGCAGTCTCTTCCTTGTAAACCAAACAACCCTACTATAAACTGATCAGTGAACTCCAAATCTGCAGTGATCTTTTCAATAACTTTCTAAAGAATCTCTACATGGAGGTGGCACTATTTGAAGACGTCATAAATAGGATCATAGCTGGCAGATCCATAGCATGCTCCCATCTGCTAATGGGCAGTTTTGATAGGTAGCAACTAAACTTTTTAACAGTCTGACACGGTGGCACAACTCTTTTTTCCTACCAGCTCCTTTCTTTCCAAGAAAAAGGCATCGGAGGACCAATCTTCCTGGCACCCCCTCTGGCTCGGCTCTGGACAGGTGTATTACATCTGTAATACTGGGTGCCCGTCCAGGCCCAGGAGCACTGGTATTTGCTATCCCAGGCTGGCATCACTGGCACAGGTCTACCCCTGGCAGGATCTAGTGGTAGCTGAAAATGGGATGTAATTAAAGCTCTGCTGCAGAGGCCAACATTCCCAACTGTGTGGAGAGCAGCAACCAGTCTTTTGCAAGGCTTACATATCTTCTGTTCATAAGGAGAAATTTGTAAACTTATCTTGGGGCTCCTCTTTGACTTGCTGCTGGAGCCCCTCAGGCCCTCTGGCCTTGGAGTGGAGGCTCATAGAAACACAGAATGATACAGCACAGAAGGAGGCCATCATGCCTGTGCTGGCTCTTTGAAAGAGCTATCCAATTAGTCCCACTCCCCTCCTCTTTCCCCATAGCCCTGCAAATTTTTCCTTTGTAAGTACATATCCATTTTCCTTTTGAAAGTTACTATTGAATCCACTTCCACCACCATAACCTCAATGCCTGCATTTTTGGGTGCCACTGTATCTCAGCAGCCTGTAGAAATGCCAGGAATCCCAGGGCAACGTAAAAAGGACACTTGGGGTTACGGTTCTCTACCTCCTTTTCTCATGACCTTTACATCTGGGGAATAGATACGAATGGGCATTCTTCAGGGGCACTATTCAGGAAAATCAGCCCCGGTATTTTTGTGATAGATTGCCATGAAAATAACCATGTTGTAGTACAATTTGGCAAATACTTATTTCAAGTTCCTTATTAGTGACAATTGCTATTGCATACAGTAGCATTGGAACTGTACCAACACCACCCTGACATCAGGAGCAAGTCAATTATAATGCCACTGCAACCCATTACACCTATTTTCTTTAGACGTGATTGTGATAGACAGAAATAGTATTTTATGACATACCCTTTGAGAATATCTCTGCAGGTTATATGCATGTTGTTTTAAAGCTTTTTACACCATAAAATGTTTACATAAAAGAGCTACACTGGAGATTAGCACATGCCCTCTAGAAGGAAATAGAACAGAAAGTGATTTTATTTGCAACTAGACAAGTTGTCGTATTGTTGTCTAAAAAGTTGTCATTGCAAAGCCTTGTGATGCTGATAAGATCACGCTTTCAGTTATAGTGAAGGTATTACATTTGCATCTTTCTATATGATAGAGACAGGAACAGACTCTTGCCCACAAGAAGCAAAGATCTAGAAATATATTTGTTATTTTGTTTCACGTGCATGTGATTTTTTTTTTACATGTATACTAGTGGTCCAGAAATTCTGTTCACAGGGCAGAGGGCTGCGATTTGGAAAAATCCGCGCCTGGACCGGAGGGCTCCCGGGAGGCGCAGAATTCCATTGCTGTGCCTCTTCAAACTGCCGGTGTGCAGGGCACGCGTATCCCAGGGGCGCAGGTAGTTCGCAGTGTCCCTGGGATCACGTGGGCCATGGGGAGCCAATCAGAGCAGGGAATCTCCATTCATAGATCTGACGGGAAGACCTGTCAAATCTATGAATAGAGATCAGCCCCAAAACATAAGTAAAACGTCAAATACATTTTTTTTTAAATCACATTTTTACAATGAGTATAAATTACATAAATTAACTATTTTAAACAAAAATTTAAATTTTTTAAAATAAAACTAAAGTTTTTAACGGGGCTAAAAATAAACTTACCTTTCTTTAAAGTATTTTAAAATGATAAATCAGTGGAAGTTTTTTTTTTACTTTCTTCAACTGTTAGCCTGGTAAAAGCAGGCCTTGCGCCTGCTTTTCTAGGCACAGCTGTTTCCGACTTACCTGGACTGAAGCAACTGTGAAAAAAACGGAAGTTTCAGCCGTACGCGCTGCCTATCCGGCGCAGGTGTTTGGCCTGTAAAGCCCTTTCTTCACAGAACGGAAGTTCCGGTTTCCAGTGCATGCGCAGTGCATGCCTAAAACCAACACTTCTGTTGGCCCTACAGGTGAGTACACAGAACGTACACACCTGTAGGGAATGGAATTTATGGGCCAATATGGTAATTAATAGCTTTAAATTTGCTATTAAGTTGGCCAGCCATTTGTTATTTGCACTTCAGTCTTCAATGCTGGTAAATAAACTTTCCACAAATCAGTGCAAGTACAAATTTACCTGGTCATGATGCTGCATTGACCTGGTCACAGCACATTGCCATAAAGAATGGCACCTGAGCAAGAACAAGACTGTATCTTAGTGTTGTGGTGACAACAATACTAACAGCAATTGCACAATTCTTGTGCATGACTATTGTCTTAAAAGAATGGAATTTCGCAATAATAATGTAATAAGTCAGGGCCTTTAGCTACTTATTTGTAGTACTTGTGTGCATCTATATATCATACATGCATGCCTGCATGTGTGTTTCACTCTGTTCTGAGTTAGTCATCTGTTCCACTTTATGCCACACTATGTGGTACTAAGGTGTATATGAAGAGGGCTGAATGTAGTTCAGAAGAAATGGTCAGAGACTGGATAATGATGCTTAGTAAGTGAGGTCACTACATCTAACATTACCTAAAACATTGCTACTGCATGGAAGGTGAGACATGGGGGTCGATTTTGTGGAACCTGTCGGGAAGAAGGCGGGACTTCCCCTTTCGGGTTTCTGACCCGCCTACTTCGATGTCCGGCCAATCCGTGCAATTTTCCCTTGATTGACCTTGTTGAGCCTGCCCAGTGGGCTCAGCAGGCCAATTAAGGGCCACCTGGCAACAGGTGATGTCACAGACTGCAATTTCATCTGTCAAGATTTCTGACAGATGAAATATCAGTGTCTCACAGCTGTTTGAAGCTGTGAAACACTGACAGTCTGATTTCTAAGATGAGTCCTTCTACGCAGACTCAGTTAGAAATCTCAGCAGCACTAAAAGCTGCAGGCTGTCACTTTTGACAGTTCGCAGCCATTTTGCTTTCAGTGCTGGCTCCAAAACCCAGAGGACATCGGCCAAGAGCATCTCAGTAGTCAGAGCAGCGAAGTGATCAGCCTGCCTCTACCTCTGCTGAAGCCACAGGGGCTGCACATCATAGAGAAAGGAAGATTAAAGATTATTAGTTGCACAAGGGTAATCACAGCTGTTTTAGACATGTCACAATAATAAGTTACTGTATAAGTTTTGATGTGCATATAAAATTATTTCTTTGCTCCACTTTCCAGTCTTATTGATTTTTGCCTGCAGCCTGCCAACTGGCCTTTTCACTTCTGATGAATGGTAAGACAAGACTTAAATCTGAGCAATGGGTGTCTGTGAAAGGGATGCTTTGTTGATTGCAGGACTGCTTTATGCTGGGGGAGAGGGGGGACAAGTGTGTTCAGCATGTGGCTGCCAGATGGTTACAGTGGTACAACCTTACTAAATGTTGCCATCTTGAGTATATCTCGGGCAGCAATATGCGCTACTGCTGGTGTTGTTGTTGCTGCTGCTCATCTTGGTCCACATCTGAGGTCCAAGGTAAAACAGCATAAGTGGCACCCGTGCTAATCTGATATATGGCAGATTTAAAGTGGAGATCAAACGCACAAACCTCCAAAGTAGTGAGAGTGACCTCCGAAATAGTAGAAACCACCTCCAAAGTTGTAGAAATCACTTGTAAGGTACTGAAAGCAAACTCTCAGAGCATGTGCTGTGAACAAAGGCCCTTCACTCAGGCAAGGAAGCAGGTGTGTGTTATTATGTTCATAAATAAATAGACGTTTTCATTATGAACAGCTAGCTTGAGCGAGTCATTTATTCAGCCATGTGGACTAGTGTACAGGCATCCATCTTGACTACCACCTTGTGGGTAGCCCCTTACTAAACATACAGCTCCACCTAGTGTACCATTCTAGAATGACATGTTACTGATCATTACATCCCCCTTCCTTAGAGGTTAAACAAAATCAATATCAATCAATCATAACGACATAAACATCTTCACAACAGTCAACACATTTTCAAAGCTTTACTTTATGAACTCTAAGCTTTTCATTCTTTTATTATAGTTTTCTTTGTACTCAAAGATTAAGTCTATCAGGCTTTTTTACTTCACGTGTGGATCTTCTCAGCACAGGTAACTCTGATCTGTTTTCATGAGAGCCTGTATGTGTGTTTGTGTTAGATTGTTCTGGTGGTGAGTGACAAGATTCAGTTGCGGCATTGTCATCGATTTGCTCTTGGATAGTTTCTTGTGTTTTCAGGAGGGAATGGCAGTTCCTCCTGAGAATCTGTCCTTCCTCAGTTCTAACACTGTATGACCTTGGTCCTACTTCCTCAAGAACTGTAGCTTTCCTGTTCCATGCATCTGGATCCTCAATCCTGACAACATCATCCCTTGTCAATGGTTTCAGAGTTTTGGATGACTTGTCAAAGTGTGATTTCTGTTTCAGCTTTAACAGTTGAAGTCTCTGTCTCAGTTCCTTACTCTGCTTTTCTTTTGCACAGCAGGGTAGCATGGTGCACAACTTGTGACCCATTAGGAGCTCAGCAGGTGAAGAACCACAGTCTAAAGGGGAGGCTCGGTAGCTCAGCAGGGCAAGATAAGGATCAGACTTGCTTTCTGTTGCTTTCTTCAGTAGCTGTTTGAGAACTTGAACACCTTTCTCTGCCTTACCATTCGACTGAGCATACAAAGGACTGGATGTGATGTGCTGAAAGTCATAATGTGCTGCAAACTGTTGCCACTCCTTACAGTTGAAGCACGGACCATTGTCGCTAACGGCAATCCTGGGAATTCCATGTCTGGCGAAGATGGATTTAACATGCATTATGACACTGCTTGCTGATGTGCTTGAGAGCAGCGCCATCTCAGGATAGTTAGAATAGCAGTCAATCACTATTAGATAGTCTTTACCATTCAAATGAAAGAGGTCCATACCAACCTTTTGCCATGGTGCTGTTGGTAAGTCAGCTACTATCATTGGTTCCTTTGCTTGTTTGTTTTGGTGTTTCTGACATGTCTCACATTCGCCTATCATGTTCTCAATGTCCTTATTTATGCCAGGCCAATAAACAGTGCCTCTTGCTCTCCTTTTGCATTTTTCAATTCCGAGGTGTCCCTCATGAATCCTTTTGAGCATGTCTTGACGTAGTGCCTGTGGAATGACTATTCTGTTCTGTTTTAGTAATAGTCCACTTGCGACACTTAACTCTGACCTGATGCGATAGTACTTTGGACAGGAACCTTTTGGCCAACCATGATGAATGTTCTCTATTACTGTTTGTAACACTGTATCTTTTACTGTTTCTTCTGCTATTTGCTTTGATTTTGTGTCTGACACAGGCAGTGCAGCAGTGACCATACTCACATGAACATCCATGTCTTCCTCAGTAGAGCTCACATGACTCATTGTGGGTGCTCAGGATAGTGCATCTGCTAACACTATGGGCCAGTAATTCCGGTCCCAACGCGTGAGTACGGACGGTGTACTCATGCGTGGGCCCATTGGAAGTTCCGGATTTCAGCATGCACAGCGCATGCGCGGGAAACCGGCATTTCCTCTCCATCGAACGAAGGGGCTAAGAGGTCCAACGCGTGCGCGCAGGACTCTGCGCGCACGCGTTGAACTTCCTTCGTTTTGACAGGTTTGCGCGTGTGCAAGGGCCTGAACATTTTAGAAATGAAAAAAGGAGGCGTAAGGAGTGGATTCTTGAAGGTAAGTGGTCTATTATTTAAAATTATTACATTGTTTCCACAGCTTCATTGCTTTTAAGGACTTTACAGTAAGGTAAGTTTATTTTTAGACCCGATTTCGTAAAAAATTATTTTTTTCAAAAATGTTATTAATTGTTTTAAATAGTTTTTTTTAAAGTTATTTATAGTTTATTTAATTATTGGGATGTTTTTTTAAATTTTAATTAAAGTTAAACTAGTCTTTTGGGCTCCCGTACTTTTCATGGGTTTGACAGTCTTTACTATCAAACTCATGAATGAGTTTCCCCTCCCCTGATTGGCTGCAGAGTGCTCACCTGATCCCAGCTGGCACATCGCACTAACTACGCCGCTGGATCAGGTAAGCACATCATGCCAACATCTGAACCGGGCCAGTGACAGGTAATGCAAGCAGGCCTGGGCTTCAGATGTCAGCGCGCAGGGTGAGTGCAGGTCAGGGGCTTGCACGCGCGGCAAGCACCCGGTCCTAATTTCTGGCCCTATGTGTTTGCCTGGTGTGTAGATCAGTTCAAAGTCATATCTTTGCAGCTTCATCATGAGTCGTTGAATCCTTGGAGACATCTCATTCAGATTTTTTTTTATGATGGCAACCAGTGGGCAGTGGTCTGTCTCAACTGTGAAGGTGGGAATTCCATATATGTAGCCATGGAACTTTTCTAGTCCAACTACCAAGCCTAGACATTCCTTTTCAATCTGGGCGTATCGATACTCAGATTCAGTCATAGACCTGGAGACATAGGCAACAGGCTTCCAAACTTCACCCTCTGCTTGTAGCAAGACCGTGCCTAGGCCATCTTTTGATGCATCCATTGACACTTTGATTCTCTTTGTTGGGTCAAAGAAGGTGAGTACAGGTGTGGTTGTCAGCACTGTTTTGAGGTTCATCCACTCTTGTTCATGTCTTTCTGTCCATGCGAACTCATTTGTTTTATGTAGCAGGTCTCGCAGACAGGCTGACAAGTTAGGAATGAACTTTCCAATGAAGTTTATCATCCCCATGATGCGTAGCACTCCTTTTTTGTCAGTGGGTCGGGGCATTTTGAGTATGGCGTTTACTTTTTCCATATCTGGCTCTATTCCTTTACCAGATAGATTATCTCCTAGGAAAGTGACTTCCTGGACGCCAAACTGACACTTGGCTTTGTTGAGCTTCAGTGCACTCCGGCGTATGCTCTGTAGCACTTTAGTCAGTCTCTCATTGTGTTCTTTCAGTGTGGAGCCCCAGATGATGATGTCATCAACATAGACCCGAACTCCTTCCAGACCTTCAATTATGTGTTCCATTGCTCTATGAAAGATTTCAGATGCAGATATTATCCTGAAAGGCATTCTGAGGAAACAATACCTGCCAAATGGTGTGCTGAAGGTACAGTATTTGGTGCTCTCTTCATCCAGTTTTAGTTGCCAAAATCCTTGTGAGGCATCGAGCTTTCTGAAGTATCTGGCACCTGACATTTCACTGGTGATTTCTTCTCGCTTGGGAATCTGGTAGTGTTCACATTTTATGTTTGCATTGAAGTTCTTTGGATCCATGCATATTCTTAGATCATTGTTCTTTTTCTTTACACCTACTATGGATTTAACTCAGTCTGTTGGCTCTTCGACTTTCCTGATGACTCCTAGTTTGGTCATTCTGTCCAGTTCTTTCTTGAGCTGGTCACGCAGGGGTGCTGGAATTCTCCATGGAGCATGTACCACTGGCTGAGCATCCTCCTTTAGCTGGATCTTGTAAGTGAATGGTAGAACTCCAAATCCTTTGAACACATCTTGGAAATTACTCACTACAGAATCCACCGAGTCATCTGGTCTGCTTATGGCACAGTTTATACGGTAGACTCTCTTGACCAGTTCTAAGTCCTCACAAGCTTTGTCACCTAGTAGTGAATCAAGTGCTTCAGCCACAACAGAAAACATGAGATGACACACTTTGTCTTTGACTGTCACTTTAAGTCTGCATACACCTAAGCTATCTATTTTCTGTCCATTATAGTTCTTCAGTAGTACTGACTTTTTCTGCATTTTGGGCTTTTCTTTCATATTTTTATTGTCACTCATACTGATTAAGTTTGCTTTTGCCCCAGTGTCTAGTTTCAATGTAACTAATGCTCCATTTACCTGCAGTGGCATTATCCATTTGTCCTCTTTTACTGCATTAACTTTATGTTCAGCATTGTCCATTCCTGATGGCTGCACATTTTCTGTATCCTTTTCGATATTGTCATATGACACCATTCCTACAAAAAATGTCTCACTTAAATCAGTGTCCTCTATCACATTGACTTGTTGCCCTTTCTTTGCCAAACAATGCTTTTCAAAAGTAAAAACAAAGTGATTCTTTCCATTACATTTTGTGCACATTTTTCCAAATGCTGGGCATTGTCTTGACTGGTGCTGGTAACCACAGCATTTACAATTAAAAATTCCATCCTCCGATTGCTTTGCATTCCTGTTCTGCCCACGTTTCTTCCCTTTGTAGGACACAGCACCGACAGCAGCACAGTCACTCATTACAGTCGCATCATTATTAATTTCACTGAAAGTCTTTGCATGCTGTTGAGCTAGCTCACTGGCATGGCATATTTTCACAGCATCCTCCAATGTTAGTTTGGTTTCTCTCAACAAACGTTCCCTGACTTTTTTTATCATGAATACCAAACACAATCTGGTCACGAATCATGGATGATTTCAGTTCAGAGAAATTACATGTCTGTGCTTTCAGTTTCAGATCGGTCACAAAGCTATCAAAAGTCTCATTTTGCTGCTGCATCCGTGAACGGAACACGTACCTCTCATAGGTCTCGTTCTTTTTTGGAGAACAATGTGTATCAAACTTCTTTAGCACATCGTCCATTTTTTCTCTATCCTCCTCTTGATCAAAGACAAACGTATTAAATACCTCTATCACCTGTGGCCCTGCAACCATGAGCAGTAACGCTATTTTCCTTGCGTCTGGCATCGTACTGAATCCGATGGCGGCAATGTAGAGTTCGAATTGTTGTTTGAAAGTCTGCCAATTGCAGTCAGCATTCCCCGTGAGCTTCAAACCCTGCGGTAGCTTCAAATTCTCCATGTCGCGTTTCACAATATTCAGCAGATATTACCAATCCTGGTACCATGTTATGTTCATAAATAAATAGACGTTTTCATTATGAACAGCTAGCTTGAGCTAGTCATTTATTCAGCCATGTGGACTAGTGTACAGGCATCCTTCTTAACTACCACCTTGTGGGTAGCCCCTTACTAAACATACTGCTCCACCTAGTGTACCATTCTAGAATGACATGTTACTGATCATTACAGTGTGAGGTCTCCTGTTGCCTGTCATTTGATCAGCCCCCTCAATTGCCGCTGCACTCTTACCTTGCTTTCACTGGCGAAGTCCAGGAAGCCTGGGAAACTCATGGACCCACAGTGAAAGTTGAAAACCCCTGTTAAAAAACCTGTTAACAACCTCTTAACTACCTATTAATTGCTTTCAAGGGTTTCTCACAAGCTGCCGAAGGCGCGCCAGTGAAATGCAGAAGTCGGCGGTTTGGAGCCAGCTTTCTGACTCAATGGCCCAGAAATTCCGTTCGCAGCCCTCTGCCTGGACCAGAGGGCTCCCAGGAGGTGCAGAATTCCGTTGCTGTGCTTCTTCAAACTGCCGGTGTGCAGGGCACGCGTATCCCAGGGGCGCATGTAGTTCGCAGCGTCCCTGGGATCATGTGGGCCATGGGGAGCCAATCAGAGCAGGGAATCTCTATTCATAGATTTGACAGGAAGACCTGTCAAATCTATGAACAGAGATCAGCCCCAAAACATAAGTAAAACTTCAAATAATTTTTTTTTTAAATCACATTTTTAAAATGATTATAAATTACATAAATGAACTATTTTAACAAAAATTTAAATTTTTGAAAAAAATAATTGAAGTTTTTAACGGGGCTAAAATTAAACTTACCTTTCTTTAAAGTATTTTAAAATGATAAATCAGTGGAAAAAAATTTTTTGTCAACTTTCTTCAACTGTTAGCCTGGTAATAACAGGCCTTGCGCCTACTTTTCCAGGTGCAGCTGTTTCCGACTTACCTGGACTGAAGCAACTTTGAAAGAAATGAAAGTTCCAGCCGTACGCGCTGCCTATCCGGTGCAGGCGTTTGACCAGCGAAGTCCTTTCTTCAAAGAACGGAAGGTCCGGTTTCCAGCGCATGTGCAGTGCATGCCTAAAACCGGCACTTCCGTTGGCCCTACGGGTGAGTACACAGCGCATACACACCCATAGGGAACGGAATTTCTGGGCCACTGTCAATTTCAGCGCTTTTTAGGACCTACCCGCTCCCAAACCCACTCACTGCTGCTAATAAAAATTCCCCACTCAAAGTTTGTTGGCTGACAAAGAGATATAAAACAGTTTTATTTTATGTAGCAGATTGCAGCTTTAACAGAATGTAAAGAATCCCAAGGCAAGACCCTGTAGGCAGTTGGTTAACAGACAAACTTAATACTGTGACTGTGTATCTAACCTGTGAGGACCTGTAGTGTAATGTGAATCCTCTGCAGCATGCCTACAAATCTTGCCTTCTGATTTCCATTGACTTGTTTGAATATTATGGCCTAGAAATTCAGTTAGGGGCGCCCAGCTCGCCTGGGCGCCGGAATTACCGCTGCGCGCGGAGCCACTTGTGTCATCGGGAAATTCAGTTTCAGTGCCCCAAGTTGAAGCCGGCCGCTAAACAAGGGTTTCGGCGCCCCGCTTGGGGCGCTGAAACTGAATATCGGCGTGTAAAGTGCCGCAGCGCCACCCGCTGCGGCACGGCAGCCTGCGGTACTGCAGGCCTTCCTCTAATTCTTAAGGGGGAGGTGCTTGCAACAGCGCGATCCCCGCTCGCAAGTGCCGGCAAATGAGCCCGGCACCAAGGAGAAGTGCCGGGCTCTCTGGAAACAGCCGGCAATGCCGCGGGGGGGGGGGGCGGTGTAGGAGGCCGGGGAAGGAGGTGCGGGCAGGCGGCCGCCGAAAAAGCGGCCGGCCGCACCTCCACCTTAAATCGCCCCAGTACCGGCACAGGTAGGCCCCGTGTACCGGTCGCTGTTTGCGGCCGGCGCGGGCAAGGTGGCAGCAACCAAATATGGCCAGCGGGGCGATAGCGGGGCGTTGCGCACACCGATGACGTCATCGGTGGCGGCGCAGCGCTAATGGCTAACGCCGCCATTAGCGCCCCGCTAAATATCGCGGTAGGTTTGCACAGTGGCGCAAAAGCCCTCTTTGGGCGCAAACTGGTGGCGCAGGCCACTGAATTTCTAGGCCTATGAGTCTTACACAAAACCTGAATCAAGGGAAAGGGTTATGCTGAACCTAAACACTAATGCCTAACTAGATGTAACTCTCACATATCGGGCTGATTTTTGATCAGAGTGCGGGTTTGGAGGTGGTACTGCTGTCAAAATCACAAAGATTGACAGTGGGTCGGTATCCCGCTGTAACCCCGCCTCCCTGTCAGTTTCCCAAGTGTCGGGTCTGTCATCCCTGAACAGACTCGACACTAAGCGGCGGGTCAGCCAACTTAGATAGCTAAAAGCTTATTAAAAGGTAGTTAAAAGCTTATTAAAAGGTAGTTAAGAACCATTTTCCCATGTACTTACCATTTTACCAGGTTTTCAACGAGGTTCCCGGAGAACGAATATCACGTCAGGTAAGTTTGTCAGGTTTTCAATGGGGGAACAATTTGGTTGATTTGTGCCTCCAGTTAGCATCCTAAGAGTGCACTAACGGGGCGCAAAGTAACTAACACCTGGGCGCGGCGCCGCTAACGCCTCCCGCGAAATTCAGCGGGAGGTTAGCGATGGCGACAACCGTTAGCGCCCCGCGGCACTGCACCTCTGGCAATGACATCGTCGCCATGTGCAACGCCCCGCTCGCACCCCAGCTGTGGTCTTCGGTAGCGCCCCCTGACTTACCATTGGATGCAATGTCCAACAGGGTCAAGGGGGTGTACCTGCAGCCGCCGGGGCAACGCAAATTAAAGGGGAGGTGCTGACCACCTGCCAGCACCTGCCCCCATTGCTGTCCCTGGTCTCCAGTGAAGCCCCCCCATGGGGTTCTGGCTGCGCTCCGTGAGCCCGGCACTTCTCTTGAGTGCCGGGCTCTTTTGCCGGCACTCTGATCCCTGGTGGCCCAGCTGGGCCCTGGGTTACGCTGCGCTAGGCCCTTCCCCTTTAATAAGGGGAGGAACGTCTGCAGTACCGCAGCACGACGTGCCACAGAGCGTGGTGCTGCGGCACATAGCGCCGCGATATTCACTCGCAGCGCCCCAAGAGGGAGGCGGGCACTGCGGCGCTACCAGTGAATATCGCATGTGGGGACACTAAAGGTAGCGCCCTGGCAAAGATGGCGCCCCAAAGGGGGCGCGACCCAATTTTGCCCCCCAATGACTTTAGATTGCTGTAAATAGGTGAAAGCTGCAAAAGTGGTATAAAACCTACCATTTCACAGCTGTTCACTTCAAAATCTTAGATGCTGGAGCATTAATGATTTGGAACCCACTTTTGACCTTCATGCACTTTTGAAGTGTTTGGAACAATCTCTCTATACACTGTCACCTTTTTGGAACAACCTATCTCAACACTGACAGATTACTTCTGGCATCTCAACCTCACCTGCCATTTATTCCATCAGCATCGGTGCCCTTGAAAAAATCTCACCTTAGTCCTCAGAATCCCAACATAATCAGCCCCAACACCAGCATCACCGGGAACACCAGCAGCACCAACATCCACACCAACCTTCTCCGCAATCAACTGATGCTGCCCTGGACACAGGGCATCATCACCCGTGCACATTGCTGCCCAGGTTGCCAGCGATGGCCTCACCATGTCCAAATTTGCTTCACTGAACACTGTACACCCTGGCTGCCACATGATGCATCAGGTTGGCACCACCCCACACCAGCACCATAAAGCATCCCTACAATATCCAGCCATTCCTTTCACACTCATTACCATTGGGGGGGGGGGGAGGGGCGTTATGTCTCACCATTCACTGGAACTCACTAAGACACTTTCAAAGGTGCACACAGATCTGTCCAAGAAGGCAAATTGGTGAAATTAAGGATTTCAATGCTTGACAACACATTAACAGAAAGTTTACACAAACATTGGCTAAAACACCCAAGTGCCTAACCTTGTGTGTTGTTACAGTAGTTGGTATGATTGGACTAGGATGATGGTGAGTGTGAGGGGTAGCTAGTGAGATGGAGAAGTGATAATGTAGATAGAGATGGATGGGTGGAGGTGCAAGGTAAGATGGTGTGAGTAAGGATGTGCAGGAGTAGGGTAGGGAAGGCAGAGTGATGGGGATGTGATGAGAGGCACAGCAGCAGGAAGGTGAGTGTGGCTTTGCAGTAACGTTTTCTGATCTACTGAGATCATTGAAAGGTTTGCACCACTGCAACCTTGTCCTCCTGACCTGCTTGTGCCCTCCTGTGCAATGGGCAACCAGGCTGCGTTGGTGTCCTGGAGCGGTGTCTTCCACCATTGGAAGGGAAGAGAACCTCCCTGTGCATTGTGACTCCCTCCATAAGCATATGGAGCCGTGCACCTCTGTGCAATGCTTGTCAGTGTTTGCAGCACCTCAATGCTGTAGAACACTGACAGCACAACTGTCAAAATCAATTTGGACATGGCACCTTTAAGGAAACTGGCTGATGACGCATCATCAAATGACGTCATCAGGCCTGCTTCCTATTAATTGGTCGGGAACCTCGCAGGGCGGGCTTAAGAAGCCCAATCAAGGTAAAATCTTGTTGGAGATCGGGATTGAGACAGATGCGAGGTCCCCACATGCCACTGACATCGCCTACCACGGACCCGCCGAGGTTGAAAAAATCCAGCCCACATAATGGGTAAAATACAGGAACTCTACAGCAGAGTGTACAACCATTATTCACAGCACCTGATATTCAGTTCCATTTGCTGCAATAGAGCTGAATATCAGGTGCTGCGTATAACGGGCGGCCAGTCTGATACCGCCAGCTTTGCGACACCACCCAACGAGAATTTTTAGGCCCCTGTGTTTCTGTAATTAATTGCTATTAGTGGTCTTCAAAAGTTTAAGCCTGAAAATTATGTTGCTTGATAATAAAGTATGAACATTTAATGTGTTTGTATGAAATTCCTTTGTTACTAAAATTGAGGTTTTAACTAATTTATTTTAAATACAATCTATAATCTGTTTATAATATCGCACAGCATCATTTCCAGCCCTTAATTTCTACAGAATCCCGCACCATTAGAATTATGTTATTGTTCTCAATTATTAAATAGCTAGATATGAACTAAAATATCAAGTCAGCCAAGCAGCTAATTAACCTTTTAACTGCTTTAAATACAATTTGATATTTCAACAATATAAAGATATTTGCTCCTGAGGACGACATTTACATTTACCATCTTACTGAACAATCTCTCAAAAATGAATTTATATAAAGTAAAAGCCATTTTAAATCTGAATATAATTAAAATTGAATACAGTAATATAGATTTGATGAAGTTAAAAAGTGCAAAATTATATTAAGAATAATGAGTATGTGAGACTATTTACATTGAAGATTTAAGATGATATCCAAACCATGTGAGTGAAATATAAGGCTTTTGCAAATGTCATCTGAACCTAGGAATTAAATTATATCTAGAAACTAGCTCCCGGATATTTATATAATGGCTGCAGAATGCTGCTTCTTCCCGACATGTAAAAATATCTAGAAATGGGGATCAGTATTGCAGGATTTTGCTGGATGCTGATATTGGCAGTCACTGCAGTATTGCTCGCATTCATTGGCCCATAAATTCCGTTCGCAAGGCCTCCCGCGGGCAGAGGGCTGCGATCTGGAAAAATCTGCGCCTAGTCCGGAGGGCTCCCGGGAGGTGCAGAGTTCCGTTGCTGGACCTTTCCAAACAGCCGGTGTGCAGGACCCACGTATCCCAGAGGCGCAGGCGGTTTGCAGTGTCCCTGGGATCACATGGGCCATGGGGAGCCAATCAGAGACCATCATCAAAGACCCTACCCACCCCAGCCACAGTCTGTTCACCCTCCTGCCATCTGGGAGACGCCACAGATGCATTCGCACCCGTACGACCAGATTTAGGAACAGCTTCTTTCCCAGGGCTGTCATCCTACTGAACTCCACAAATAAACTCTAAAGCCTGCACATCTGCCAATGCACTTTATTATGGTTATGTTTATGTTAATGTATTACAAGCCAAATGTATGTTGAATGTTTAAATGTCTTAATCTAAATGTACACTCTCGGGAGCCGCAAGCCTACATTTCGTTGTACTGCACTTGTGCACTAACAATGACAATAAAAGTTGATTTGATTTGATTTGATTTCATACGTTTGACTGGAAGACCTGTTAAATATATGAATGGAAATCACCCCCAAAACATAGTAAAATTTCAAACAAATTTTTAAAATATCACATTTTTAAAATGACTTCAAATTACAATAAATTAAGTATTTTAAACAAATATTTTATTTTTTGAAAAAATAATTAAAGTTTTTAACGGGGCTAAAAATACTTTAATTTTTAAATGATAAATCAAGGGAATTATTTTTTTTTACTTTTTTCAACTCATCCTGGTAAAAGCAAGCCTTACGCTTGCTTTCACCAGGCGCAAGAATTGTAAGTGTTTTCTGCGGGCGGACAGTCTCCAAAAAGCGGAACTCTCCGCCCGCAGAGGCCCTTCTCCCAGGCAGCAGGACAATCTGTCAAGAGCTTTCTTGACAGATCGGAAATGCCAGTTTCCAGCGCTTGCACAGTGCATGCCTAAAGCCAGCATTTCCGTTGGCCCTACGGGTGAGTACACAGCACGTACACACCCGTAGGGAACGGAATTTCTGCCTCAATGTGTTTAGTGTATTTCTCCTTGGTCCAGAATTTCCTGGAAAGTTTCGGGGTAACTACGTCATCTTGCTGTGCGCAATTGGCTGCCGCGTTTCCTACATTACAACAGTGACTGCACTTCAAAAGTACTTCATTGTCTGTAAAGTGCTTTGGGACATCCAGCGGTCGTGAAAGGCGCTATAGAAATGCAAATCATTATTCTTTTTAAGAACAGAGTTGCGCTATTCTTTTCAGAGGACAGCCACGCATAACTGATTTACGCCAGTTATATGCCAAAACATCGCTATGCACGAATTTCCTCAATCATTTGTGTGTCTCCCAAAATCTCACTTAGATCATTAACATAATTGACCACCCCCCCCCCCCCATGGAAAAGACCAGAGAATGGGTGTTTCCACAATTATGCCCAAGATTTTAGATGCAGCAGGACCCAAAGTCACTGGGGGAGAAATTTGCTACCTATCACCAGCCGTTTGCGCCGCTATCCTGGCGAAAAATGGCAGCCACCACTCTAACGCCCTTCTCTAGCGTGGGACTCGGCCACAATTTTGGTAAGGGCCTTAGCGCTGCCAATAGCAACGCTGGCTCTGGAGATGCAAATGGAGAGAGCATGACATCAACGCCGACTTAACATCACGTTCTGCGAACTTCAACTGTAGCGCTGAGTTTAGCGCTGGGTCCTAAGCTTGCTCTGAAAAGCAAGCGTTTAGCAGACTGACAGAGAAGCTGTCAGCACTTCTTAAAGGGACACACACATCTTTCAGGTAAGTTTGCATTTAAGATTTTGGACTGGATTTTTTAATTTTATTCAAATAGTGGCTTGGTGCAATACATGTTAGAAGTTTTTTAAGTGTGCAGGGAGTGCAGAGAGTGCTGCTGGATTCTTACAAGGCCTCGGCTGTTAAATGAAGGCCTCTGAGAAGACAGAAAATGCTGGAAATACTCAGCAGGTCAGGCAGCATCTGTGGAGAGAGAAACAGAATTCACATCTCAGGTCGAGATGCTGCCTGACCTGCTGAGTATTTCCAGCATTTTCTGCTTTTATTTCAGATTTACAGCGTCTGCTCGCAGAGGGAAAAGGAAGACGCAGAAGAGGAAGACGCAGAAGAGGAGGAAGCAACCTAGACAGCCCCTTTCTGGCCGGGATATCTAGGATGGCATGAACTGCCTACGGCACCAGTGACCACAACTTCAATTCCCCTTTCAACATTTGTCCCAAACCTTACCTTCCCTCTATTACTGACCATCACAGTGTCCTCTTGGCCAAAATGCTAACATAAAAGCCACCACAAAGCAAACTTTCCAATCCAACTTTATACAAAAATCCATCCGATATGACATCAAGAAATCAACTCATCACCTATGCATTCCCGTAGTGACTATCCTGTGTGTGCCTTTGCCTATCCTACTGATGTCACGCAGTGTTACCCCAGTGGCTGCAGCATGGCTGGTGGAAGGCTGCTGACTTTCAGTGGGGTTACTGCAAATGGCCTTGCAGGACGACCTTGAGGAGCTGGTGGCTGGAAGTATGAAATTGAGTGACCGTGTTTCTTCTCCTTCGTCATTCTCCTCTCCCTCTTCTTGGTCAACCACTGGCTGGGCAGGCTGTATTTCTTGGGTGTGTGAAATGAGGAAGGCACAAGGGTGGAAGGGAGGGCAGGAAAGCAAGAGATGCATGTGAGAAGGAGGATAATGTAAGAGGATACCAGCAACTTGTATCCTTTCAGCCCCGTCGCTGGCCAAGGGCTCAGCCTTGCCCCTGCCAAGAATGGCCAGCACCATCTCCTCCAAGGGGGAGAGGCGAGACTAGGAATGGGAGCCTTGTGTTTGTTATAGATTGTTGGTAGGTAAGTGATTGGGGGGGTGGCGGGGTGTTGTGCATTCAGAAGTGTGTGAGGCTAGTGGTGCAGTTGGTAGGAGACGGCTTTTGAAGATGCATTCACTGACCTTGACCACTGATCTGAGTTCATGAAGCCTCTTTGGGCACTGGAGCCAGGTTGTGGGGTGACACTGCTGGCAGTGACGGTCTCAATGATCTGGTCCTACATCGTTCTTTCTGGAGGGCCTCTTGGCCCCTGTGGGTAGAGGACCCCTCTTGCAATGTTGACCCCCTGCACAAAGCTGGAGTGCTGTGTGCGAGACCCTGAATGCCCCACCCCTGACTTGCTGAGCCATTTGAGTTAGTGCTGGAGCATTTTTCCCAATTTTTTAGGTGCGGAAGACAATTCAGCTTTAAGAGCTGAAGGTTCCCACTTGGGAATTCTTTTATTATTAATTTTTTTTGAGAAGGCAGTTGAGCTGTAAGGGCTGAAAACTACATTTTTCCATGATTTTTATTTTTTTCATTACAGAAGGCAGTTCCCCTATAAGAGACCAAACTACTTTCTGAGATGACAGCCTCACTTTAAGAGAAGGCTGTTCTTGCTGCAATGATGCTAAGGCCACACTACACTGGGGCCTCCTGCTGGGACTAATACCACCAGAACGGTGTTGCACAGTGTGTTTATCGCTGGGCTAATGTTAATTAGCCACCAGTCCTGCCGGTGCCACCATTTTCGGTGGCTATTAACACCGGCCTGCAGTGGTACCAGCAGGTTTTTACTGATATCAAATTTCTAGGCCACTATTTCTGGTTTTCTAGCAATTCTTTTTTTCCTTAAATTCTCCTTACTGTGTTTTCTATATCTTTGCTTTTTTGTATTAAAAATGAATGTATCATTAAAGTCTGTTACATTAAAAAGAGTAAAGCTTCTATAACTGCATTTTCTTAAATATGCTGTGTTTAATGTGCATAAATGATGGTTTGAAACTTTAATTTTCATAACATCCATATAATAAAGAGCGACTGAAAGAAGATTGATGGCGTACCTTCAGTGCTTTCCTGATTGTTTATGCTGATTTCTACTGGTTTTATGATGGTTTTTATGTTCAGGCAGATGATGCTGAGATTCTCATGAAATTTCAGCTAATTTGCCATCGGCAAAATCAGCCTAGAAACTGGTGTAAATTTCGGTGTAATTTTGACATAAGTTTCATCGAAGAAATTGAATTTAAGCTATTATATTGCTTATTAAATTATGCTGTGGAGGACAGTCCTTATACACTTTGCTTATTCAGAAAAAAGTTAAAATTGATGGAAGGGCCCAATTTAGTAAAATATAGCATCTTCAGAATTTACTTGTTTTTCTTGTTATATATATGCATATAAATGACTTTATAATCATTATATATTAATACCCTGGAATTAGAATAAAAACATTTAAATATATAACAGAAAGTAAGTTTCCAGGCGGGTAGATGGGAACTAAGATACAGATAAGTCATGGTCTAACTGAATGGCGGAACAGGCTTTATCTAAACAGGCATTTCATTACATTGTTAAAACACAGGTACATCCAAACTGGGACTGGTGGAGCAGTATCTTTTCATCTCAGGGACCTGGATTCAATTCCAGCTCCAATAATGGACGACTGTCTCCCTGCTTTACCAGTCTTATGTGAAACAAGCTTGGGTAGTCTCAACCCAATTACTAATGGATGCAAGTTCACAGCTCTAAATTGCCTGTTATTTAGCACTAACTGACATTAAATTGACTATTACTCAGTGGCAGTGAGGATAATTTTCTTTGGCTGTGTATAATGCACATTGGTCGAGTAGAATGGAGGGGGTGCTACTCTACATCTGGCCTGTACATACATACCCAAGCTGCTGGTACTTAATGCTGACACCGAATGCCAAAAGGGAAAGAGTTTCATTTCCCAGAAAAAATTGTCTTTATCTTGATGACCACAAAAAAATCAAAAATCTAAATTAAATTAAATCAAAGATCAAACTGACAACAAATAAACTCAGGATGTAATATTATTTTTGGAAAAGTGGTATAATGGAATTAGAATCTGTAAGATTTGCAAAATTTCTGCATTTCCCCGAAGGCTGTTATTAATAAACGGGACCCTGTGTGGACATTTTAAATCAAAAAGGGTACCCAAGATGGCGTCCGTGCAGAAAGCCTGTGGGATTTTAAAATGGACTCTGCAACGCAGACAGCTTGTGGATCGAAACCCAAGCTGCAGTTTTCTGTGACGAGAGACTTTGTATTTTGAAACCAGACAGGACTCTGAATTATGTATTAGACCGAATTGGAGACAAATCTAAATTCAGTTTAGGCCAATAGTTAAGACCATCAAGCAGTCTACATATATAATCGGAAACAGATTAAGAGAGCCATCGAGGCTGGACAGGCCCATCAAGGAACATTCATGACAATACAAGTCAATTATCGGGCTGGTAGATGCAATTACCGGCCATCTAAAAACAGTTAGTATGGATTGCTACCATTATTTAAAATAGCCCGCCAAGATTAAGACAAAGAACTAACCTGATTTGGCGTGCAAATAAGGGTTTTCGAAAGGAGTATAATTGAAGGCCCCTGGGTAGCAATCGCTCTCTTCTCTTCTCTCTCTGCTCTTCGGCTCCTCGCCCTCATGGCTGTCGCTCTTGCCCCATCCCGCGCTTACCCCCTGGCCTTTGCCTGTGCCTTTTGCCACTCCATCTGAAAACCGCCCCGGCACTGCATCGGGCGGACACGGACAATTCAGGCCAGGCGAGGCGGGACGCGATGAGGGGAGGAGGGAAGACCACCTGAAGAAGACCAACTGAGGAGACGAACTGAGGGGAGGCTTCGAATTATTGGGCCTTCAGCCTCAGCCGACTTGCGAATATCTGCACACCAACTCAAACTGTCGACTGACGACGAAGAATCATCCCTGCAAGGTAAAGTACCCAAACAGAGACTTTAACTTTGGGGTACTCGAACCTGAACAACGCCCTTGCAGCGCCCGGAAACCACGTGACGACGGCAGGCTCCAGAGAGCACCAAGAGTGAACCCCGAACCCCACTGCTGTTTTGAGTCCAACAAACCCTTTTGATTGGTGAGCATAAATTCTGGCCCCTCATAGCTTAACCTAGTTAGGTATAGGAGGTGGGATAAGGATAAGGGGATTGTTAAGATAGTTGTTTTCCCTCAATGTGCCATGTGTTCCCCATTCCCTGTATAAGTATAGTTATTCTTTTGTATTTTTGCCTGTAGAAGTGGACACTAGTAATTTTCCATAAGATTGTATCAATTTTTCCTCTTCAATAAAATCTTGGTTTTTGTTTACATCCAACCACCTGTCTACTCGAGTCTTCTCTGTACTGCCGCCTTGTACCTAATTCCGGTGTCTAGAACCCAGGGGCGTGGGAGTGATTCTAACCGCTCATAAACAGTCAAAGGCATAACTGACTGGGCGCACGCGCCACCCCACAGGCCACCCCCTACAAATCCTTGAAACAAAAAATGAAAATTAGTACAGGTTAGTTACTCTGAACTTTATCTATTTTCTTTAACATCAGTAACTTTTATTGTTTGTCTGACTTACAGTAACTACACTGCGATAAGGTGGTTCTCTCCCATTAAACAGCTAAATTTTCAATTTTGATTCCTTTTAATGTTCATGTGGATTTTTGTTGTATGATTTTCAAATATTAGTTTAGTATTATTGCACTTACTCAGGAAATCTGGAGTATGTGCTGTGCCAAACAACTCACAAACACGCACACTGCAATTTAGTGTGGCTTCATTCACCAGCGTGCGTTCTTTACCCATGTCAAAATATACAGTATAGTATGGCAATAAGGTAATGATATTTTTTTTAAATGAAGAGGCATGTTCTTCTGAAAATTAGCTTGGGAAATCCTTTTTAATTTACTAAACATACACATCGGCCTCGATTTTCATTGAGCCGTGGAGTCAGGATTGGAGGCGTGCGGGGGGTTAAATTCCCGAAATCGGTGGTCCCGACCACATCCCGCCCCCAACCCGCCTCCATGCCAATTTCAAAGGAGGCGGGTACCCGCCCCGCTCTGGGACCCGAATACCCGAGGTGGGAAGGGATTAGTGCCAATTAACTGCCTGTTAACAGGTAGTTAACAGGCAGTTTTTAGCCTAATCTCTATTTTTAAGCTTGAACTGTGGGAATCTCGACGGCTCCAAACCACGCCAAGTTGGAGGAGTCAGGCCATCGGTTTGAAGAGCTTGGAGGGGGTCGAGATGTCGGTGTTCAGGCGAGTGATGTGTGCATGAGTGCAAAGGTAAGTGTGTTTGGTGTGTCTAAAGTGATTAAATAAGTTTTACATACCTTTTCTTACCTTTTCAGCCTTCCTTCCTTTAGGTTCGGGGAGTCCCTCAGCTCACTGGCACAGAAAGCAGAATGGCTGCGATCTGTCAAAAGTGACAGCCTGCAGCTTTCTGTGCAGGAGAGATTTCTAACTGAGTCTGTGGAGAAGGACTCATGTTAGAAGTAAGACTGTCAGTGTTTTACAGCTTCAAACAGCTGTGAAACACTGATATTTTATCTATCAAAACGTCTTGACAGATGAAATTTCAGTCTGTGACGTCACCTGTTGCCGGGTGGCCCTTAATTGGCCTGCTGAGTCCGCTGGGTGGGTTGAACAAGGTCAATCAAATTAAAATCGCGTGGATTGGCCGCATCTTGATGGAGGCGGGACTACAACCCCGAAAGTTGTAATCCTGCCTCCTTCCCGACTTCTGAATGAAAATCACCCCCATCATCTTATCACTTGTGCTTGAGATCATTGTGGCATACAACTTTTCTAGTTCTACTTCCCCAAGTGAGAAAGGGTTGGCCAAATGCCTTTTCAACTAGATAGCACCCTTTTAAGGTTTGAAAACATTTTTTCTGTTATCTACATATAGTTTTCATACATTAAGTATAGATTGAACAATTTTGTACATTTGATTTTAGCCATTGAACAATCCCTATATATATTGAAGTAAAATATTGGGGTACATCCAGCCCACTGTTTCAAAAGAGCCTTACGTTATGCTGCATAATTACTTCTCCCTCATCTCCTGAATGCACTGACTATTGCTCTGGTCCAGTTCTGCAGCTGATAACTGTCTTCCTGTACCTAGCCCAAAATAGCCATTCTTCACATGTCAGCCTAAAGAGTGAGTAATGGCAAGTCACTGAAATATGGAGGATCTCATGACTGCGCCTGATTCTGTCCTCAAAAGTCATGAGTATTTTTCCCCACTTCTTCACCCAGGCATGCTGAGGGAACAGTAGCATAGCAGTTATGTTGCTAGACTTGTAATCCAGAGGCCTGGTCTAATGATCCGGTGACGTGAGTTTAAATCCCACCATGACAGCTGGGCAATTTAAATTCAGTTAATTAAATAAATCAGGAATAAAACTATCAGATTTACTAATGTCCTTTAGGGAAGGAAATCTGCCATCCTTACCTGGTCTGGCCTACATGTGACTCCAGACCCACAGCAATGTGGTTGACTCTTAACTGCCCTCTGAAATGGACTAGCAAACTACTCAGTTGTAAAAAACCGCTACGAAAAACAATGAAAATAAAATTGGACGGACCACATGGTATCGACCTTGGCACCGGCTACGGACATGACAATGGCACACCCAGCCCAGTCAATCCTGCAAAGTCCTCCTCACCAACATCTGGGGACTTGTGCAGTGTAGTGGGAGAGCTGTCCCACAGACTAGTCAAGCAACAGCCTGACATTGTCATAATCACAGAATCATACCTTTCAGCCAATGTCCCAAACTCCTCCTGTCTCACCTCAGGACAGATCCACCAAGGGTGGCAGCACAGTGGTATATAGTTGGGAAGGAGTGGCCCTGGAACTCCTCAACAGTGACTCTGGACCCCATGAAATCTCATGTTGAACACCACTTGGAGGAAGCACTGAGAGTAGTAAGGACACAGAATGTACTCTGGATGGGGGACTTCAATGTCCATCACCAAGAGTGGCTCAGTAGCACCACAACTGCCCGAGCTGCAAAAGGTGGTGAGAGAACCAACACGAGGGAAAAATCTACTTGAACTCGTCCTCACCAATCTACATGTCGCAGATGCATCTGTCCATGACAGTGACCACCGCATAGTCATTGTGGAGTCGAAGACCTGTCTTCACACTGAGGACATGCTCCATTGTGTTGTGTGGCATTACCATCGTGCTACATGGGATAGATTCAGAACAGATCTAGCAGCTAAAAACTGGGCATCCATGATGCGCTGTGGTACTATCAGCAGCAGCAGAATTGTATTCCATCACAATCTGTAACCTCATGGCCCAGCATATCCCTCACTCTACCATTACCATCAAGCCACGGGACCAACCCTGGTTCAATAAGGCGTGTAGAAGAGCATGCCAGGAGCAACACCAGGCGTACCTAAAAATGCAGTGTTAACCTGGGGAAGCTGCAACACAGCACTACATGCATGGTATAAAGCAGAAGCAGCATGCTATAGACAGAGCGAAGCGATCCCACAATCAACAGATCAGATCAAAGCTCTGCAGTCGTGCCACACCCAGTCGTAAATGGTGGTGGACCATTAAACAACTAACGGGAGCAGGAGGCTCCATGAGTATCCCCATCCTCAGTGATGGTGGAGCCCAGCACGTGAGTGTAAAAGCAAAGCTGAAGCATTTTCAACCATCAGCCAGAAGTGCCGAGTGGATGATCCATATCGTCCTACTCCTGAGGTCCCCATCATCAGAGAAGCCAGTCTTCAGCCAATTCGATTCACTCCACGTGATATCAAGAGATGGCTGAGCACACTGGATACAGCAAAGATTATGGGCCCAGACAACATCCCAGCTATCGTGCTGAAGACGTGCTCCAGAACTAGCCGCGCCTCTAGCCAAGCTGTTCCAGTACAGCTATAACACTGGCATATATCTGACAATGTGGAAAACTGCCCAGGTATGTCCTGTCCACAAAAAGCAGGACAAATCCAATTCGGCCAATTGCCGCCTCATTAGCCTACTCTCAATCATCAGCTATGTGATGGAAGGTGTCATCGACAGTGTTATCAAGCGGCACTTACTCACCAATAACCTGCTCACTGATGCCCAGTTTGGGTTCCGCCAGGACCACTCGGCTCCAGACCTCATTACAGTCTTGGTCCAAACATGGACAAAAGATCTGAATTCCAGAGGTGAGGTGAAAGTGACTGCCCTTGACATCAGGGCAGCATTTGACTGAGTGTGGCATCAAGGAGCCCTCATAAAACTGAAGTCAATGGGAATTGGGGAGTTAAACTCTCCACTGGCTGGAGTCATACCTAGCACAAATCAAGATGATTGTGGTGGTTGGAGGTCAATCATCTCAGCCCCAGGAAATCGTTGCAGGTGTTCCTCAGGGCAGTGTCCTAGGCCCAAGCATCTTCTGCTGCTTTATCAATGACCTTCCCTCCATCATACGGTCAGAAATGGGGATGTTTGCTGATGATTGCTCCATGTTCAGTTCCATTCGCAACCTCTCAGATAATGAAACAGTCCATGCCCAAATGCAGCAAGACCTGAATAACATTCAGGCTTGGGCTGATAAGTGGCAAATAACATTCACGCCACACAAGTGCCAGACAATACAATACAATACAATACAATACAAATCGCTTTATTGGCATGATAAGGTACATCTTATGTTGCCAAAGCATCAAAATACATTTATGGTTGAACACATAAACGCGGTTCCATTCATACAGTGTATAAACAGGTATATCCCTGAGTTTATAAATATATTTTCGCCTTGTTTATATATACTCTTGTCTTAGTTTACTGGTTGTCCCTCTGTTCATGGCAAGCTGTAACATAGTGTGCCGCCAGTGCTCCACAGCTTCTCTCCTCCCCCAGTAGGAATGGGAGTTTTTGGTTGTCAGTCAGATTTCTGAATTCAGGGCAGACTACTTCCAACAAGCGAGAGTCTAATCACCGCCCCTTGACATTCAACAGCATTACCATCGCCGAATCCCTCACTATCAACATCCTGGGGGTTAACATTGACCAGAAACTTAACTGGATCATCTACATAAATACTGTGGCTACAAGAGCAGGTCAGAGGCTGGGTATTCTGCGGCGAGTGTCCCACCTCCTGACTCCCCAAAGCCTTTCCACCATCTACATGGTACAAGTCAGGAGTGTGATGGAATACTCTCCACTTGCCTGGATGAGTGCAGCTCCAACAACACTCAAGAAGCTCAACACCATCCAGGACAAAGCAGCCTGCTTGATTGGCACCCCATCCAATACCTTAAACATTCACTCCCTTCACCACCGGCGTACCGTGGCTGCAGTGTGTACTATCTATAAGATGCACAGCAACAACTCGCCAAGGCTTCTTTGGCAGCACCTCCCAAACCCACGACCTCTACCACCTAGAAGGACAAGGGAAGCAGGCACATGGGAACATCACCACTTCCAAGTTCCCCTCCAAGTCACACACCATCCTGACTTGGAAGTATATCACCAATCCTTCATCATCGCTGGGTTAAAATCCTGGAACTCCCTCCCTAACATCACTGTGGCAGTACCTTCACCACACAGACTGCAGCAGTTTAAGAAGGTGGCTCACCACCACCTTCTCAGGGGCAACTAGGGATGGGTACTAAAGGCTGGCCTTGTCAGTGACGCCCAAATTCCATGAACAAATAATACAAACAAAATTGTAGCACCCCAACCTCTGCCATGGTTATGATCAGCTAAATCAGCATAGATTGGATTTAAGACCTTCTTGTTCGTATGGCTTTGTACCATACCATGCATGCAATCACCCACTAAGGCATTAAGGATACTTTTGCTATATTAATTTTACCATCTGAATTGAGTTGTACAATTCTCAGTTTATTTATTTTTTGCTATATAAACTAAAATATACATTATATTACACGTCTGTATTGGTTTAATTCAGATGGTAAAACATTTGGTAGCCTGTGAATAGTTATTTGTTTAAGAAATGATATTATTCCTTCCTCACGGTTGGTTTCAACATACATTTATTATGCTTTGTTTGAATGTACAGACACTTTCACTGCAAAGTCTAACATTGTTAAAAATCTGGAGAGATGGTGGAATACATGTGACATATGGAAATGTGATTCAGTGCAGATATTTTTATGCATCTTATATTAATTTACAGTTGACTGGAAGAATCCCATTAAGTATTTGTATTCAGTATTGGGGTGTATTCAAGGTATTTGCATTTTATACTACATGTCAGTCAAAGACAGCAGTATTCAATGTCAATGTCCATTAGTATTTATCGGAGAGGATATATTTTACAAATGTGTAATGAACAGGATGGATTGTGGGCAATCCTAGTACTGGCAGGTAAAAAAATTATTAGAATATAAATACATTACAGAGCTTATAACTTCAGTATGTTCCTTGCCAGCAATTATACTGTAGTATATTAATCAAATACTAATTTAAAATTTGGTACTGCAAAGCAAATATCAATTTTTAATAAGGAGAAAACACTAAATAAAGATGCACCTTTTCCAAGCTTGTAGATAGTACATCCAGAATAATAGATGGCTAATGAAATTTACAATTATCTAGGTAGTTCTGAGTTGCACTCACATACGCATAAATCTAATTTTAACAAAGGACATCCCAGACATCCATAATTCATTCTTTGCCTGACTGTTATCTCATGTAGTGGCCAAACAGGTGAATTTGGATGAATACTTTGGTTTTCTTTTTAGGTTTTGACTTCAGATCAGGAGTTTTAGAATGTGAAAAGTATGCAAGCCTTTTTAGATCACAAACTCCACTACACCACTGGAGTTGAACAATTATTTCCCATGGGCCACCAGAGATTGGTGGTATACCTGAGACTGCTCAATGCATATCTACTATTATACTGCCAGGAAAAATTAATACATAGCCATCTGCAGATTGCCAAGGATCTAACAGATAGGACTGGGTTCTCCTGTGAATTACCAACTACTTTGAAGTAACTTTGGCTCTTAAAGGCTACCGCCTTAAAACCACTGCTAAATAGCTGTGCCAGAATTATCCTCCCAAACAATTGTCAGTCCCCTTTAAGGCCCATTGGACTCCCGATCCGCTGCATGAAAATGGGGTCAAGAGGGCATAGCTCGCCCCTCCGATCCATTTGTCCCAACTTCTACCTCATACCTAGCCCAAGTTATTTTCATCACTATATAAAAGATAGTAGGAATTGCAGTAAGGTAGCCCTGATGCAAATACCATCCTGAGAAGGCCATTTTGTGAGCTGCTATTGAAGGTTGGTGTTACTTTGCCTGGATATTGATCTGCTTAGTACTTTGCAGGTTCAATTAGTACTTTTGCTGCTAGCTCTGCTCAAAGTAATGCTTTGCATTGTGAATATGGATTTCCCAATGGGAATCTTTCTATTCTTATGCTGTGAAGAGGAAGATGATGATGAGAACATGGAACAGGCTGCATTGGAGACTCTGGGCTGGATTTTACCAGCCCTGAGGTGGTGGGTTTGGAGGTGGGACTGCTGGGAAAATGGGAAAAATTGGGAGCGGGTCCCCAACCCCATTCCTAACCTGCCTCCGAACCATCTTCCTGAGAGGCAGGTCCGCGAATCACGCAGGGACCCGTCTCCTAGCGGCGGGAAGGGGATTAGAGCCAATTAACTGCCTGTTAACAGGTAGTTAACAGGCAGTTAAGAGGCTTTTCTGCATTTTCAGCATGCTGATGCGGGCTTCCCGATGGTGGGGAACCCCGCCAGGGTCAGCGAGGCGAGCTGCGGGTCTGCTGCAGTGTAAGTATGCAAATGACAGCTGCAGAGGTAGTGTGATGGGTGCAATGGTGCACAGGTAAGTATGACAGGTGAGAGAATGTAGTGAGAAATATTTTTATTCTGTTTATATGTATCTGCAGGTGACAAGATTTGATGTTTCTGTGAAGCCTCATCTGATCGGAAGAATTGACAGATGGCTTCTGTAATCTTGCATGCAGCTGCCATCTGTTTTCTCCTAAGGAGAGAGTCATTGGTGAGCCTGGGTGCAAGGGCTCACCTTTGGACAGTGATTGTCAGTGTTTGACAGCACCTCACTTCTGTCAAACACTGACAATTCATCTGTCAAAAAATTATGGTGCCTGTCACATTAACAAAACTGACAGATGAATTGTCATGCACTGACGTCATCTGACACCGGCTTTCCTTTAATTGGCTGCAGGGCGGGCTTAACAAGGCCAATCAGGGGAAAATAGTGTCAGGTCATTAGACGTCGCTGGGAGCGGGACTAGAACCCGAAAACCAGCAGTCCCACTCCCAACGCGCCTCCTCAGGTAAGGTCGTGACCTCTGAGTCAGGGATCACAGGAGGCATCTCTTTCCTATAAGCTCATACCCACCCACCAGGGTTTACAAATTACTGTCAGTGTCTCAGAAGGTTGCACTTCCTCCTGGAGACTATTGGGGAAAGATGTCAACTGCTGCTGCAGCATGCTTTCCCCAAGAGAAGAGCATTGTCTATAGCAGTCTGGATTACCATTGCCTTCAATTTCTTTGTAATTGGATCCTTCCAGGTGGCATCAGGTGACCTTTGCCCTAACAGTCAGCCAGCAATTCACTACTGCATCAAGGAGGTCTATGATGCTCTATTCAGGAGGCCTACACAATTCCTTATCTTCCCAATGGTACCAGACAACCAAACAGAGAGCTGTCCCGTTCCACAGTATCAATTCTCACAGGCACAATTAGAATGTATGTGGCTCTCAAAGTGCCATATGACCGCCCTCTCAATTTCATGAACAACAAAGACTTTAATTCTACTAATGTGCAGCTAGTATACAATGAAAATCACTTTATCCTGCATGCCAATGCCAAATACTCAAGGAGACTGCCATGACACTTCCATCACGTGACAATCTACCATACCAGCCCTCATGACTCAGAGCCAGGATAGTTGATTGTTGATTAGGGCTAACCCCTGCAGTCACTGGCTTATGACCAGGGTCTACAAACTATGAATGTCTTGCTGTCAGTGTCTCAGAAGACTGGACTTCCTCTTGGAGGCAATTGGAGAAAGATGTCAACTGCTTCCACAGGCAGAGGAGGAAAGCAAATATAATGAGGCCCATGCCACTACAAGACATGTGAAAGAGCAGATTATAGATGCTCTGAAATCTTATTTTAGTTGCCTGCATAAATCTAGTGGAGCCCTGCAAAGCAGCTCAGTGAGAATCTCAAGAAACATTATTACATGCTGTGCACGACATAACATTTCACAAGCTTGAGGTGACGATAATGAAGAGGGGTTAAAGGGCCTCCCTCCACACTGCATGATGATGGTGTACAAGAAGAAAAGGATGTGGGACAGGACGACTGGCAGTCGCCAGCGAAATGAGCACACAACTGATAGCCCGGTGCTTTCAATAAATAACGGTTGACCCAGCAAATAAATTCACCTCACACCTGCCTGTTCTTCTCCCACCCCCAAACCTTCACAAAGTCTCTCACTTTCAAAGCCTTTTGCCAAGTTTCTTCAAAAGTCTCCTCTGCTATCGTCCAAACCCACAGAAACTGAAAGCATACGGCAAAATGAAGTCAGAACTTGAGTGCAAAAGCCGTGTTTACTTTATAGAGCAGCATTCACCAAAAAGTGCCAAAATTTCCAATTACCCTAACTACAACTGCTTCCTCGCTAGCTCTTGTGGCAGGCTATGTGAGTTTACAGTGGTTAAAAGTTAAGGTGGAGCTTGAACTTTCAGAGAGGTTACACTTTAAATTACTGAGTTTCCTTGATATCCAGGTGCTGAGAGATAGAGAATGATAGGTTGGGAAGGGCCTGATGATGAATGGTAAAGGCATTGTTCATGGTGAGTTGGAGGACACACTATTTTGTAACAAGAGGTTCTATGCCATTGTTGCATTTCAGGATTTTTGACTATTTGACCGAGAGTACATCTTTAGCTTTGTTTTTGATATGAAGTCAGATTTGGGATTCTAAGGATTAATTCCCATAGGTACAGCATTTATTTTATTGTTTAACAGAGAAAAATAAGGTGGAGCCGCTCGAACAAAGGGGCACTAGGTATGAGCTCTCCCTAAAATAATAGGCTAACCATTGATAATGTTATCCATGTGTGGAGGAGGGGTTCTTAACTCATTCCAACACTTCCTAGTGATATTTGCACTGTGTTAGAAGGGTTTTCTTTTCATTCTGCACGTCAGGGCTCAGCTGAACAGACTATAGTGCCAACTGGATTTGGGGAGAATGTTAATGGCCCAGAAATTCGGGTCGGAGGCTTCCCGTGGGTGCAAGCCCCCGACCTGCACTTACCTTGCATGCCGGCCGTTGAGCTGTGGGCCCCCGTGGAATTGCGATCCTGGGCCTCCCCCAACTGCCGGCGCGCAGTGCTTGCGTATCCCAGGGGCGCAGTTAGTTCGATGCGTCCCCTGGGATCACGTGGGCCATGGAGAGCCAATGGTAGCAGGGAATGCTTCATTCATAAGTTTGACAGGAAGACCTGTCAAACTTATAAATACTATAAGCCCCAAAACATCACTAAATCTTCAAATAATTTTTTTTTTTTAAATCATATTTTTAAAATCTATATATATAAAGCGGTTCTTCTGTCTGTCTGTCATGCCGTCTGTCTGTCTGTATTGAATTAACTCGAAAGTTATAGAGCGTACCTACACGTGTGTTACGTCGAAAGAAAGCTGACGATTCCAGAACCGTCCTAAGCGTATTTACGTTTCGGCCGGTCAAAAATTGCGCCCGCGGTATCCAAAAAACGTTCAACATTCCGCTCATTATCCGCTCATTAGCATCGAGTGACGTTGAGGTCAACCAATCGTACGGCGGCTTCCTGGCACGTGCGGCCGGGCCCTCCTACGGTCGAGTGACGGGACGATTGACCAATCCTACGCTTCGGTGACCTGACGGTCCACCAATCGGTGCGTGTGTGGGCGGGCCTTATCGTTCTGAACCGAGGTGAGTCGCCGCCATCTTGCTTCCAAACTTTTCCTTTCTTTTTCCCGCTTTCTGCGTCTTTAAAAAAAACTTTGCTTTTAAAACACATAGGCCTAGAAATTGAGTTTGCGCTGCGCCAGGGCTTTAGCGCCGGAAGTTAGCGCCGGCGCTAAGTCCCTTTGCGCGCGCCAAAAATTCAGTAGCGCCGCGCCCAAACGGCTGCCGGCGCTACTGAAGGGTTTTAGCGCCTGAAAACTGGCGCAACGCGCCGCATTGCGGCGCTATTCCGGCGCTGCGGCGCCCGCTGCGGTGCAGCAGGCTCGGGAAGTGCAGGCCTCCTCCTTCCGTTAAGGAGGAGCTGCCTGCACCCGTCCGCGGCCCGCGCAAATCTCTTCAAAAATGAGCCCGGCACCTCGGACAAGTGCCGGGCTTGCATCTGTTCCGGGGGGGGGGTGGGGGGGGGGGGAGAAGTCCGGGGAGGGAGCTGCGGGCAGGCGGCCGGCGGGAAAGCGGCCGGCCGCCGCGGGGCCTTTAATGCGCCGGCGCAAACACATGTTGGACTCTGTTGCCAGAGTCTTAGTTGCGGCTGCCATGGGCGAGGCGGCCGCAACTGAATTTCGGCGCTGGGGCCCGTCGGCATGGCAACCGGGACGCTGCGCACACCGATGACGTCATCGGTGCCGGCGCAGCGCTACCGGTGCAACGCCGCTTTAGGACCCCAGGGAATTTTTGAACTGGCCATAACTCTGGCGCTAGTCCCTCTAGCGCCTCAAAAGCGGCGCTAAGGCTAGTGAATTTCTAGGCCATATTGTTTTTAAAAAAAGTTAATTACTTTCTAAATCTTTTATCTAATCTCATTAATTTTCCTACCTTTCCCCGTTTTTCCAGGTAG
>NC_140994.1:161198696-161305760 GCF_052327205.1 Somniosus microcephalus
GAGGGTGGGGGGGAGGGGAGGGGAGAGAGGGTGGGGACGAGGGGAGGGAGAGAGGATGGGGGGGAGGGGAGAGAGAGGGTGGGGGGAGGGGGGAGAGCGAGAGAGAGTGGGGGATGGGGGAGAGAGAGGGAGGGGGAAAGAGGGTGGGGAGGGGGGAGAGGGGGGGAGGGGAGAGAGAGGGAGGGGGAGAGAGGGTGGGGGGAGAGAGGGTGGGGGGAGGGGGGAGAGAGAGGGAGGGGAGAGAGGGTGGGGGGAGGGGGGAGAGAGAGAGTGTGGGGGAGGGGGGAGAGAGAGGTTGGGGGAGGGGGGAGAAAGAGGGTGGGGGGAGGGGGGAGAGAGAGGGTGGGGGGAGGGGGGAGAGAGAGGGTTGGGGGAGGGGTAGAGAGAGGGTGGGGGGAGAGAGAGAGAGAGAGAGGGTGGGGGAAGAGAGAGAGAGAGAGAGAGAGGGTGGGGGAGAGAGAGAGAGAGAGAGAGAGGGTGGGGGGAGAGAGAGAGAGGGTGGGGGGAGAGAGAGAGAGAGAGAGAGAGGGTGGGGGGAGAGAGAGGGTGGGGGGAGAGAGAGAGAGTGGGGGGAGAGAGAGATAGGGTGGGGGGAGAGAGAGAGAGAGGGTGGGGGGAGAGAGAGAGAGAGAGGGTGGGGGGAGGGGAGAGAGAGAGTGGCGGGAGAGAGGGTGGGGGAGGGGGGAGAGAGAGAGGGTGGGGGGAGGGGAGAGAGAGAGGGTGGGGGGAGGGGGGAGAGAGAGAGGGTGTGGCGAGGGGGGAGAGAGAGGGTGGGGGGAGGGGGGAGAGAGAGGGTGGGGGGAGAGAGAGGGTGGGGGGAGGGGGAGAGAGAGGGAGGGGGAGAAGAGAGGGTGGGGAGGGAGAGAGCGGGTGGGGGGAGGGGGAGAGGTGGGGGAGGGGGAGAGAGAGGGTGGGGGAGGGGGAGAGAGGGAGGGGGGAGAGGGTGGGGGGGAGGGGGAGAGAGAGAGGGTGGGGAGGGGGGAGAGGGTGGGGGGAGGGGGAGAGAGAGAGGGTGGGGGGAGGGGAGAGAGAGAGGGTGGGGGGAGGAGAGAGGGTGGGGGGAGGTGAGAGAGAGAGAGGGGGGGGGAGGGGAGAGGGAGCGAGAGTGGGGCAGGTGAGAGAGGGTGGGGGAGGGGAGAGAGGGTGGGGGAGGGGAGGAGAGAGGGTGGAAGGAGGGGATGAGAGAGAGAGAGAGGAGAGAGGGGTGGGGGGGAGAGAGAGGGTGGGGGGGAGGGGTGAGTGAGGTGGGGGGAGGGGAGAGAGAGGGGTGGGGGGAGGAGAGAGGGTGGGGGAGGGAGGGAGAGAGAGTAAAGCAGGGAGAGACAGGAGGAGAGAGAGAGAGGGTGAGGGAGGGAGAGCGTGAGGAGAGGGGGAGGGAGAGTAAAGCAGGGAGAGACGGGGGAGGGAGGGAGAGGGTGAGGGAGGGAAAGAGTGAGGGGGTGGGACAGGGAGGGAAAGAGTGAGGGGTGGGACAGGGAGGGAGAGCTTACCTTCTTCCTTCCTTCGCAGGGGTCCATCGGGCCACCTTCCCCCCCCCCCAGTCGCTCTCTCTCTTCCCCCCCAGGTCGCTCTCTCTCTTCCCCCCCAGTCGCTCTCTCTCTTCCCCCCCAGTCGCTCTCTCTCTTCCCCCCAGTCGCGCTCTCTCTTCCCCAGTCGCTCTCTCTCTTCCCCCCAGTCGCTCTCTCTCTTCCCCCAGTCGCTCTCTCTCTTCCCCCAGTCGCTCTCTCTCTTCCCCCAGTCGCTCTCTCTCTTCCCCAGTCGCTCTCTCTTCCCCCCAGTCGCTCTCTCTCTTCCCCCCAGTCGCTCTCTCTCTTCCCCCAGTCGCTCTCTCTCTTCCCCCCAGTCGCTCTCTCTCTTCCCCCCAGTCGCTCTCATTTCCCCCCAGTCGCTCTCTCTCTTCCCCCCAGTCGCTCTCTCTCTTCCCCCCAGTCGCTCTCTCTCTTCCCCCAGTCGCTCTCTCTCTTCCCCCAGTCGCTCTCTCTCTTCCCCCCAGTCGCTCTCTCTCTTCCCCCCAGTCGCTCTCTCTCTTCCCCCCAGTCGCTCTCTCTCTTCCCCCCAGTCGCTCTCTCTCTTCCCCCCAGTCGCTCTCTCTCTTCCCCCCCCAGTCGCTCTCTCTCTTCCCCCCAGTCGCTCTCTCTCTTCCCCCCAGTCGCTCTCTCTCTTCCCCCCAGTCGCTCTCTCTCTCTCTTCCAACAACAACATGCCCTCGAAATAGCCTCGGCACCGCCGGGCACTCCAGCTAGTAAACTATAAATTACATGAAATAACTATTTTAAACAATAATTTAAATTTTTGGAAAATATAATTTTATTTTTTAACGGGGCTAAAAATAAACTTACCTTTCTTTAAAGTATTTAAAAATAATAAACCTGTGGAAAAAATGTTTTAATTTTAATTAATTCACCACTTACCTTGTAAAAAGCAGGCCTCGTGTCTAATTTCTGGAGACTTACCCTCCCGGGAAAACCTGCAAAAATAGTAAGTTCGATGTGCATGCGCAGCTTCTCCTGCGCACGTGTTCGACCTCTGGACCCCTTCTTTCAGGGGAACGGAAGTGCCGGTTTAAAATAACAACAGAGAATGCTGGAAAAACTCAGCAGGTCAGGCAACATCCGTGGAGAGAAATTTGAGTTGACGTTTCGGGTTGAAAAGTAAAAGAGACAATAAAAGGTACGCGAAGCCAGATGAGATGATAACTCAATTTCTCTCCACGGATGTTGCCTGACCTGCTGAGTTTTTCCAGCATTCTCTGTTGTTATTTTGGATTTCCAGCATCTGCAGTATTTTGCTATCGAAAGTGCCGGTTTCCCACGCATGCGCAGTGCATGTAGGAAACCGGCACTTCCATTAGGCTTACGGGTGAGTACCCCATGCGTACTCACCCGTGGTGACCCGAATTTCCGGGCCAATATATTTAGTCCGCTAATCAGAATAGTGTAGAGGACTTTGTTATTTTCCATGTATGAGGAATGTTACACAATAAGTTAAAATTCACTGTAATTGTCACTCCGTTTGCTTAAATATGTACAATAATAAATCAATTCAATTGGCCTTTTTTCACTAGTGTTCATCAGTCCACCTTTCAGAACATAGAAGAAATTAACCATGGAGGCACATGGAAGATTACACTATCCAGTTCACATAACAATAGGGTTTCGTTGTTTCAATCGCTGATTCACACTACCGCATGACTAGGCGTTGGGCAGTAAAAGTGAAGTTCTGATCATAAGGGATGCAGAATTCCTTAAGAGAGATTATTGATGCTGAACACGAGAGAATATGCAGACCTGAGATTTGTCAAATAATACTTAATGGGTTAGAAATTGGTCCTTGTTGTGCCCGTCTGCGCCCCAAAGATGCCCGAAATAAGTCCAAGGCTATATTGGCCGTGAATGATTTTCAGGCCTCCCAGGCGGTCGCCTTAAACAATTGTTAGGCACCTTGCATAAAAAGAAAAGAAAGACTTGCATTTATATAGCACCATTCATGACCCCAGGATGTCCCAAAGTGCTTTACAGCCAACGAAGTACTTTTGAAGAGTAGTCACTGTTGTAATGTAGGAAACATAGCAGCCAATTTGCACACAGCCAGGTCCTACAGACAGCAATGTGATAATGACCAGATAATCCATTTTAGTGATGTTGATTGAGAGATAAATATTGGCCAGGACAATGGAGAATCTAGACAAGACAATCTAGAGCCGTCTTTTGTCTCCACTAGTCCTATCACCATCTCATCTCATTTTGAATACCTCTTAATGTCTCTTCACTTCTCTTTTGTTCTCTCCCAGCCTGGCCTTTTAATCTATTTCATTTCCTTTTTTTTTAAGTCTTGACAAAGGGTTTGACCCGAAACGTTGACTCTATTTTCTCTCCACAGATGTTGCCTGGCCTGCTGAGTTTTTCCAGCATTTTCTGTTGTTATTTCGGATTTCCAGCATCTGCAGTATTTTGCTATTGCAATGGAGATAACCCCTCTGCTTTTCTTCAAAATAATGCTAAGGGATCTTTTATGTCCACCCGAGAGAGAAGACGGGTACTCGGCTTAATGTCTGACTCAAAAGACGGCACCTCCAACAGTGTAGCACTGAAGTGTCAGGCTAGATTTTTGTGCTCAAGTCTCTGGAGTGGAACTTGAACCCACAACCTTCTGACCCAGAGGCGACAGCGCTACCAACTGAGCCACAGCTGACACTGGCAGCATGTGCTAATGTGGGGACCTAAAGCCTGTTATAGAACCCCTCAGAAAAAGTAGTCAGCGTTGAGCAGAGCAGGCTCTGGGTCTACTCCGCTCAGGTGTTGGTGGGATTACTGTGGCCTAACTGGGGCCTGCTACCAAAATGTATTTCTGCTTTACTTACCTTCCTGTAAAGGTAGGAGGAGCAGGAGTGCTCTTCCTGGCTCCACAGCACTCCTGAGGGCCACTGCCAGCCCCCGATTGCTCCATCCCTCCCGTTCTTTGCCACCTCCCCACCCCCTCCGCCCCCCCCCCCGGCTTCCAGGCCTTACCAAATTGGATTGGGCCACAGGGGTGAGCTGACTTCAGCATGACATGCAGCAGCAGCTCACCCCAAGTATTAAGTTAAGGCCCGATGCCCAGTTTTGGGTCAGCCTCAGGCCTCCTGGTTCATGCGGCGCTAGGAGCGCACTGTCAGATATGCACCCGTAAACAGGCCATAACGGATTTTTACCTCACTGTGTTTCAGCACCACTGATTTACTGTCACCAATAAGTAAAATTTTGTTTTTATTACATTGAATTCTAGGTTTTTAAAAATCAGTGTTTTGGGGATTGAATTCAACAACTGTTCATTTTTCTGTGAAAACTGTAAATCAATGGCCTCAATTAGTTTTATATTCACAAGTAAGTGACCTTTAACCTGAATATCTTCCTTTACCTATGCATGTTTTTATCCCTTTTGTTTTGAAAGCTCAGAATTCAGAGCAAGATGGTATGCAAGAGCTAACAGGTTAGAGGTAGGCACTGGTGGACAATGGTACTGAGGAAGAGGAATCATGAAAGTCATGAAGGAATTGAATTGTAATGAATAGAAAACATGTACTAGACAAAACATTTTTATTATAGAAGATAGATATAGATGTTAAACATCTTCGGCCCATCACTAATCCCAAGGATATCTGATATCCAATAGAACTACTTAAGTTGATCACCATCCTTTGTTTTCTGTTGTTTAGCAAATTTATTATTCAATTTATCACTTTCTCCAATATGATAAAAGCTTTTACTTTGGCCAGAAGTTTCTCACAAGGCACTTTATAAAATTCCTTCTGAAATCCAAGATACACAACAACTACCAATGAAGAACAATAGAAGAATGACACTACAGGCACAACAGCATATAATTTGTGCAAAATGACAACAAAATAATTGTCCCATTTTGATATAATGCTTCAAAGTCTACAGTGATATGACAATCAGAAAGGTAAATTGCCTTCTGCAAAGGGAACGGTAGCATAGCGGTTATGTTACTGGACTAATAATCCAGAGGCCTGGACTAATGATCCAGAGACAGGAGTTCAAATCTTCTCCACGGCAGCTGGGGAATTTAAACTCAGTTAATTAAATAGTCTGGAACAAAAAGCTAATATCAGTAATGGTGACCATGAAACTATCGGATTGTCGTAAAAACCCATCTGGTTCATTAATGTCCTTTAGGGAAGGAACTCTGCTATCTTTACCTGGTCTGGCCTATATGTAGTTGACTCTTAACTTCCCTCTGAAATAGCCTAGCAAGCCACTCGGTTGTACACAACCACTACGAAAAACAATAATAAGGCTAAAAGTGGGTGAGGAACTTGGCACCGGCTTCGACATGACAACGGCACACCCAGCCCAGTCGACCCTGCAAAGTCCTCCTCACTAACATCTGGGGACTTGTACCAAAATTGGGAGGGCTGTCCCACAGACTAGTCAAGCAAACAGCCTGACATAGCGTTTGCAACCATCTTCAGCCAGAAGTGCCGAGTGGATGATCCATATCAGCCTCCTACTGAGGTCCCCATTATCACAGAAGCCAGTCTTCAGCCAATTCAATTCACTCCACATGATAACAAGAAACAGCTGAGTGCACTGGATACAGCGAAGGCTATGGGCTCCAACAACATCCTGGCTGTCATGCTGAAGACTTGTGCTCCAGAACTAGCTGTGCATCTAGCCAAGCTGTTCCAGTACAGCTACAACACTGGCATCTACTTGACAATGTGGAAAACTGCCCAGGTATGTCCTGTCCACAAAAAGCAGAACAAATCCAATCCAGCCAATTACCGCCCCATCAGTCTACTCTTAATCATCAGCAAAGTGATGGAAGGTGTCATCGACAGTGCTATCAAGCAGCACTTACTCACCAATAACCTGCTCACCGATGCTCAGTTTGTGTTCCGCCAAGACCACTTGGCTCCAGACCTCATTCCAGCCTTGGTCCAAACATGGACAAAAGAGCTGAATTCCAGAGCTGAGGTGAGAGTGACTGCCCTTGACATCAAGGCAGCATTTGACTGAGTGTGGCATCAAGGAGCTCTAGTAAAATGGGAATCAGGGGTAAAACTCTCCATTGGCTGGAGTCATACCTAGCACAAATGAAGATGGTTGTGGTTGTTGGAGGTCAATCATCTCAGCCTCAGGGCAGCATCCTAGGCCTAAATATCTTCAGCTGCTTCATCACTGACCTTCCCTCCATAATAAGGTCAGAAATGGGGATGTTTGCTGATGATTGCACAATATTCAGTTCCATTCGCAACTCTTCAGATAATGAAGCAGTTCATGCCCGAATGCAACAAGACCTGGATGACATTCAGGCTTGGGCTGAAAGTGGCAGGTAACATTCACGCCACACAAGTGCCAGGCAATGACTATCTCCAACAAACGAGAGTCTAATCACCGCCCTTTGACATTCAACAGCATTACCGTCGCCAAATCCCCCACTATCAACATCCTGGGGGTCACCATTGACCAGAAACTTTACTGGATCATCCACATAAATACTGTGGCTACAAGAGCAGGTCAGAGGCTGGGTATTCTGTGGCGAGTGTCTTACCTCCTGATTCCCCAAAGCCTTTCCACCATCTACAAGGCACAAGTCAGGAGTGTGATGGAATACTCTCCACTTGCCTGGATGAGTGCAGCTTCAACAACACTCAAGAAGCTCGACACCATCCAGGACAAAGCAGCCCGCTTGATTGGAACCCCATCCACCACCTTAAACATTCACTCCCTGCGCTACCAGCACACCGTGGCTGCAGTGTGTACCATCTACAAGATGCAGCAACTCGCCAAGGCTGCTTCAGCAGCACCTTCCAAACCCACGACCTCTACCACCTAGAAGGACAAGGGCAGCAGGCGCATGGGAACACCATCACCTGCAAGTTCCCCTCTAAGTTACACACCATCCTGACTTGGAAATATATCGCCATTCCTTCATTGTCGCTGGGTCAAAATCCTGGAACTCCCTACCTAACAATACTGTGGGAGTACCTTCACCACATGGACTGCAGCAGTTCAAGAAGGTGACTCACCACCACCTTCACAAGGGCAATTAGGGATGGGTAATAAATGCTGGTCTAGCCAGTGACACCCACATCCCAGGAACTAATTTTTTTTTAATGGTTTCATGTCCCTCGCATTGCTTTGTTTATGGCTTATGATTTTTTTAAATGATGCAGCTTATCCTCCAGTGGTTTGATAAAAATTTTCCACGTTTTCATTGTGCTACTTTCTGGTCCCTGAGGTAGAACTCTCAAATGTGAATCACAAGTAGCTAGGAAAGAAACAAATTCTTTCTCACACCCTCCAAAGAGGCTTTGAATAGCACGGTTTGCATGATTGAAGTGGATTAAGTCAGCATGTCATCACACAGCGGCAGTTTGAGGATTTGCCAGTGGGATAACTCAATACCTGAAGTTGGACAATCAAAGATCACAAAAATGCTACATTTAAAGATAGGAAATCCTGTGTTAGTCACAATACAATAGAACACAGTTTTGAAGCATTGCCCTTTTGCATTTAGATATCTTGACTTAAATTTGACCCAAATTTTACAGATTTCCTTTTTGTTGTAAATGATTAGTAAAGTTCACAAGGAAAATAATTTCAACCAAATAAATCGGCATTGTACTGAATGGGAGTCCAGAGCAGTGAATCGTCCTGAATCAGGACTTGATTTAGAAACTTTACTCCAAAAGGCTCAAGGCTGAGCGTGTGGATAATGGAAATGTCATACCTCCACAATAGGACAGCCATACGTTGCGAAAGAGTTGATGAATAGTACAACTGTTACATTTAGGCAGCTCAGCATTTACAACTAACCTGTTGTAGCACTGTCACTGGGTACAAATTGGAAAAACTAACAAAGCAATGTCCTCAGTAGAACATTCCCTTGTCCAACATCTATCAATATTCTGTGACATTTTTTTTCCTAACCCAGAACAAGTTTCCCAATTAAATCCACAGAAAAGAGAGGTTGCTAATACAATGGTAACATTGATTGCTCATTCAGCCTATTCACATCAAGGTTTTCGGAGTTTGTCATCTATATTTCAGGCTGCTTTCTAAAGTACAACTGATCCAGCTGGTGTCGCTAAGTATTATGTAATATAGCCACTTATTAAATCATTCTTACTTTCATGCCACATTATCTAAATATACTATTCGCTTAAAATGATTTAATTTTTCTGTCAAATAAATTAAGCATTCAATTTTTGACCCAAATCTGTATTAACATAAATGCCTATTAACATTAATATCTGTGCTCTTATTAAAAACTATTAGTACATCAATTTGACAGCAATTGACAGCACATTAATTGCACAAAGTAATATATATCTACTGATTCAAATTAAGTCAACTTAATGTTCAAAAATGCACAGGAAATAGTTACAAAGCTATCTTTTAATCACATTGAAATGTTTAGTAACTATGCAGGTCAATAAACTTTGTGGAAGAACCTCAAAATTGATTAAACAGAAGCTCTCAGTAGTACGAAAGGCAAAAGGATTTGTGGAAATTGACAACCATACTCCAACCAATACTTGGAAACTCAACTGCTTCTTTACAATGGTCACATTATAGATTAATGCCAGATTAAATTATTTCCATGGTTCACAGGACTCTCCCAAATTAGACTTTGAGGGGAGAAGCAACTAAAATTCCTTCTCGCCCACTTGCATTCAGAGTGATTTAGGGGAAAGTACTCTGGGCTCTACTTTACCTATATACAAATTTTATTGGTACTCCACAATATTAAGAAGGCTGGCAATATTTTCCCAAAAATGGCATGAGCCTAACTTTTAAGTATCAAATGAATACAGCTTACTTTTTAATAACCTCAATCAAAATACTAATACATTTTTACTAAGGGAAGTCAGACAGCACAAATAAGCTGTCAAATGTACTGTACAGCCATTTCCATCTGTACAATCACTTTCTATCTGTAGCTGCTTCCTGCAGAGATTTATGCCCAATTGGTTGCATCACTCCAAGAAAAATTTGCCCTGGAGGACCTATTGGGGCGAATCTTCCACTCGCTCCATGGATGCACTGCTGACCTTGTCCCAAATTCTGGGTTCAGGCATATTTGCATATAGCTGGCAGGCACAGATGCCATGTTAAGTGCAACTGGGGTGCCTGCCTCAGGTGAGGTGAGCACGCTTTCACTCAGGCACCTTGCTACAGTGTTAGTGGGTCTGTGTGGGCTGTGTCAGCAGTCAAAACAATGATTTCATGTCGACACTTCAAGTTTTTCTCGTTTTGCGACTGATTGCATTCCGTGAGTTCCCTTTAATATGTCCCTTCCATTCAGCAGTGCAATGAAAGAAATACATCATATGACATATATTCCTCATTTGCATGGCATCATAATACGCTCATCCAGTGAGGGCTTGGTGTACTATACACACGGCCCCAAATTGACAGAACTTCTGATAGGGGCATAAAGAGGCAGGGACTGAGTGGAACAGCTCCGGCTGCAAAGTTTTCTCCTGTCTGCCCAGGTTGCACGATTTAATCACCCTCTGACAGTATAAGCTTCAGGTTATTTTCTACAGGACATAGAGATAGATTTTCACCTTTACCACCTGGGTAGTGATCTGATGGAATGGATCGCTGTCCGTTATAGAACCCATTCATTGAAATCAGTGGAATGAAAATCAGCTGAGTTCCATAATGAGTTGGCGATTCACTCGACCAAATTATCGCCCAGAAGATAGAAAATCATAGAGGATGAAATTCTATCCATTTTTAACTTTAGTGTTTGGGCAAATTCTAATGTCCATGCACCTGTTATTATTGTTTTGAGTTTGAAAATGAATAAGTCAATGGATCACGTTTAACAATGTCGCACACACAAGAGCCAATTTTCCAGTGCTGCCTGGGCCAGAGTGCTGGTCAGGTGTAACGTACATGAAGTTTGCTGTACCTAACCAGACCTAAATTCAGCTGGATAGTCCCCCAGTGCCAATCCCTGAACTGATGTCCCTGTTAAAAAAAAATTTACCTTTAAGGCCTTAGGGTTTGCTGCCTGCCCCTCTTTGATATTCCAGCTGGAGAGGGGCTGGACACAGGGTCTAAGGGCTACTTCTTCCAGAAACCCCTCAAAATGTGCACCCTACTGGTGGTATTTGAGGCAAATGAGATGGAGGGGGTGAGAATTCCCCTGTCAATGCATTTACATGGCAACACTTTACCGGCTCCTATTGCTGGTGCAGGCACTTTGCTTCCTCTTGAAGGAAGCCCCAGGAATCCTGAATCAATATTAATGGGGTGGAGACCATGGTCCAGGGGTTTTTGTCGCTTTTCCTGTGCTTTATGCCAAGAAAGAAACATTCCTAAGTGCAAGTCACAGGAAAATTAGTCCTATAATTTGTTTGTACAAATACATTGATGCGGTCAGCATGGGATTGTCATGTGACTAAAGTGAGGGTCTAAAGAGTACTTAGCAACAAATTTAATATGTTAAAATTATTCAGTATTCTCGTAATAGTACACAGAGTCCACGATAAAATAACTCCTTTGATCTAATTAATCAAAGAGGTCCCAATTATTTCTATTGTCCAAGAGAAATGGTGGTACCATTCAGCGTTAACACTTTCAGAAGCTACATGATCATTGCTGATTACAGATCAGCCATGATCTCATTAAATGATGGAACAGGCTCAAAGGGCTGAATGGTCTACTCATGTTCCTATCTATTACGTCCGTGAATGATTGAGACACGGACAGCAGGAGTTGAACAAAACACGTCTTTACTGATGGAAGTCAATAGTGAAACTGAAAACAACAGAGTTTCACTAGCGCCTTTTATACAGGGGTGGTCACTGCTGGTACTGCAGTCTGAGACCAGTTATTCTCTTAAAGGTACATACACAACAATTCCTCCCCTTTTAGATGAACAGTACATAACATTCATTTAACAACTAAATGATAACTAATTACAATCACAATTACGGTTGCTAGATACATTGGTTAAGTTTAAGCAATTATAAGTTCAGTCTTTGAGGAGGCTTCCTGATTCTGTCTGGATAACGCCTCTTTGGGGTATCAGGTTCTTCTGGCAATGTTGAGTCGGGATCAATGTCGTTGTTTGGTCATCTGCTTCCAATATTACCGGTTCTGCGGTAGCTGCAATTGGAACGTCGATTTCATTACCAGGTGTATCAGATCGTGGTGTGGAGTTGACGTTTTCCAGTGACTCTAGAATCTGGTCAGCATGGCGTCTTACAATGCTCTCCCCAACGTCCACGGTATACATGAGAGGTCCTTGTCGTGTACAAATCGTTCCTGGCTGCCATTTCTCAGTGTGGTAGTCCGGGCCAAAACTGGTTGACCTATCTTAAAACTCCTGGTCGGCCTTTCATTCATATTCTGAAACTGCCTGTTCTCCACATCTCTTCGGACGTTTGGCTTAACCAAATCCAAGCGGCATCATAGTCTTCGATTGAAGAACATCATGGCTGGAGTTTGGTTGGTAACCGCATGTGTCGCATTCCGGTAGGCAAACAAGAAGTTGTCCACCTTGTGTTGTAGGGGTATATCTTCATTACACATTGCCTTGATAGCCTTCTTGAATGTTTGGACAAACCTCTCGGCCAATCCATTAGTGGCTGGATGATATGGGGCAGATGTGTAATGCTTAACACCATTGTTCTTTAAGAACCTCCGGAACTCTTCAGACACAAACTGTGGTCCATTGTCAGAGCAAATCTGTTCAGGCAGCCCATTCCTGGTGAATATGGTTCGTAAAACTGTGATAGTTTTTTCCGTGATGGTTGAGGACATTTTTATTACCTCTGGCCACTTTGAATGTGCATCCACCGCAATTAAAAACATCGAGTCCATGAAGGGACCAGCAAAATCAATGTGCACCCTTTGCCATGGAGATGAGGGCCACTCCCATGGATGCAGAGGAGCTTGTGGTGGGACGTTTTGGACCTTCTGGCATCCTGCACAGCTCTTGGTCATCTCTTCGATTTCTCTATCGATTCCCGGCCACCACACAAACGCTCTGGCTAAGTTCTTCATTTTTACCCCACCCAGATGACCCTCATGAAGCTCATTGAGCACTCTATCCGTCAACTTAGGTGGAATTACTACTCTGGATCCACACATCAAGGTTCCTCTGCACACTGACAGCTGTTCTCTTCTCGGCAAGAATGCTGGCAGCAGTGGTTCGCCATGTGCTGGCCATCCCTTCATCGTTAAATCATAGACCCGTGATAGTGTCGGGTCATTCCGTGTTTCCTTTTCTATGTTTGCATTCGTCACAGGGAGACATTCGACTATGGTCGAGTGGAATAACTCCATTGGATCCACTGCAAGGTCTTCTTCTTCCACCGTCGGCAACGGTAGGCGTGACAATCCATCAGCATTTCCATGCTGTTTAGTTCCTTTGTACTCGATGTCATATTGGTGTGCCCCTAGGAAAAGGGACCACCTCTGCAGCCGTTGTGCTGTCATTATCGGTACGCCCTTCTGAGGGTTGAAAATGGAGACAAGAGGTTGATGATCGGTTAGTAGAGTAAATTTTTGACCGTGCAGGTAGTGATTGAACTTCTTCACCCCCCACACTAGGCTGAGGGCCTCTCTGTCAATCTGGGCGTAGTTACGCTCAGCAGAAGTTAACGAGCGTGACGCAAAAGCTATCGGTCTCTCTAAACCATCAAGGAATTTATGTGACAGTACCGCCCCAATGCCGTAGGGAGACGCATCACACGCCAGTCTGATCGGCAGTGCTGGGTTGTAGTGAGCCAATACTTCCCTTGACGTGATTAAATCCTTACTCTTCTGAAAGGCCTGCTTACAATCATCGCTCCATTTCCATGCTACCCCCGTTCATAGCAGGGCGTTCAGTGGGTGCAGAATTGTCGACAAATTCGGCAAAAACTTATGGTAGTAATTCACCAATCCGAGGAATGACCTCAGTTGCGACACATTTTCAGGCGCTGGGGCCTTAACAACCGCTTCAATTTTGTCAGGGGACTTATGTAACCCCTCTTCATCAATCACGTGGCCACAATACGATATCTGTTTCTTTAAAAATTCGCACTTGGGGCGGTTGGCTCGGAGCCCATGTTCCCGTAGTCTAGTGAGCACCTGTTCTAGGTTGTTAAGGTGTTCACTGTCATCTTCACCTTTCACAAGGATGTCGTCCAAGTAACACTGAGTCCCCGGAATCCCTTGCAGGACTTGTTCCATCGTTCTTTGCCATATTGCCGGAGCCGATGATACTCCGAATACCAATCGATGATACTGGTAAAGACCTTTGTGAGTGTTTATCGTGAGATACTTCCTAGAGGACTCTTCAACCTCCATCTGCAAATATGCTTGTGCTAGGTCAATTTTTGTAAAACGCTTCCCTCCAGACAGTGAGGCGAAGATGTCTTCTATCCTTGGAAGAGGATATTGTACTGTGTGAAGGACTGGGTTCACCGTCACCTTGAAATCCCCACAGATGCGAATCTTCCTTGGCTCCCCGGACTTATTGCTTAACGTTTTCTTCATGACAGGAACGATGGGTGTCGCCCACTCGCTCCAGTCGACCTTAGACAACACGCCTGCTTTCTCCAGATTCTCCAGCTCTGCCTCGACGGCTGGGCGAATTGCATATGGTACCGGTCTTGCTTTGAAAAACTTGGGAACTACATTCTCTTCTATTTTTATCGATGCGGTTACGCCTTTAAGCGTGCCCAGTTCTTGTTGAAATACCTCTTTGGCGTTAGCTAAAATTGTTGACAATCGTCCAGGAGTGACGTCTTCATCTTTTTTACCATCCACCGTCATTGCATGAATGGAGTGCCAATCTAAGTTTATCTTCCTGATCCATTCCCATCCCAATAACGGTGGTCCACCATTTGGCAGTATGTAGAGATACAATTTCCGTATTTTCTTGCCTTTGTATTCGACAAGCACCCTTATTTTTCCTCTGGGGTATACTTTTTGCCCCGTATACGTCGTCAAGATGATGGATGTCTCTCTCAAGGGTATGTGTGAAAATAGCCGCTCGTAGTCTCGTCAATTCATGACGGTTAGTGCTGATCCTGTATCCAATTCCATTTTAACTTGGGACCCTGCTATCGTGAGGGTGACCCAAATGGTTTGGTGATCCTCTTTTGCGATTACATTGTGAAGTTTGAGACAGCTTAGTCTCCTGTTCCCAGATTCACTATCGCTCATCTGGTCTTCGGAATTACTGTCCTTCATCTTTTGTACTTTCTTGTACGGTTCCTTAGTAGCCTTTTTGTTGTCGCTGGTCTTCTTCCCAGACCTGCAAACTCGTGCAATGTGTCCCATCTTCCCGCATTGCCTGCATATTTTGTCTTTGGACCAGCAGTCCTTCTGGTCATGGTTAGTTCTGCCGCAGCGATAACATTTTACAAATCCCCATGTCATTTCATGGGTGCCGTATTCCTGTGGTTTTTGTTGAATTTCTGCAGCTCCCCTGGCTGCTGCTTCATACGATACAGGTAGACTATCCTTTATCCGAAAACCTCGGGACCAGCCGTGTTTCGGTTTTCGGAAAATTTCGGAAGGTGGGTCGGCGGGGGTCCGCGGGGGGGTCGGCGGGGGGGGGTCGGCGGGGGTCGGGGTCGGCGAGGGTCCATGGGGGGGTCCGCAGTCGTGGCTTGTCCGTCGCTGCTAGCCTGGAATGCAATGAAGTTCCGCATTTCCACCAACAGGTCTGCTCAGCTTAAGTCGGCGGGGGTCGGGGTCAGCGGGGGTCCGCGGGGGGGTTGGCGGGGGTCCGCGGGGGGGTCGGCAGGGGTCGGGGTCGGCGGGGGGGGCGGCGGGGGTCCGCGGGGGGGTCCGCGGGGCGTCGTGCGCACGACTTACGCTGACCCTCTGCTCAGCGTAAGTCGGCGGTGGTCCGCGGGGGGGGTCGGCGGGGGTCCGCGGGGGGGTCGGCGGGGGTCGGGGTCGGCAGGGGTCCGCGGGGGGGTCGTGCGCATGACTTACGCTGACCCTCTGCTCAGCGTTAGTTGTGCGCCACTCTGGTCATGTCGTGCGCACGACTTACGCTGACCGAAAAAACCTTCGGTTTTTAAGAGGGTTTCGGTTTTCGGAAGTTCGGATAAAGGGTAGTCTACCTGTACTGCCACGCTGAAAGCCTTATCTAGCATCAGCTCTTTCTCTGAGAGTAACTTCTTCTGTGTTCCTTCACTCAGGAGTCCACAGAGAAATTTGTCCCGTAGGGTATCTGCCAGTCCTGCTCCGAATTGGCAGTGCTTTGATAGCTTGCATAGTTCCGTAAGGTACTCAGCATTGCTCTCATCTTTATGCTGAGTTCTCCTGTGGAATTTAAATCTTTCTGCTATCAACAGCGGTGCAGGGTTTAGGTGTTCCTGTAGGACAGCAACAATTTCGTTAAAACTCTTCGCCTTCGGTTTGGCTGGAGTAATCAGGTCCCGCAATAGGCCGTACGTTCTAGCGCCCATTAGGTTTAGCAATATCGATGCCTTTTTCTCCTCTGCTATTTCGTTTGCCTCGAAATATACCTCGACTCTTTCCACATACGTGGTCCAGTCCTCTATTGTATTATCAAAAGCAGTGATACAGCCAGTCTTCGGCATCTTGCAAATCTAAAATGGCGCCTCCCGCGCTTTGCCTTCTTCCCCGATTTAACAAAATGGCGCCTCCCGCGTTTTGCCTTTTGCCTTCTTCCCCGCTGTTGCTAGCGCTGCTCTCCGCGGTTCCCGTTGCAACCTGCAGCTCCTCGCGGTTTCTTGCGCATTTAATATATATTTTTTTTATTATTTTCCCATCGTGGAACAACCCTGTGGGACTCTTCCCTCCCTCTTCGCGGGTCTATACGCAGCCCGGCTTCATAGCACCAGCCGCGCCCTGTATGTTCCACCCTCTCTCGCTCTTCTTCCCGACAACGCTGCTCGGCCCCATTGCAAACCACCCGCTCGAGTTCGCGACCGCCGCAGCCCAGGAAGGATCAGTGCACTACCTGTCACCAGCCCGATTAGCTGAAGCACCGTCGACAGGAACCAGGCCCCGCTTCAGACAGCTTCTCCAGCAATCTTCAACTCCGCTATCACAGGGGCGGCTACCCACGGTCGACGCCCGTTTCTACTGCCTCTTACTTTCTTTTCTTTCTGGCCTCGACCTCTGCTCACTTCGCTGTAGGAATGGATCCCAGGAGGTGGTGCAGACTGTAGGTAGGTTCTTATCTGCTCGTCGCCAGTATTACGTCCGTGAATGATTGAGACACGGACAGCAGGAGTTGAACAAAACACGTCTTTACTGATGGAAGTCAATAGTGAAACTGAAAACAACAGAGGCTCACTAGCGCCTTTTATACAGGGGTGGTCACTGCCGGTACTGCAGTCTGAGACCAGTTATTCTCTTAAAGGTACATACACAACACTATCTAGTCTGAGTAGAGGTGAAACTGTGCTTTGATTTATCTTGCAATGTCAAGAGCAACACATGGCCCATTAAAACTGTATTGATCTATTTGACCTATATTTCATATTCCATACCACAATGGTCTAATTTGGAGTTCAAACATAGTCTGTGAAATAGTGGCACAAAATTCTCCCCGTCTTGAGGAAGACCCCACATTAGTGTACATTGATTGTACAGCCGTCATACTATATAGAGCCTTAAAAATAATGCCATTTATACATCTGTCTCCTGGCATTGCAAAACATCAGCCACATTGTAACTACTTTTAAGGAACCTAATGAGCAGCCAGTCAAATCAGTCCTTCTGTAATTCTTTTTACAGGTATTGATGTTTGGTTGTAGGCAGCCACATAAAATATTTGATTCTATAATATATAATTAGATACTTTCTGCAGTGACCTCAACACTGAATATTTGTACGAAGATTTAGCAATGAAATAAAAGTAGCTTCCACAAGTTTGATATCAGTGATGTAGTGACAACCTTAAGTGGTTTTCTTCAGTGTTCTTTACCTAAAAGTTTATTTACCAACTAAGAGCATAATAAAGTGCAATAAGTAGAGTAATAGCATATTATTTTCACTGGTAAGGCTGACCAGAACTTATTTGGTCACATTTCTGGATGAAGTGAAGGACAGATACATTGGCAGCTAATGTATTTTGTTAATCTGAGTCTGCTATTTATTTTCATTAGTGACAAGATGCTATAAGATTCTTTGGTAAGCTATATTCCTCAATAGAACATTAATTGTTATGGCTCGTTATTACTAAAGAAACCATGTAGAACAACTTCTCTTTAGTTGCTTGTGTCAGCCATGACTTCATGGTAGCACGCTCGCCTCTGAATCAGAAAATCGTGGTTCAACCCCCATTCCAGAGACTTGAGCACAAAATCCAAGCTGACACTTGCACTACTGAGGGAGTGCTGCACTGTCAGAGGTGATACCTTTCGGATGAGAAGTTAAATTGAGGGCCCACCTGCCCTCTCAGGTGGATGTAAAAGATCCCATGGCACTGTTCACAGAAAAGCAGTCGAGTTCGCCCGGTGTCCTGGCCAATATTTATCCCTCAACCAACTAATTATCTGGTCATGCATCTCATTGCTGTTTGTGGGATCATGTTGTGTGCAAATTGGCTGCCACATTTCCCTATATAACAACAGTGACTGCACTTCAAAAGTACTTAATTGTCTGTAAAGCACTTTGGGACGTCCTGATGTCATGAATTGTGCAATATAAATGCAAGTTCTTCTTCTTCTACTACTTATAAAAGATACCCTGGTTTTATTTGGCTCCAGAAGGCAGTATTACATAAAGTATATTCATAAACGATAATGATGAAATCCACTTTAGCACTTAATGTACGTGTCTGTCTATTCTTTTAGGGAAGAACACTTGATAATTGAACATTGAGTGTGTTCTTAGCAAATAGCTACCTCTGACCTACAGCTAGTTATTTGCAAAAAGAATATCAGTGTTGTGACTAGCTAAGACAATCAGAACATTCAGTTTTAATAACATTGTTCTCTCTATGCTTGTTCTTGTTGCAGGTGCAACTGTTGTTTTCAGTTTAACTCTAGTTTAATAATTTATTAAAAATGATAAACTGTTACAAAGAAACCTACTGATTTAATGACAAAGACATCAAACTTTTACTACTTTTAGAACTTGGCTTTGTCTGGTGTCAAAACAATCAGTAGCATGATATTTTCCACCTGTCCCTGATATATGCACGCATTGCTAAATATACAAAATGCCTATAGTCTTCTACTGATTACTTGTGTGATTTCTAAGATCAAGTTGCTTTTCATTTTACAACTGTGTAAAATCTTTAAATAATTTGGTTGGGAGATTAGGTGACTGTGTAGTGTGGTGAAATATGGCAATTTGGCTTCTGTCCATGGTCCTCCACACTGCTGGGTTCTTGATTTCAGTTGTCCTGTTATGGGGAAGTATCAAGTTCATATCAGCTACTTCCCCACAGGGAAGGAAGAACAGAAAACTGTAGGAAGAGTCTTTTTGTGGCCAGACCAGTGCAACTGTTTATGGCCACCATAAGAGTTGGAATGGTAGAGGCTTCTACTCTTCCACTCCCCCACCCGTGGTCTAACTTCTACCCCCACAGTGTTCCTATTTATAAATAATCAGGCATATGAGATAAATCCTACTCTGATGCATAATTTGTAAATTCATATTTGTAGGATTACATTGTTGGGTCAAAGTCTGAGAATGGATTGAGTCTGTATACAGATACAAATTGAGGATGGACTGTGAATGAATTCATGCTCAATTCTGTATGGAGAAAGATTTAGACCCATATGCTTAACTCAACTAATGCTTTGACTAGCACTCAAATTATATCTGTATGATATTATTATGTGCAAAATATGTTGCAATGCAATGTTAATTAGAGCACCCCTACTGAGTTACATTCAGCACAAATAAATCAACTGATTGTTTCCCAGACAGGTTATAGTTTGCAATACTACATCTTTTGTAATAATTTGGCTGGTATTATGCAATACCAATGGAAAATATAACCAGCAGCTAATTAAACTATATTTGTTCTGTTATGTATAACATCAACCCATGCTGTGTTTGTCAGTCATATAAAACCTGCAAATATCCTGCCAAAAGTAAGATATTTACAGAAATTTGTGTAAACCTGAGGGGAATTTCTAATTTATTCAATGTATCCTCATAACATTTTATGTACACACATATTTCTTCAAACAGGCATTGAAGAACAGATCAAGATGGTGAAAAATGTTACAAAAGGAATAGCAGCAGGAGTAGGCCATACAGCCCTTGAGCCTGCTCCGCCATTCAATAAGATCATGGCTGAACTTTTACATCAACACCACTTTCACACCCTATCCCCATATCCCTTGATTCCCTTAGTGCCCACAAATCTAACGATCTCTGTCTTGAATATATTTAATGACTGAGCATCCACAGCCCTCTTAGAAATAGAGAATTCCAAAGATTCCAAAGATTCACAACCCTCTGAGTGAAGAAATTTCTCCTCTTCTCAGTCCTAAATGACCGACCCCTTATCGTGAGACTATGGCCCCTAGTTCTAGACTCTCCAATCTCTCCAGTCACGGGAAGCTGCCTCTCCACATCCACCCTGTCAAGCCCTCTAATAAATGTATACGTTTCAATTAGATCACCTCTCATTCTTCTAAACTCCACAGAATATAGGACCATTCTACTCATTCTCTCCTCATAGGACAACCCTCTCATCTCAGGAATCAATCTAGTGAACCTTCGTTGCACCCCTCTAAGGCAATTATATCCTTCCTTAGTTAAGGTGACCAAAACTGTACACGGTACTCCAGGTGTGGTCTCACTAAAGCCTTATATAATAGCAGCAAGATTTCCTTACTCTTATACTCCAACCCCTTTACAATAAAGGCTAATATACCATTTGCCTTCCTAATTGCTTGCTGTGCCTGCACGTTAACTTCCTGTGATTCGTGTACAAGGACACCAAATTCCCTCTGAAGACCAACCTTTACCAGTCTCTCACCTTTTAAAAAAATATTCTGCTTTTCCATTCTTCCTACCAAAGTGAGAAAATCTCAGTCTTTAATATACTCAATGACTGAGCATCCACAGCCCTCTGGGGAATAGAATTCCAAAGATTCACAACCCTCTGAGTGAAAAAATTTCTCATCTTAGTCCTAAATGGCTGACTCCTTATCTCTTTATTAAAAGAAGCAGGCTTCTCCCCCAATGGCTTAGTGAATGAATGAACACCTGGGGCTGGATTTTTCCAACCTCAGCGGGTCCATGGTGGGCGACGTCCATGGCGTGTGAGAACCTTGCATCTGTCTCAATCCCGGCATCCAACAAGATTTTACGTTAATGGGGCTTCTTAAGCCTGCCCTGCGAGGTTCCCGGCCAATTAATAGGAAGCCGGTCTGATGACATCATTTGATGATGCATCATCAGCCGGTTTCCTTAAAGGTGACATGTCGAAATTGATTTTGACAGTTCTACTGTCAGTGTTCTGCAGCATTGAGGTGCTGCAAACACTGACAAGCATTGCACAAAAATGCACAGCTGCACCCGGGCTCTCATGCTTATGGAGGGAGTCACAGCATGCAGGGAGGTTCTCTTGCTTCTAATGGGCGGAAGATACCCCCCCCAGGACACAAACGCAGCCTGGTTGCACATTGCACAGGAGGGCACAAGCAGGGATGTCATCAGGAGGACCAGGCTGCAGTGGCAAAAACCTTTCAATGATCTCAGTAGATCACGAAACATTACTGCAAAGCCACACTCAACCTCATCCTGCTGTGCCACTCATCACATCCCCATCACTCTGCCTTCCCTACCATACACCTTCACATCTTTACTCACACCAACCTACCTTGCACCTCCACCCATCCCTCTCTATCTACATTATCACTTCCTCATCTCACTAGCCATCCTACTCATTCTCTTCCTACTGCAAGCATACCAACTAACATCACACAAGGGTAGGCACTTGTGTGTTTTAGCTAATATTCATGTGAAGTTTCTGGTGATGTGCTGTCAAACATTGAAATCTTTATTCTGAACACTTTGCATTCTTGGACAGATTTGTGCGCACCTTTCACCTTTGGAAGTGGCTTAGTGAGTTGCAGTGAACGGTGAGACATAACGTCCCCCCCCCCCACCCCGCAATGGTGATGAGTGTGAATGGAATGGCTTGGACATTGTAGGGATGCTTTATGGTGCTGGTGTGGGGTGGTGCCAACCTGGTGCATCATGTGGCAGCCAGGGTGTACAGTGTTAAGTGAAGAAAATCTGGACATGCTGAGGCTATCGCTGGCGTCCCAGGCTACAATGTGCATGGGTGATGATGCCCTGTGTCCAGGGCAGCATCAGGTGATTGCGGAGAAGGCTGGTGTGGATGTTGGTGCTGCTGTGTGCCCGGTGATGCTGGTGTTGTGGTTGATCATGTTAGAATCCTGAGGACCAAGGTGAGATTTTTTCAAGGGGATGCTGATGGAATAGATGGCAGGTGAGGTTGGGATGCCAGAAGTAATCTGTCAATGTTGAGATAGGTTGTTCCAAAAAGGTGACAGTGTATAGAGAGTTTACTCCAAACACTTCAGAAGTGCATAAAGCTCAAACATGAGTTCCAAATCATTAATGCTCCAGCTTCTGACTTTGGAAAGTGACCAGCTGTAAAATGATAGCTTTTAGACCACTTTTGCAGCTGTCACCTATTCAAAGAAATGGAGAGTTGTTCAGAACCCAACATATTTACCTGGCGTGATCCCCGAGTGACAGGAACCTGGTGGAAAACTTGGGAAAATGCTTTGAACCTGGTAAAATGCTGATTAAATTGCTTTAAACACCTTCTTAACTATCTCAATTGCATGACCCGCCACTTAGTGCTAGGTCTGCAAAGCACAGGCAGAGCCGACACTAGGGAAACTCACAGGGAGGTGGATTTAGAGCAGGATACTGCCCCCGCTGGCAATCTTTTTGATTTTGACAGTGGACCAGCCTCCGAACCCACCCTCTGAGCACCAGCAAAATTCAGCCCCTGATGTGGCACTGAGCTAAAGCTCTAGCGCCTCTCTGCCTCTATCTGTTTCTTTAAGACCTGCATATAACCTGAGTCTTTGACCAAGCTTTTGGTCACCTGTCCTAAAATCTCCTTATATGGCTCAGTGTCAAATTTTGTCCGATAACACTCCTGCGAAGCCCCTTGCGACATTTTATTGCATTAAAGGCGCTATATAAATGCAAGATGCCGTTGTTGAACCGTACAGAATAGATCCATCCTTGTTTGAATCCCTGGTCAGTGCTAAGTTAGCTGACTGCAGAAGGTGTAGCAGCAGTTGGGGTGCTATAACCAGCCAGGGTTCTTCTTGCTTAACTATGCTAAAAAGTGTGCATGTGTGAATTCAAGTGAGAACAGGATTGGGCTCAACTTTGATACCACAGACAAATAGTCAGCAGATACACACTTGGGTTATGAACCAGAAAGTTGTCAGTAACTTAGGAAGCATATCCAGCATGAGCCAATGCCTTCAGGACAACAGAGGAGAAAATTGGAAGACAGAAAAAGTGATGTGCTGTTTTCCAATTTTACTTTACAATATTCAGCCCTGGATAATGCAAAAAGAAAATTCTTATCTGTCATAAATAAATTGCAATGTATTTAGGACTGTACTGAAAATGTAAAAAAAATCCAGTATTCAAAGAATTAAGCAGCTTTTTAATATAATCAGGTAATTGTTTTTGCAATGATGTTCTGTTTCTATGGATATAGAAAGTATTATAAGTTATTATTTTGACAAGCAAACATGTAAATTTAGCTTACCAAGCAAGCACTTGCAGTGATAAGTAGCCTTTCAAAAACATTTAAAATTTTTAAAGCTTTTGATATGTATGGTGAAAATTGCAGGAGATTAAAACCATCTGTCAATTTATCAAGAATTCATTTTATGTGCAAGTCCTCCCCAAGATTCATTCTCCAGAGTTTCTAAAAAAAGTATGGCCTTGATGGCTTTCGCATAAAATTTTGACATTTACAATCACTTTAGCTTTGTGTTTAAGACAACTCAGGGACCAGTTAATTTGCTTTTTAGCATAATTTATGCTTATGGAACGATTATCAACAACACTTCAGTGGGGGCCAGACTACAAAGACATATTGGCCCAGAAATTCGGGTCGGGGGCTTCCCGCGGGTGCAAGCCCCCGACCTGCACTTACCTTGCGCGCCGGCCGTTGAGCTGTGGGCTCGCGTGGAATTGCGATCCTGGGCCTCCTCCAACTGCCGGCGCACAGTGCTTGCGTATCCCAGGGGCGCAGTTAGTTCGAAGCGTCCCCTGGGATCACGTGGGCCATGGGGAGCCAATCGGAGCAGAGAATGCTTCATTCATAAGTTTGACAGGAAGGGCTGTCAAACTTATAAATACTACAAGCCCCAAAACATCACTAAATCTTAAAATAAATTTTTTTTAAATCACATTTTTTAAATAAACTATAAATTACATGAAATAACTATTTTAAACAATAATTTAAATTTTTGAAAAAAATAATTTTATTCTTTAACGGGGCTAAAAATAAACTTACCTTTCTTTAAATATTTAAAAATAATAAACCTGTGGAAAAAATGTTTTAATTTTAATTAATTCACCACTTACCTTGTAAAAAGCAGGCCTTGCGACTGCTTTTTACATGTCTAACTTCTGGAGACTTACCCTCCCGGGAAAACCTGCAAAAAAAACGTAAGTTCGATGCGCACGCGCTGCCTCTCCTGCACACGCATTCGACCTCTGAACCCCTTCTTTCAGGGGAACGGAAGTGCCGGTTTCCCGCGTATGCGCAGTGCATGCAGGAAACCGGCACTTCCATTGGGCTTGCAGGTGAGTACCCCGTGTGTACTCACCCGTGGAGACCTGAATTTCTGGGCCATTACATTTTCAAACATTAGAGTCCTGCATTATATTTGGAAAGCCCACTTTGTATACTCCAGGGAGTTGAACACATAAAGCTAGGCTGACACTCCAGTACAGTGCTGAGGGAGTGCTACATTGTTGGATCCCATGGCACTATTTCGAAGAAGAGCAGGGGAGTTATCCCCGGTGTCCTGGCCAATATTCATCCCTCAACCAACATAACAAAAACAGATTATCTGGTCATTATCTCATTGCTGTTTGTGGGAGCTTGCTGTGTGCAAATTGGCTGCCGTGTTTCCCACTTTACAACAGTGACTCCACTTCAAAAGTACTTCATTGGCTGTAAAGCGCTTTGAGACGTCTGGTGGTCGTGAAAGGTGCTATATAAATGCAAGTCTTTCTTTCTTTTATTGAAACTTCACAGAATACCTATGTCTACTGTAGTTTAACAACACTAATAATAAATCAAAGAATGGAACTGTGCCACAGCATGAATGCAATAATATTGGGAATGTCATTATTATACATGCACTATTGTTTGGCTACCATGGTAACCTATTGCTGTAATAGCTACTAAAATGACCAAGAGTATGTTATAATGCCTGAAGGCAGAGGGCATTAATGTGCAATTGAGATCACTGCTGTAACACAAGGTTTAGTGTTTACCGAGTAGCTAGAAAACTCCAGGCAATATTTATTTTATTATGCTCTTGATTCACTTATTCTTTTTCAGGACAAGAGAACCTTATTAAGCTGTCTTTAAATTCTTTACCCTTTCCTGATCATTTGATCTCCCTGATACACTGACATCTTCAAATCTGTGGAATCCCTTACTGCTTCCTCCTACAAAACCCATGCTTGGCACTATTTCACAGAAATCACAGAAATCACAGAAACCCCACAGTGCAGATAGAGGCCATTTCAGCCCATCGAGCCTGCACCGACACATATCCCACCTGATCCCCGTAACCCCTACACCAACACATATCCCACCCTATCCCCGTAACCCCACGTATTTAATCCCCCTAACACTAAGGGTCAATTTATCATAGCCAATCAACCTAACCCGCACATCTTTGGACTGTGGGAGGAAACCGGAGCACCCGGAGGAAACCCACGCAAACACGGGGAGAATGTGCAAACTCCACACAGACAGTCACCCGAGGCCGGATTCGAACCCGGGTCCCTGGCGCTGTGAGGCAACAGTGCTAACCACTATGCCACCTTGCTGCCTTAATCACTACTTCCTGATTTACTCACCTCTTGTACTTTTTCCAACCACAGTGGTGTCCTGTATCTGTGGTTCTGAGTTCTTTTCCTTGTTTGTTTTAAATTTAAAAATAATTTTTCCAGCTGAGATATAAAGCACTTCCAGTTTTCCACCAATACCACATTGTAACAGTTCACTAGGAAGTGGCCAAATGTGGTTTGCAGCAGCTATTCTTCCAATTTCCCTTCTCTACCTGTGGAGAAAAGCTAGCCTTTTCTTGACAACTCCCCATAATGACTGACTAAGACTGGTAACTTAGGATGTGCCAAATCATGGAAACATGAATTTCACAACTCTGGTATAACATGTTTGTCACTATTATATTCACAGGATAATTCATTACAAAACAAAATATACCATTTTGCCCTTATACAAGACCTTGGTCAGGCCTCAGTTAGAATACTGTGTTCAGTTTTGGTCGCCTCACATGGTGGGTGATATTGAGACTTTGCAAAGGGTGCAGAGGAGGACCACAATATTAATTCAAAAGTAAAATACTGCGGATGCTGGAAATCTGAAATAAAAACAGAAAATGCTGGAAATACTCAGCAGGTCAGGCAGCATCTGTAGAGAGAGAAACAGACCTTTTGTCTTCAGCCTTTCATCATTCTTTCCCCAGATAATAGTAGACCTGTGGAACAGGTTGCCAGCTCATGCAATGAACGCTGATTTGCTGTATTCCTTAAAGATAGAGCTAGACCTGGTTCTGGCTGGGGTGGAGATCACCTCCTACAAGAGGTAGATATCCTGTAACATAAATCAGTATCATTGTGATTTCCTGGACTAGTTTGATCACTTCAAGGGTTTGGAAAGGAAATTTCCAGATTTCTTCCCTTGGATTTTTATCTGTTTTTTCACCTCTCCCAGGCTCTGAGTTTTTGCCTCATGATGCATTCGACATCAGAATTGTATGGAACAGACCAGATGGACCAGAGGGTCTTTTCCTGTCCATCATTTTTGTATGCACGCATGTTCATAATCTTGAATTTAAGTTTATGAAAGAAACACCTTTCTACCAGTTTTTCACTGACTATGCTTTTGATGTATTTCCTCCTGTATGGTGCTAATCTCACTACCTGAAGGTTATTGTCTTCACTGTCTATTCACTGAAGTCAACTAGCAGGCAATAGTAAAATTATTTTCTCAGATGTGATGTTTGTTCAGCTAATCATAATTAGCACCTCACCCCAATAGTACAATTAATTGCAAATAGCAAGCAATAATGATATTTTTCTGTTGCATGTAATACCTGTATAATGAATTGCAAGTTCAAATGCATACAATATTTCAAAATATTCACATAGATCATGTAGCGAAACATAGAGTTAAACATAAATTGTATCCTGAAGATTTGCATACATTTTATCGTGAAACTGCAAATGGATTATTCATTAGTTATCTTGTTACCTTACTGTTTGGAATAGGAAAATATGTATATTATTTTGGACATATTTGAATTCCTCAAATCCAGATGGAATTCTGAAATCTAAAATAAAGTTGGTTTAAATGGCATAAGCAAATAACACTGATGATTTCATCATGAAATAAAGATTCTCAAAATTTGAAGGTGTCTAAAGACACAAAGGACAAATCACATGTAAAACTGTTGGAATAGTTCATTGATCTCGAACAATAACTCTGAAATCTTTCAAGTTGACAAGTAAGGGACAGGGTTAAATCTCTGCTATTGTTTACTTATTTTGTCACCATTAGTTCAAAAATATGAAGCTATGCTAATTTTTAGCACATTTATATCTAGTGGGAAATGCATTGCTAAAGAAATAAATGGAAAAGTAAGAACATTTCAGTAAATCAGTTGCAGTATCAAACATTGATTGTACATGGGAACATAGCAAAGATGATGTTTTTGTTTCATTTATAATTCAATACTATGTATAATATGCCCAATCATTAACATTATATGGATATATAGTAACACATTTTTACCTTTCTGAAATCTGGAGGATCTTTCCTGCTTCCAGAAACCAGAATGTTAATCTTGCCATTTTTAGTTTAATGGAATGGATAAACATGTTAATTCAGTTTTCAGTAGGTGAGTTGTTTTAGATTTCTTTAGTGTAATATTTTGGGACTTTTACCTACATGGCCTAGAAAGAATTTAGTTTCAATGCATGTTATAATAAAAGATTAGATTCAGTTTCCAAAAGGTTAATTCCAGATGTATAACAATTTGTAACTTAACATTTAGAGACATTTAGGATGCTAATTGGGAAGCAATGGGGAGTCATTAAATACATCCCATAGCTGTTCACACTGTGGTGCTAGAATGATTTTCATTCATTATGCCCAGCAGGGATCTTAGCTGAATAGACTTTCAAGTGCTGCCAGCTTCCACATCAAGTAATCTTCATTCAAGGTGGTAACTTTGATTGGTAGTACAGTGGAATTATTTTTTAAGAGCCAGAGTTGAGAAAGAGGTCAGAGGACAGTCTCCGTTTTTCTCTCTCCCTCAGAAGGAGCAGTCTGAGACAGAGAGAGAGAGAGAGAGATCTTTTTCACTAGACAATGAATGTGAGGCACACAGAAGCTTGGTAATACTAGAACAAATCCATAATGCTTGTAACTTGAATTAAGGACCATTTTAGCTCAGGGACATCTGGCTTATAAATGGGTTCTACCAAGATAATGTGAAAGTTGTGTATTTTCAAGCATTGATAGGAACTAGATAAACCTCACTGCAAAACTGTATTCTGTTCATTCATATACTTCATGTAAAATAAACCAATTTGTTGGTTTATAACTGTGTCTCATCTTGGTGCGCTTTCAGTCCACCTTCCTTAAAGACAGGAGCATGCACATGGTGGCACATGCAAAATGACAGTATCCAGTATATTAACAAGGGTTCAATGTTACAGTGCCTTGGATCACCCTATTGTTTAACTAGGTATTAAGCAGTAAAGGTACACTACAGATCATAGGGGACATAAGATCTCCTTATGAGAGTGATTGGTAATGCTGAACGCAAAAAAATATCTAGTGCAGACCCATGAAGTTTGTAACCTGGCCAATCAGGATTCATCTGCAATAATGCTCATTTTGTGCCTTTCAAGTAACTTAAAAGCCACTTAGCTAGTTAAGAAATGACCAAGGACATTAATCCAGCTCTGGGAGCATTAAACTATAGAAAACTAGCAGTGAGTTTGTATAGCGCAATCCTCTGTGACTATGACTATGGTGTATTATCCCTCCTTGTTATTAACTTTTCTGTGGCCTTTGATAAGATGGACTATGTCATCTTCCTCCATTTCTTATCCTCCATTGTGTAGCTCTATGGGTCTTCCCTTGCATGCTTCCACTCCCATATACCTGAATGCAGCCAGAGCATCTCCAATAGCTTCTCTTCCTGCTCCCAAAGATTACTTCTAGAGTCCCCCAAGGTTCAATCCATGGCCTCCTCCTCCTCTTCGTTTACATGCTTGCCCTTGGTGACATCATTCTCTGGCATGGGGGTCAGCTTTCACATTTCTGCTGATGACAATTAATTGCATCTCTTCACCACATTTCTCAACTGCAGGACTGCTTTTGTCTCTCAGACTGTCTGTCCAACATCAAGTCAATGAGCCACAACTTTCTCCAACTTAACATTAGGAAAAATTACACCTGATTTTCAGCCTCAGCCATAATCTCTGCTCCTTTACCACCAATTTCATCCACCTCCCCAGCCATTTGCTCAGACTGAATCAGACATTGCAAAAACTTGATGTCCCGTGAAAACCAAAACCGAGATTTAAACCCTACATACCAAGACTGCCAACTTCCACCTATACAACATTGCCTGCCTTTTACTTCAGCCCTCCACCAATGAAATGCTGATCCATACTTTGGCGACACTAAACTTGATTATTCCAATGGCCTCCTTTTTGGACTCCCAACCTTTACCCTCCATAAACTCCCACTTGTCCAAAACACAGGCCTAGAAATTCAGTAAGGCGCTGCAAGCTTTGTGCCCAGTTACTGCCTAAAGAGGGCTTCCGCGCCAGTAGAGGAGGTTGCGCTGATATTGAGCTCGGCGGTAATGGCGGCGGTAGCCGGTAGCGCTGCGCCGGCACCGATGACGTCATCGGTGTGCGCAGTGCCCCGTTTCCGCCCCGATGCCGGCCCGACGCCCATATTCAGTTGCCGCCGCCTCCTCCGTGGCGGCCGCTACTAACATCCGGAGACCAGGGCCTTACTGCAGCCTTAGTGGGGCGCATAAAGGTGGAGGTGCGGCCGGCCGCTTTTTCGGCGGCCGCCTGCCCGCACCTCCTTCCCCGGCCTCCTCCACCACCCCCCCCGCGGCATTGCCAGCTGCTTTCCGCGAGCCTGGCACTTCTCCGTGGTGCCGGGCTCATTTGCCGGCACAATCCAGCGGCGATCTCCCCGTTGCAGGAACCTCCACCTTAAGAGAAGGAGGAGGCCTGCAGTACCGCAGCCTGCCGCACCGCATCGGGTGGTGCAGCGGCACTTAGAGCGCTGAAATTCAGTTTCAGCGCCCCAAGCGGGGGCGGGCACACCCTGGAATAGCGCCCGGTTCCAACTTGGGGCGCAAAAAGTGAATATTTGACGGTCGCACATGGCTCCGCGCCCAGCGCTAACTTTTGGCCGTTAGCCAGCTGGCGGGGCCATAGTGAATTTCTAGGCCACAGTGTCTTAAACCTGTTACCTCAAGTCCTGCTCGCCAAACTCCCCCATTCTTACTGACCTACCCTTGCTGACCTACCTGCTTATTCCCACTCTCCGTTTTCTGTCCGTTAACCAATCCTCAATCCATGCTAGTATATTACTCCCAATCCCATGAGCCCTAATTTTGTTTAATAACCTCTTGTGTGGCACCTTATCGAATGCCTTCTGAAAATCCAAATACACCACATCCACTGGTTCCCCCTTATCTATTCTGTTAGTTACAATCTCAAAAAAACTCTAACAGATTTGTCAAACATGATATCGCTTTCATAGATCTGTATTTTCTAAGTGCTCTGTTACCACATCTTCAATAATAGATTCTAGCATTTTCCCTACTACTGATGTCAGGCTAACTGGTCTGTAGTTCCCTGTTTTCCCTCTCCCTCCTTTCTTAAATAGTGGGGTTACATTTACCACCTTCCAATCTGCGGGAACCATTCTAGAATCTATGGAATTTTGGAAAATGACAACCAATGCATCCACTATCTCTATAGCCACCTCTTTCAAAACCCTAGGATGTAGGCCATCCGGTCCAAGGAATTTATTGGCTTTCAGTCCCATTAATTTTTCCAGTACTATTTTTTTTACTAATACTAATTTCTTTCAGTTCCTCATCCTCACTAGACCCTTGGTTCTCCACTATTTCCGGGAGGTTTTTTGCATCTTCTGCTGTGAAGACAGACACAAAGTATTTGTTTAATTTCTCTTCCATTTCCTTATTACCCATTATAATTTCTCCAGTCTCAGCATATAAGGGACCCACATTTTCGCTAATCTTTTCTTTTTTAAGTAACTATAGAAGCTTTTACGGTCCTTTTTTTATGTCTCTTGCTAGTTTACTCTCATATTCTATTTTCTCTTTCTTTATCAATTTCTTGGTCTTCCTTTGCTGAATTCTAAAATCCTCCCAATTCTCAGGCTTACTACACTTTTTGGCAACATTATAAGACTTTCCCTTTGATCTAATACTATCTTTAACTTCTCTTGTTAGCCACGGTTGGACCACTTTTCCTGTGGGTTTTTTGTGCCTTAAAAGGAATGTATATTTGTTGTAAATTATGTATTAATTTTTTTAATGCTAGCCATTGTTTATCTACCATCATACTTTTTAATGTAGTTTCCCAATCTACCTTAGCCAACTTGCCCCTCATAGCTACATAGTTTGCTTTGTTTAGATTTAAGACCTTAGTTTCGGATCTAACTAAATCACTTGCAAACTCAATATAAAATTCTATCATATTATGGTCATTCTTCGCTAAAGGCCCCTTTACTACAAGGTTATTAATTAACCCTTTCTCATTGCACAATACTAGGTCTACAATAGCCTGTTCCCTAGTTGGTTCCTCAACTTACTGATCTAGAAAACTATCTTGCATACACTCCATGAATTCGTCCTCCACACTATTACTGCAAAGTTGGTTTGACCAGTATAAATGTAGATTAAAGTCCCCCATGATTACCCTTGTTACATGCACCTCTAATTGCCTGATTTATACTCTGCCCTACATTACAACTACTGCTTGGGGGGGTGGGGGCTATAAACAACTCCCACCAATGTTTTCTGCCCTTTGCTGTTTCTTAGCTCCACCCAAACTGATTCTACTTCTTGATTTTTGGAGCTAAGATCTGTTCTCTCTACTGTCTTTATCCCATCCTTTATTATCAGGGCTCCTCCTTTTCTATTTTGCCTATCTCTTCTAAAAGTTAAGTATCCTGGAATATTTAGTTCCCAACAATGGCCACTTTGCAACCATGGGGTAGATTTTCCTGGAGCCATCAGGCGGGGTTTCAGGCGTGTGGGGGGGGGGGGGGTGGGAAATCCCGAATTCGGGGGTCCCGACACCATCCCGCCCAAAACCCGCCTCCACGTAAATTTCACAGGAGGCGGGTACCCGCCCCGCACTGGGACCCGCCGACCCGAGGCGGGAAGGGATTAGTGCCAATTAACTGCCTGTTAACAGGTAGTTAACAGGCAGTTTTTAGCCTAATCCCTATTTTGAAGGGTGTCGTGTGGGATTCCCGACGGCTCCAAACCACGCCAGGTTAGAGCAGTTGGGCCATCGGGTTGAAGGACTTGGAGGGGTTGCAATGTCGGTGTTCAGGTGAGTGATGGGTGCATAAGTGCAAAGGTAAGTGTGGTTGGTGTGTCTAAAGTGTGTAAAGAAGTTTAAATTACCTGTACTTACCTTACAGCCTTTCTTCCTCTAGGTTTCGGGAGTCCATCACTCAGCCGGCACTGAATGCAAAATGGCTGCGATCTGTCAAAAGTGACAGTCTTCAGCTTTCATTGCCGGTGACAGTTCTAATTGAGTCTGTGTAGAAGGACTCAGGTTAGAAGTCAGACTGTCAGTGTTTGACAGCTTCAAACAGCTGTGAAACACTGATATTTCATCTGTCAAGAACTCTTGACAGATGAAATTTCAGTCTGTGACGTCACCTGTTGCCGGGTGGCCCTTAATTGGCCTGCTGAGCCCGCTGGGCGGGCTCAACAAGGTCAATCAAGGGAAAATCACGCGGATTGGCCGGATGTCGATATAGGCGGGACTAAAACCCGAAAGTTGTAGTCCCGCCTCCTTCCCGACAGCTTCAGGAAAATCTACCCCCATGTCTCTGTTATGGCTATTAGATCAAACCTGTTAATTTCTATCTGCGCTATTAATTCATCTATTTTGTTGCAAATGCTTTGCGCATTCAGATTTAATGCTTTTAGCTTTGACGTATTTCAATTTTTCCCTGATGTCACCTTAGTCACTAATGCCTTATTACCTTTGTTACTCTCTGTCCTTTCCTGACCCACTCTGCTTATTTTTACCCGAAAATCTACACTGCTCTAGAGCCTTGACAGTTCTCTCGCTGCTTTTAAATTTACTCTTTCCTGAATCCTCCCACGCCCCCCCTCCCCCTTTATTAATTTAAAGCCCTGTCTACTGCCCTAGTTATTCGTTTCACCAGGACACTGGTCCTAGCCCAGTTTAAGCACAGCCCGTCCCAACGGAACAGCTCCCTCTTTTCCCAGTACTGGTGTCAGTGCCCCATGAACTGAAACTCCTTCCTCCCACACCACTCTTTGAGTCACGCATTTAAACCTCTAATCTGTTTGTCCCTATGCCAATTTGCGCATGGCTCAGGTAACAATCCAGAGATTATTGCCTTTGAGCTTATGCTTTTTAATTTGGATCTTATCTCCTCAAACTCCCTCAGCAGGACCTCATTCCTAGTTCTACCTATGGCGTTGGTTCCTACGTGGACCACTGCAACTGGATCCTCCCACTCCAGGTTCTTCTCCAGCCGCGAGGAGATGTCTTTAACCCTGGTACCGGGCAGGCAACACAACCTTCGAAACTCTAGGTCGCGGCTGCAGAGAACAGTATCTATCTCCCTGACTATACTGTCCTCTACCACAACTACATTCCCTTTCACTCCCTCCACTTGAATGGCCTCCTGCACCATGGTGCCATGGTCAGCTTGCTCATCCATCCTGCAGGCTTTTCCCTCATCCACACAGGCAGCAAGAACCTCATACCTGTTGGACAAGGGCAAAGGCTGAGGCTCCTCCAGCACTGCACCTGGGGTCCCCTTACCTGCCTGAATTGCAGTCACATCCTCCTGTCCCTGACCACTAAAGAGACCTGTACCACTACCTAACTTAAGGGGTGTGACTGCCTCCTGGATCAAAGTGTCCGGGTAACTTTCCCCATCCCTGGTGCCCCACAATGTCTGCACCTCAGACTCCAGCTCAAAAACTCTGAGCTGAAGTTCCTCAAGATGCAGGCACTTACTGCAAACGTGGTTGTCTGGGATCACAATGCTCTCCACAAACTCCCACATGCTGCATTTGCGGCACACCACCGGCACTGCCATCCCTATATGACCTTGATTTTATTTAATTAAATTTGATATTAGCTAACTTAGTTTACAGTGTAGTTTCTTGACTTACTTACTTGATCTAGATTAAGTTAAGGGTACTGAAATTAAATATCTACCTGTAACACAAAGCACTACAAGTAGTGTAGGCAAAAAGCAACAACTCCTTCCCTCTCTTCTCCAAATTCCCACTCTTTCCAAACTCCCAAATAAAACACTCTGTTCAAGTTCAGTCCATTTAATCCCGCTCTGTGCAGACCGCTTTCTCCATCCTTCTTAACCCACTATATCTCTGCAACCTTCTTCAGCCTTATACCCCCACACCTTGCAGTCCTCTAACTCAGATGTTTTGTATATCACACTCCATTCATTCCCTTCAGCTGCCTGGTTCTCACTGTCTGGAACTCTCTTCTAAATGGCTTCAGCCTCTCCACTTCTCTATCCTCGTTTAAAAGCCTTCTCAAATTCCATCATTTCAATGAGACTTCCAGTCTCCCCTCCTAATCTCTCCTTCCTAAAAACGTAAGCTGTGTTGTATTCAAATGTATGGGCCAGAAATTTCTGGCCCTATGAAACCACACCTGGAGTACTGTGTACAATTTTGGTCTCCTTACCTAAGGAAGGATATACTTGCCATAGGGGGAGTGCAATGAAGGTTCATGAGATTGATTCCTGGGATGGCAGGACTGTCGTATGAGATGAGATTGAGTAAACTAGGTCTGTATTCTCTTGAATTCAGAAGAATGAGAGGGGATCTCATTGAAGCATACAAAATTATTACAGGGCTTGATAGGGTGGATGCTGGGAGAATGTTTCCCTTGACTGGGGAATTGAGAACCAGGGGCCACAGCCTCAGGATAAAGGGTAGGCCGTTCAGGACTGAGATGAGAAGAAATTTCTTCACTCAGAGGGTGGTGAGTCTTTGGAATTCTCTGCCCCAGAGGGCTGTGGAGGCTCAGTCATTGGGTATATTCGGGGCAGAAGTCGATAGACTTCTGACTAGTGGGGGCATCAGGGGATGTGGTGAATGGGAAGGTATTCTGTAGTATCATAAACAAAAGACTTATAAACTTCCTTGAGGAGCACAATGTCTTGAGTAAAAGCCAAATTGGATTCCTACCAAACTATAGAACATCAGATCATATCTTCACCCTACAGACCCTAATTGACAAACATGTTCATCAAAACAAAAGCAAAATCTACGCATGCTTTATAGATTTCCAGAAGGCTTTCGATTCCATCTGGCACGATGGTCTATTCCTGAAACTTATCGAAAGCGGGGTAGTGGGAAAAACATATGATGTAATTAAATCAATGTATACAAACAATAAATGTGCAGTTAAAATTGGAGACAAACAAACAAAATACTTCCCACAGGGGTGGGGGGGTGATGCAGGGCTCGCCCATCTCACCGACACTCTTTAATATTTACATAAATGAATTGGCAAAACTACTTGAACAATCTACAGCACCCGGCCTCACCCTATATGAATCCAAGGGTAAATTCCTCCTCTATGCAGATGACCTGGTTCTGCTGTCACCAACTAAGGAGGGTCTACAGCAGAACCTGGATCTGCTGGAGTCGTTCTGCCAGGCCTGGGCCCTGAGAATAAATCCCCAAAAAACCAAAGTCCTTGTGTTCCAGCAAAGATCCAGACATCAGGGACCCAAAATAAATTTCACACTTGGAACAACCAAAATTGAACAAACCACTAACTATACATACTTGGGCTTAAAAATCAGTTCTACGGGAAATATTCATCTGGCTGTGAATGAACTGAAAGAGAAAGCAAGAAGGGCTTTCTATGCCATTAAAAAATCAATCCAAATAGAAATCCCAATTAGCATTTGGCGCAAAATTTTTAAATCAGTAATTGAACCAATTGCACTCTATGGCAGTGAGGTGTGGGGACCGCTAACACAACAAGAATTTCCAAAATGGGACAAACACCCAATTGAGATCCTACATGCAGAATTCTGTAAAAGTATCCTCCGGACTCAAAGGAAAACCGTAAACAATGCATGCAGGGCAGAACTAGGCCAATATCCATTAATAATCACTATCCAAAAAAGAGCCACCAAATTTTGGAAACACCTAAAAATGAGCAACCCCCACTGCTATCATTACAAAGCCCTGAAATGCCAAGAGAGGACCATAAAGAAGAATACCCTCAGTCAACTAGTCCTGGGACTCAGTGAAGTAACTACTAACACTACTAACAATAACCAGCCCCAGGACAATGACAGTGACAGCGTAACACAAAGAATTCGACCCAACACAATCGTCACTAAGCAAAAGGAAAAATATCTGTCATATTGGGCAGAAACAACAAAAACCCAAAACAAACTCAATTGCTACTTGGCCCTAAACAGACAATACAACATGGCTGATTACCTGACCATGGTAAAGGATAGCAAACTGAGAAAAACCTTGACAATGTACAGACTTAGTGAACATAGCCTGGCGATCGAAAAATGTAGACACAGGCAGACCCGGCTACCAAGAGAGGACAGGATATGCTCTCACTGCAGTCAGGGAGTGGTGGAGACAGAGATGCACTTCCTCACAGCTTGTAGAAAATATCAGGGCATAAGGGAGAATTTCCACCCAAAATTCACAAAAATATGCCCGGAATTCAGAAATTTGAATGACGACCAAAAACTCCCATACCTACTAGGGGAAGAGAGAAATTGTGTAACCTTAGCGGCACACTATGTTACAGCTTGCCATAAACAGAGGGACAACCACTAAATATAAGAAAAGAGTATATACAAATTATATGAATGTATATTTATACACTCAGGGATATATCTATTTATACACTGTATGGATAGATCTATATTTATGTGTTCAACCATGAATGTTTTTCGATGCTTTGGCAACATAAGATGTACCTTGTCATGCCAATAAAGCAATTTGAATTGAATTGAGTTGAATGGAGTTGAGGCAGAAGATCAGCCATGATCTCATTGGGTGGTGGAGCAGGCTCGAGGGGCCGAGTGGCCTACTCCTGCTCCTATTTCTTATGTTATGTTCTAAAATGTCTCTGAGCTTAATGCTACTCAGTTAATTATGTGGTGAATGCAGTACATTGTTTAAAATCTGAGGTTAGTTGATGTGGTGAGTGTTTAGTCTCTGACATGCTAACTGGCATCCTTCTCCCACCAACAGCAAAAGCATATCCTTTCATGTAACAATTGCATCAAAGTACACGATGAACAGGTACTTTGCAAAAGGGTTTTGTTGTTCCATTATTGAACTGACTCCAGCTTTACAGGTGAGCTAATTTCCACCTGGTAGTTTTAATTTAATTCAGTGGAAAACTGTTACAGCTTTCACTGAAAGTCCATTGATAAGGGCTTAACAGGTCTTAAATGAGCAACAGCAGAATATTTTCAAAAATACTGATATCAATTTCATTCTCCACTCATTTTTTTGAGCAGGATATGAGGAGTGGTGCAGAAAAGGGAAAATAAATGGTGGTTTAAGTTTACCTTCTGCCAGCTTTGATGCTCAGGTTTGCTGCTGTTGCTGTTGATGACCCTTGCATTTAATGCAATTTTGAAAAAATTCTTACAAAATATAAAGTATATTTTTATAAAATAATCCATACCATCTTTTGTAACTGGTACTCAAAGAATGAGATGATTCAAATAGGAACATCCTTTTAGAGATCTTATTAATGCTCAAAATTTCCTCTTCTCAGTCTTGTCACCTCAAAGAATAATCACAGCAGATAGTGTACGTGCAATCTCACTGAGTCGTCCAAGCATATGCTCAGTACATGATTTATGTCCTTCACTGACAACTTCAGTATGATGTGTATGCTATTAGTATCCCCATCTTTGAAGCCATTTATCAGAAAAGTCCTTGTCAAAAGAGTCCTTATTTTCTTTAATTCTAAATCAGTGTTATAATGAATAATTAGTGTATAATCATTAAAATATATGTTTATTTGAAACAATTATCCATTTTTTAGTTATCTTAGAAATCTTGAACCAGTTTCATAGAGAAATATATACTTAGCACATTAGTATATAGCAAGCTTTGAGACAAAGTTATCCATAATATTTTGCACCACTCATTTGTATTCCTGCAATACATCAGGGAAGGAAATAAGACACTTTTTCACAGCAGTCAAGACACATTTTCACAGCAGCCCCTTTACTTTTTGTCATAGCAACTGAAAAAGTATAATCACATGGCTTCATGATTGAAAAGAATCTAGACTTGGATTGTAAGAGAAAAAAATTAAACAACTGCAGTAACTGCTTGATGGTTTCAAAGCCTTATTGACTGTGAAGGTAGGACAAAAGCCAAGCGCTGGTAACATACCATAAACCAAACAACTCAGTCCTCGCTGATCAACTGCTCATGCTGTGCGTTTGATAAGAAGAGCCTTGTTTATTGGATGCTGCAGGATTATTATCCTAAAAGTGAAATCCACATGGGGTTTTTTAATGTGCTTTTCAATTTTGAATTGTTTATCAAAATTACAGCTTGGTACAAAAGCTCTTGTAGCTTGTGTGTATAAAAAGATGGAGTTAACTTTCCTGCCGATCGCTACCTACAAAGGACACAAACATTTTGATATCCTGCAGCCACATCTGGTATTGAGTAGTGGATCTTCACCCCATAAAACACAGCTCCAGACAGCATTGCTCACCACATGCAATACACGTATGTAATTATTCAACATTTATGCAAAGTAACACTTAACATGATTACACTGTCAAACTGTAAGCAGGCCGTCATGCATGAGAATACAGGCAAATTTAACAGGTACTTCACTATATTGGAAAAATTTGGCTTCTCTAATTGATGTTGAAAACATTTTCATTACATAATTACAAGAATGGGGGAATTCGGTTACAGATGCAAGTAAAAAATGTAACCTTGAGATTCCTTGATGGCTTAGTGAGTTTATCCAGTGAGTAGTGATCCATACAGACTAAAAAGTCCCAGGTTGCAATCTATGACTGTGCAGTATGTAATCTCAGCTGGGATACTACAGTGTCCCTGGGTTAGTGAAGATACAGATAGGGGAAGAGATGCAAAATTTGCCTGTTGATTAAAAAGCTTAAGGCATGGGTTAAGGCCTTGGAGAGGAGGGTAAATAATCACAGGAATGGATGTTCAACATGCCCAACCACTGTTGAGCAGAAATCAACAAAGTAAGTTGAATGCAGAAAAATATAATTAGAACAGTAAAGTATAAATCAGAGGAAGTCATGCCCAAAGTCAGACCAAACTTAAACACTCTGTCCCATTATGGTAGTATAGTGGTTATGTCACTGGACTAGTAATCCAGAGACTTATGATCCAGAGATGTGAATTCAAATCCCACCATGGCAGCTGAGGAATTTAATTCAGTTAATTAAATAAATCTGGAATAAAAAGCTAGTATTAGTAATGGTGACCGTGAAACTATCAGATTGTCGTAAAAACCTATCTGGTTCACTAATGTCTGTTAGAGAAGGAAATCTGCCGTCCTTACCTGGTCTGGCCCATATGTGACTCCAAACCCACAGCAATGTGGTTGATTCTTAACTGCCCTCTGAAATGGCCTAGCAAGCCACTCAATTGTATCAAACCACTACAAAGTATAAGAAGAATAAAACTGGATGGATCACCCGGCTCCAACCTAGGCATCGGATTCAGACATGGCAAAGGTACACCCAGCCTAGTTGACACTGCAAAGTTCTCCTCACTAACATCTGGGGACCTGCGCCAAAATTGGGAAAGCTAATACAGACTAGTCAAGCAACAGCCTGACTTGGTCATACTCCTAGAATCTGAAGTGTTTGCAACCACCTTCAGCCAGAAATGCCGAATGGATGATCCATCTCAGCCTCCTCCTGAGGTCCCCACCATCACAGAAACCAGTATTCAGCCAATTCGATTCACTCCACATGATATCAAGAAACGGCCGAGCACTATGGGCGCCAACAACATCCCGGCTATAGTGCTCCAGAACTAGCTGCACCTCTAGCCAAACTGTTCCAGTACAGCTACAACATTACCCAGGTATGCCCTGTCCACACAAAGCAGGACAAAGCCAATTACCGCCCTATCGTCTACTCTCAATCATCAGCAAAGTGATGGAAGGTGTCGTCGACAGTGCTATCAAACAATACTTACTCACCAATAACCTGCTCACTTTGGGTTCCACCAGGACCCTTGGCTGGTGACTTCATTACACCTTTGGTCCAAACATGGACAAAAAAGCTTAATTCCAGAGGTGAGGTGAGAGTGACTGCCCTTGACATCAAGGCAGCATTTAACCGAGTATGGCATCAAGGAACCCTAGTAAAATTGAAGTCAATTGAATCAGGGGGAAAACTCTCCACTGGCTGGAGTCATACCTAGCACAAAGGAAGATGGCTAGGTGGTTGTTGGAGACCAATCATCTCAGCTCCAGGACATCACTGCAGGAGTTCCTCAGAGCAGTGTTCTAGGCCCAGTCATCTTCAGTTGCTTCATTAATGACCTTCTCTCCAACATAAGGTCAGATGTGGGGATGTTCGCTAATGATTGCACAGTGTTCAATTCCATTCACAACTCCTCAGAAAATGAAGTAGTCCGTGCCATACGCAGCAAGACCTGGACAACATTCAGGCTTGGGCTGATAAGTGGCAAGTAACATTTGTGCCACAGAAGTGCCAGACAATGACCATCTCAAATAAGAGAGAGTCTAGCCACCTCCCCTTGACATTCAACAGAATTGCCATCATCAAATCCCCCACCATCAACATCCTGGGAGTCAACATTTACCAGGAACTTAACTGGAACAGTCAAATAAATACTGTGGCAACAAGAGCAGGTAGAGGCTTGGTTCCCTTCTAAGTCACACACCATTCTGACTTCGAATTATATCGTTGTTACTTTGTCGCTGGCTCAAAATCCTGGAACTCCCTCCCTAGCAGCACTGTGGGAGTAGCTTCACCACGTGGACTGCAGCGGTTCAAGAGGGCAGCTCACCACCACCTTCTCAATGGCACTTATAGATGGGCAATAATTGATGGCCTTGCCAGCGATGCCCACATCTCATGAATGAATAATTTTTTTTTTCAAATTCTGGTCAGTGAAACACGGGAAATATTTAAGCACTAGAGGCAGTTCAGAGAAGAGCTATGAGGCTGATCCTTAAGATTGCAGAACTAAGGTACTAAAGATTGGAGAATGTGGGCTTTTCAGTCTTGAAAGGAGGTGACTAAGAGGTAGCTTTATAAAGGTGTACAAGATAGTAAACAATGGCCCAGAAATTTGGGTCTCCACGGGTGAGTACACATGGGGTACTCACCCGTAGGGCCAATGGAAGTGCCGGTTTCCTGCATGCACTGTGCATGCGCGGGAAACCGGCACTTCTGTTCCTCTGAACGAAGGGGTTCAGAGTTTGAACGTGTCCGCGGGAGGGGCTGCGTGTGCGCAATGAACTTTGTTTTTCTTTTTACAGGTTTTCCCGGGAGGGTAAGTCTCTAAAAGCTAGACATGTAAAAAGCAGGCGTAAGGCCTGCTTGTTACAAGGTAAGTGGTGAATTAATTAAAATTAAAACATTTTTTCCACAGGTTTATTATTTTTAAATACTTCAAAGCAAGGTAAGTTTATTTTTAGCCCCGTTAGAAAATAAAATTATTTTTTTCAAAAATTTAAATTATTGTTTAAAATAGTTATTTCATGTAATTTATAGTTTATTTAAAAAATGTGATTTTTAAAAAATTTATTTGAAGATTTAGTGCTATTTTGGGGCCGTAGTATTTATAAGTCTTGACAGCACTTCCTGTCAGAATTATGAATGGAGCATTCCCTGCTCCAATTGGCTCCCCATAGCCCACGTGATCCCAGGGGACGCATCGAACTAACTGCACCCCTGGGGTATGCAAGCACTGCACGCCGGCAGCTGGACCAGGCCCCGGATCGCAATTCCACGGGGTCCACAGCTCAACGGCCGGCGCGCAAGGTAAGTGCAGATCGGGGGCTTACACCCGCAGTAAGCCCCTGACCCGAATTTCTGGGCCATTATAAAAAAGCTGGATCCAGGTCATTCTTTCAAACTAACCTATGGAGATAGGATTAGGGGGCACAGGTTCAAACGAATAAAGTTTCAGACTGATGTCAGAAAGTTATTCACACAAAAAGAGTAATAAACACATGAGAGGGGCTTCTGGACAGAATAATGAAGGCTAAAGCCCTAGAATCATTTAAGGAAGAAAAATGGATGGGAGACTACAGCTTTTTTTGGATGGATGAATTAAGAATGGCCTTTCTCATCTGTATATTGTGATCAGCTCAAAGAAGCAACATAAAAGCAAAAGGTCATTTGGGAAAATCATAAATCAGAACAAGAACTTTTAAATCTCTGGGCTGAGGAAGATGATATAGTTCTGGTCCCAAACGCCTTGTACAAGTTCTCTGTGGCATTTACATTGCTACTAGAACAGTTCAGATTGTTTCTAATAGCAATGCATTTTGGCATCATTCCCAGCATCACAAGTCAAGCATCCATGCATGTACATGATGAATTGTCATTTAGATCAATGTCACTAGACTTTGTTTTCTCTGTCAACTGAAAATAAGATGTGAAGTCATTTTCCAATCTAAATTGATTTAAAATTAGTCTTGTTTGAACCAATATGGATCTTTCTGAATTTGTCAACTTTGGGTCAGTTCAGAATCTGGACATTTGCTGGAAGGGAGGTGCAGAGTAGATTTAGCTACAGGCATCATTTGGACTTCCCCGTTAAAGGGATTTTACTATTCTATAAAACAAATCTGCAATTTGGAACTAAAAACTGGAGCTAGATTTGCTTAATATATTCAAACCTATGATTTATTTTCTTAGTTGTAAGCATGTAAACAGATGACATAATTGACTTAAGTAACTTTTGTAAGTGGATGAAATGGGGATTAATTATTCTGTATTCAGTAGAAACAATGATATTTATTTTATATATATATGATGTACTCTTGCACCACATAAAGGTTTGTGGTAATTACAATGTATAACAGGTTAGTTTTACGCACTAGAAAATGCTGGAAAAACTCAGCAGGCCGGGCAACATCCGTGGAGAGAGAAATAGAGTCAACGTTTCAGGTCGAAACCCTTCTACAGAACTGAGAGAAAAGGCAGGAAATGAAACAAAAGGCAGTTTGGGGGCTGGGAAATGGGGGAGGGGATGATTCAAAGTGAGATGAGATAGTAATAGGACAGGTAAAGGAACAGACAATGGCTGTAGATGAAGTGTGAAATGCACCGGCAGAGTGAGAGATAGCTGCCATGTGCGAGAGAGAAAAAAAGGAAAAGTCACAAACCAAAAGTGTGGATAAAAAATATAAAAATATAATAGGGGCCGAGGTTATGATCTGAAGTTGTTGAACTCGATATTGAGTCCGGAAGGCTGTAAAGTGCCTAATCGGAAGATGAGGTGCTGTTCCTCGAGTTTACGTTGAGCTTCCGTAGAACAATGCAAGAGGCCGCAGATGGTGAGGTCTGAGTGGGAATGGAATGGTGAATTGAAATGACAGGCGACCGGAAGCTCGGGGTGACCCTTACGGACTGAACGGAGGTGTTCCGCAAAGCGGTCACCCAATCTGCGTTTGGTCTCCCCAATGTTTTACACACTATTGTTCCAAGTGTGCTCCCTCTGCAAAATTCTTTATTCCTAAACATAAATGTGTTACCACCGTATTACTATGGATCATAACTGTGTCGCTACTAATGCAGCATATTTGTATGTGTATACCTGTACGAACTTTGGCTAATTTGATGTTCTGAAGAACATGTGGCTGAGGTAACAATTGTAAAGCAGACTTTTTAAAGACGACAGTGCCCTCTAGCAATCATGATGGAAAGCAAGTCTAAAGCTTTTCAGTATTTGCTTTAAACCTTTTGTGTGATCCATTTTCTTTGCAGCTCCTTAATATTTGGTGATGCCTTCAGCACTATAGGCCCTAAGCTCTGGGATTCCCTCCCTAAACCCCTCTGCATCTCCACCTCCCTCTCCTACTTTAAGGCCCTCCTTAAAACCCACCCCTTTGACCAAGCTTTTGGTCATCCCTCCTATAGTCATATCTATTTCTTTGTCTCTGCATTCATTTTTGTCTGATTATGCCTCTATGAAGCACTTTGTGACATCTTTCTAGATTAATGGCTCTATATAAATGCAGGTTGTTGTTGCTGTTATATCTACAGAAATTATTTTCCATAAACTTCAGACAAATGTTTCTTAATTCAGTGTGCTTTTAAAAATCTCAAACTGCAGCATTATCTTGTATTTTCATTTTGAAGAAATTTTACTGCAATCCTCAAATAGGGGAATTAAACTGCACATCCTGCATCATTGCAAAGTAGGTTTTGCATCAGACCAGCACAAGTTAACTGATGGTTCTCAATCCTGAACAGGGAGCAATTCAAATTTTCTATTGCAATATAAGACCACCTGAAGTAGGTAGCCTTACACAACTTCAGTTTTGCACTGGTTACAAAATCTAGCTCCAGTTTGCTGAAATACTTTAAAGATCAAGGCCTAGAAATTCACTATGGCCTCGCCAGCTGCCTAGCGCCCAAAAGTTAGCGCTGGCCGGGAAGCCTATAGCAATCGTCAGATATTCATTGTTAGCGCCCCAAATCGGAAGCGGGCGCTATACCAGGGTGTGCCCACCTCCGCTTGGTGCACTGACACTGAATATCAGCGCTCTTGGCGCCGCTGCGCCAGGCGCTGCGCAGCGGCAGGCTGCGGTACTGCAGGCCTCCTCCTTCTCTTAAGGGGGAGCTGCCTGCAATGGGAAGATCGCCGCTGGATAGTGCCGGCAAATGAGCCCGGCACCACGGAGAAGTGCCGGGCTCGCGGAAAGCAGCCGGCAATGCCGCGGGGGGGGGGGGTGGAGGAGGCCGGGGAAGGAGGTGCGGGCAGGCGGCCGCTGCAAAAGCGGCCGGCCGCACCTTCCACTTTAAAGCGCCCCACTAAGGCAGCAGGACGGCCCCGTTTTCTGGTCGCTGTTTGCGGCCGCTTTGGAGGAGGTGGCCGCAATTAAATATGGGGATCGGCGTGGTTTCGGGGCGGAACCGGAGCACTGCGCACACCGATGACGTCATCGGTGCCGGCGCAGCGCTAACGGCTACCGCCGCCAATACTGCTGCGCTGAATATCTGCGCAAACTCATTTTTGGCGCAAAATCACCCTTTAGGCGTTAACTGGGCGCAAAGCTGGCAGCGCCTTAATGAATTTCTAGGCCCAATTTTTTTTTAATGATAGAAAAGAGCTGACAGGATAGTGAATTCTTAAACACTTCTACATGCAATAGGTGGTAGAAGTTTGGAACACTCTTCCGCAAATGGCAATTGATGCTAGGTCAATTGTTAATTTTAAATCTGAGCGTGATAGATTTTTGTTAACCAAAGGTATTAAGGGATATGAAGCAAAAGGTAGGTATATGGAGTCAGCTATGATCTCATTGAATGGTGGAACAGGCTCAAGGAGCTTAATGGCCTACTCTTGAACCTCTGTTCCTATGTTCTTTCCTAATATTACAAATATCACTGGTAGGAGACCAGCGAGCAGAGCTCTGCCCAAATATATATAAAAAATTGTGTATCTGCACGCAATTGCTTTTTAATTTTTAAACATTATAAATTCCTATGTCCACATTTTTTATGGAAACTACCTACGTAAAATGGTCATGCTGTAATTACATCACCTGCCAGCAGAGGGGCTACAGTATCATTGCTAGCAGCAGGGTATCATTACAGTGTGGCAAGTTTACATAGGCAGTTTCCATTTCAAATGTTGTCATAGAAATGTATAATGTCAATGTAAAAATAAAGGCAGCATGCATGACTTATAAATGGGGATCGATTACTTCTATGCATCCTGGTCTAATTACTTCTATGGTGTGGAGATGCCGGAGTTGGACTGGGGTGGACAAATGTAAGAAGTCACAAAACACCAGGTTATAGTCCAACAGCTTTATTTGAAATCACAAGCTTTCGGAGCACTGCTCCTTCGTCAGGTGAAGTGGAGAAATGCATAAAGACACAGCTTATATAGTCAGAGAATCATGTCAGATGTTTACAGGTAATATTTCCAACTGCCATTTATCACACCTCGGCAGAGAGATAATCACAGCAATCAAAGGTGTGAATGGTGTCCAAACAGGTCAGTCAGGAAAACATTACATCAAAGAACAATGAGGTGGGGTCACAAGGGGTCAATTATTGCAGATGCTGGGGTCTGTATGAAAAACAAAAAAAGGCAAAAAACATTTTTTTTTGCTGGAAATCACAGCAGGTCCGGCCGCATCTGTGTAGAGAGAACAAGCCAATGTCGACTCGAGTCTGGATGACCCTACGTCAGGTGGGGTTACATGTAGCGTGACATGAACCCAAGATCTCGGTCATCCAGACTCGAGTCGACATTGGCTTGTTCTCCCTACACAGATGCAGCCGGACCTGCTGTGATTTCCAGCAAAAAAAATGTTTTTTGTCTGTTTTTTTGTTTTTCACACAGACCCCAGCATCTGCAATAATTGACCCCTTGTGACCCCACCTCATTGTTCTTTGATGTAATGTTTTCCTGACTGACCTGTTTGGACACCATTCACACCTTTGATTGCTGTGATTATCTCTCTGCCGAGGTGTGATAAATGGCAGTTGGAAATATTACCTGTAAACATCTGACATGATTCTCTGACTATATAAGCTGTGTCTTTATGCATTTCTCCACTTCACCTGATGAAGGAGCAGTGCTCCGAAAGCTTGTGATTTCAAATAAAGCTGTTGGACTATAACCTGGTGTTGTGTGACTTCTTACGTTAATTACTTCTATGCATCCTGGTCTAATTATCTCCCACCCTTCTTCACCTGAAGACTACATTGCTACAGGAGAATGACGAGTGTCTTTCAATATATACATATTGTGGTAAACCACTGTTGTTAGTATTGTTGTTCACTGTTAGTACTGTTGTGGATGAGTCCCTTCCTTTTCAAGTGGAGAGCGACGCATCCGACTTTGCCCTAGCTGCAACCCTTAACCAGGCGGGGAGACCCGTGGCCTTTTTCTCAAGGACCCTCCAGGGCCCCGAGATTCGACACTCCTCTGTCGAAAAGGAGGCCCAGGCCATTGTGGAAGCCGTGCGACATTGGCGGCATTACCTGGCCGGAAAACGATTTACCCTGCTCACTGACCAGCGTTCAGTGGCTTTTATGTTTCATAATAAGCAGCGGGGCAAAATCAAGAATGACAAGATCTTAAGGTGGAGAATCGAACTCTCCACCTACAATTACGATATCTTGTACCGGCCCGGGAAACTCAATGAGCCCCCAGATGCCCTATCACGTGGTACGTGCGCCAACGCGCAGGTTGATAGGCTACAGACCCTCCACAATGACCTCTGCCACCCGGGGGTCACCAGGTTCTTCCATTTTATCAAATCCCGTAACCTGCCCTACTCCATCGAGGAGGTCAGGACCATGACCAGGAACTGCCAGATCTGTGCCGAGTGCAAGCCGCATTTTTATAGGCCAGACAGAGCGAGCCTGATCAAAGCCACGCGCCCCTTCGAGCGGCTGAGCATCGATTTTAAAGGGCCCCTCCCCTCCTCTGACCGCAATGTGTACTTCCTCAATATAATTGATGAGTACTCCCGTTTCCCGTTTGCCATCCCTTGCTCGGACATGACCAGTACCACGGTCATTAAATGTCTGAATGACCTCTTCGCCTTGTTCGGTTTCCCTAGCTATATCCATAGCGACAGGGGCTCATCTTTTATGAGCGACGAACTTCGGCAGTACCTGCTCGCGAGAGGCATTGCTACAAGCAGGACCACCAGCTACAACCCCCGGGGTAACGGCCAGGTGGAAAGGGAGAATGCGACAGTCTGGAAGGCAGTCCTTTTAAACTTAAAATCTAAGGGCCTTCCGACCTCCCGCTGGCAGGAGGTCCTCCCTGCGGCGCTCCATTCCATTCGGTCGCTGCTCTGTACACCCACCAATGCCACTCCTCACGAGAGAATGTTCTCCTTCCCCAGGAAGTCCACGTCGGGGATTTCGCTACCAACATGGCTGACTTCTCCAGGTCCCGTCCTACTGCGGAAGCACGTGAGGACCCATAAGGCGGACCCCCTGGTCGAGAGGGTGAGCCTCCTCCACGCCAACCCGCAGTATGCTTACGTGGTGTACCCGGACGGGCGGGAGGACACAGTCTCCATTCGAGACCTCGCACCTGCAGGTGCTCCTGAAACACCCTCTTCGCCACCCACCGCTACTCCTGCCTACCCCCAGGACACAGTCCCCGCACGAGACCTCGCACCTTCGGGTGCCTCTGAGAGACCACCATTGCTACCTCCCATTACCCATGCTCTGACCCCTGTAGACGGCATGCAGCAGCCCCAGGGTCCGCCACCTGCTACACCTCCTCTGAACGAGACACCAGGTTCACCATTGGAAGCTGCACCATCACCGCCGCTGCTGCGACGCTCAGGACGGCTTACAAGGCCTCCTGATAGACTTCAGTACACGAATTTTTAGTGCACTTCACCCCGCCGGACTCAATTCTAAACAAGGGGTGAATGTGGTAAACCACTGTTGTTAGTATTGTTGTTCACTGTTAGTACTGTTGTTCACTCTTGCATATTGTTGTACTTGTCTGTGCATGCCTCAGCTGACTCCGCCCCTGGCTCCACCCTCATGGCTGGGTATAAAGGTCGCTGCTCAGAAGCCTCCAGCCCTTTTGGATACCAGGCAACCACAAGAGGCATGCTCTGTTCTTTGGTAATAAAAGCCTGTTTATTACTTTCTCAATCTCCAGTCTTTTGTAGCAATTGATAGTGCATCACATATGCACAAAGCTCTGCCTTACCTGATTAGACAGTGCGGTGCGAATGCAGGGAACTCTGCACTGTCCACTTGCCCTACCCTAAAATTATGTGGATATTAAACAATCTTATGCAGTACAACTACACTTAAGTAACTGCAATGAAAATATTAGAGGCTGCCGTGTACTATAAAGCAATACAGTGCACTAAGGTTCACTGCTAGAGCATGCACTAAAATTCAGTGCCATTACATATTTCTATTGGACAGCATGTATTTTCTCCTCAACATCTTCCATTTCTACATCATCTACATATATATAAAGGAATCGATCTGTCTGTCTGTCTATCTATCTGTCTGTCCTTCTGTCTGTTCTCGGGTGTGCGTCTGTCCGGCTATGCGCTCAAAAGTTATAGAGCGTACCTACGCGCGCGTTACCTCCGAAGAAAGCTTACGATTCCGGGACGCTCGTAAGCGTATTTACTTTTCGGTCGGACGAAAACTGTTCGCACCTTATGCAAAAAACCTTCAAAATTAAACTCATTATCTGCTAGCATTGATTGACTGACGTCAAGGTTCGACCAATCCTGTGCCGTCACGATTGACCAATCCTACAGTACGGTCCCCTGATGGTTGGCCAATCGGTGTGTGTGTGTGTGGGCGGGACTAATCGTTTTCATCTCAGGGATCTGGCAGCCATTGTTTCACTGCCATTACTTCAGCTTCCAGCTCAAACTACTTTGATCATCCAGCTTTGAAAAAGTTAGTATCTCTTTTAAAAATAACATAAGATTTACCAAAAACGTTTTATAAGTACTTTCACTTTCATCTTTCAAGGTATTAAAAAGGTAGAAATGTTGCCCGCCAGCAGATTGAGAGAGGGACACAGACAGGGCCCAAAAGCCTGGGACTCGATTTAAAATGTTGCCCGGCAGCAGATTCACAGAGGGACACAGAGAGGCCCCAAAGCCTGGCACTCGATTTAAACCGCCCGGCCCAAAACAGCCCTGGCAAAGCCGGGCTCCCCCAGCTAGTTAATAATGTAAGAAAACACATTGATAGATAATGCTCCCAATGTCAAGCTGCACTCGAAGGGACATGGGATAGAAATAGAGCTTCAAGACTGAATTTAACCTTAAATTCATTGTTAAGTATAATTATGAATGATAATAATAAACACAAATCACATAGATAACTTGAAAAAGGTGTGATTAGCAGCAGATTTTGAAATATCTGAATGCATGTTAATTATATTGAAAATATGATACTGAATTTTAACATTTATCACATTCAAAGAATTAATCTCCACTCAAAGTTAGACATTGGCCTGGATTTTGCAGTCAGTGGTGAACAAATGACACTTACCTTTGGCCACAGACTTTTATGGGCTTTTGCACTAGAAGTTGCAGTTATTAAAAATCATAAACACTGTGGCATGCGCTACAGGGAATCTGGGACCTTTTGTGAACAGGGCAAGCAACAGTGTGTCTTCTTACCTAATCAGATTGTAGAATCCTTACTGAGATGTGCTGAGTCTAAACCAGGAAGTGTAAGTTAGAATAGTTAATTCAATGCCAAATCAGGTATCAAAAGCAAAATAAAGAAAGGGACAGAAAGATGGGATTACGAGAGAGATGAAAGAGACAGAAGGAAAAAGGAAAAAAAGGATTTAAATTTCTTTATTTAAAAAATAATCTCCAACAATAATTAAAATCTGAAGGAATGAGTCTTCACATTTTTAAAAGTTAATTTTCAGTGCCAGAGAGGTTGCTAGGCAGTAATTAAGACATATCACGCCGTTAAAAATTCACTTACACTTGAATGAACAAGCCCTAACTTTTTCTGGCACGTTTAGTGGGTAACTATCACATAAGTACAACAACTGCATGCCGTTCCATACATTTTAAGAGCCTCCTCGAAGGCCTGCAATGGTGATTAATTCGATTTGGGGTCATGGCCAGTTTTGTGGGCGGGGCCAGCTACTAGAGCGATGTTTTTTAAACTAGCGCAATAGATTGTGGAAACTCGAGTTGCACTGGACGTAATTTGCGCATAAAATTCCATGATCTTTTGCTCTGGTTTGGCCGATTGCTGGCAAATTGCACCAAGAAAACCAGCGCAACCTTGTGGCAAGTCCTGCTCCAGATCTATAATATTGTTGCCATTTCTCCCAGCAGCACTCTCTTCAAGTGCAGATTCCCATGGGAAGCAGGAGATCACAGAATTAATCCTTAGGATTAAAAGAATAACAATCTACGTAAAAGGGAGATTTTGGTGTTCTTCAGTTGTATACCACCTTTAAAAAAAAAACAGAAAGAACGACCTAAGTACAAACTGGCCATATTGTGCCAATTCTATGTATATGCAAATTGTGCTAAATGGACAATTTGTGCTATGTTGGTAAATTAAGAATATTTAACAGTACCATGACACGCTGGGAGCAGGTGGGTCTGGTAGTGCACAGGAAACCTGGAACTAAATTGCCTGCAGATCTGTAAAAGCACCTGAAGCGCATCTTCAGCATGCCGATTGCTTGCTCAATGACACATCTGGTTTTCATATGGCTTTCATTATATCGCTCCTGGGCCTCATTGGCTGGGTTACTCAAGGATGCATCAGCCACATTTTAATTGGGTATCCCTTGTTTCCAAGCAGCTAGCCGGTAAGTCTGCTTCAAGGTGTGAAGAGATCAGGGAGGGTGGACTTGCGCAGGATGCAAGCATCATGGCAGCTGCCTGGGAATCTTGCACACACCTGCATCAACATCCTTTTGTGGTTGCACGGCAGCTACACATTGATGGAGTGGAAGCTCTCGCGGTTGATGAATACTCTTGGATGATCTGAGGGAGCCTTCATTGCCTCAAGCATTCAGTCGGTGATGCCCTGCACCTGTGGGAAGCCAGCCAGAGCAGCAAACCCAAGCAGCCGCTCATTCTGACTGGCATTATCAGTGGCAAAATGTACATAATTGCCTGCCCTGGCGAACATGCTATCAGTCACCTGTCTTATGCCGACTGCGAGATCCTGCAAATGTTTCCGGCAGAGCCCTGGAAGGAACCAGAGGCAAAGAAGTTGAGGGTGGTGGTGACTTTGATAGCCACTGGTAAAGCATGGCCACCATGCCCACTTGGCAGCAGGTCTTCTTCCAGCAGACTGTAAATGTCTGCCACCACCTGATGCGAGACTCTGAGCCTCCTGAGACAGTGCTGTTCCAAAATGTCCAGGAAGCCCATCCTCTGCCTATACATCCTGGGTTGCAGGAATGGCTTCCTGCGAGCTGCATCTCTCTGCTCATCCCCTCTCTCCTGTGGAGCGGCAGGTCTGTGAGGAGCAAGCTGTTGCTGCTCCTACTAGTGCTGCTGCTGGTGCTCCTGATGGTGCTCTTCCTCCAGCTCCTGGTGCTGTTGTTGCTGCTGGTCATCTTGGTCATCATCTAAGAACATAAGAAATAGGAGCAGGAGTAGGCCATTTGGCCCCTAGAACCTGCTCCGCCATTCAATAAGATCATGGCTGAACTTTTACCTCATCTCCACCTTCCTGCCCGATCCCCATATCCCTTGATTCCCTTAATATTCAAAAATCTATCGATCTCTGTCTTGAATATACCCAACAACTGAGCCTCCACAGCCCTCTGGGGTAGAGAATTCCAAAGATCCACCACCCTCTAAGTGCAGAAATTTCTCCTCATTTCAGTCCTAAATGGCCGACCCCTTATTCTGAGACATTGAACCCTAGTTCTAGACTCCCCAGCCAGGTGAAACATCTTCCCTGCATCTACCCTGTCAAGCCCTGTAAGAATTTTGACTGTTTCAATGAGATCACCTCTCATTCTTCTAAACTCTAGAGAATATAGGCCTAGTCTACTCAATCTCTCCTCATAGGACAATCCCCCCATCCCAGGAATCAGTCTGGTGAACCTTCGTTGCACTCCCCCTATGGCAAGTATATCCTTCCTTAGGTAAGGACACCAAAACTGTACACAATAATTCAGGTGTGGTCTCACCAGGGCCCAATACAATTGCAGTAAGACATCTTTACTCTTGTACTCAAATCCTCTTGTAATAAAGGCCGATATACTATTTGCTTTCTTAATTGCTTGCTGTATCTGCATGTTAACTTTCAGTGATTCGTGTACAAGGACACCCAGGTCCTTTTGAACACCAACATTTCCCAATCTCTCACCATTTAAAAAATACTCTGCTTTTCTATTTTTCCTACGAAAGTGGATAACTTCACATTTCTCCACATTATATTCCATTTGCCATGTTCTTGCCCACTCACTTAGTCTGGCTATATCCCCGTGAAGCTTCTTTGCATCCTCCACACAACTTACATTCCCACCTAGCTTTGTATCATCAGCAATCTTGGATATATTACTTTTTGGTCCCCTTATCCAAATCATTGATATAGATTGTGAATAGCTGAGGCCCAAGCACTGATCCTTGCGGTACCCCACTAGTTACAGCCTGCCAACCTGAAAATGACCCACTTATTCCCACTCTCTGTTTTCTGTCCGTCAACCAATCCTCAATCCATGCTAGTATAGTACTCCCAATCCCATGAGCCCTAATTTTGTTTAATAACCTCTTGTGTGGCACCTTATCGAATGCCTTCTGAAAATCCAAATACACCACATCCACTGGTTCCCCTTATCTATTCTGCTAGTTACAACCTCAAAAAACTCTAACAGGTTTGTCAAACATGATTTCCCTTTCATAAATCTGCGTTGACTCTGCCGAATCCTATTATTATTTTCTAAGTGCCCTGTTACCACGTCCTTAATAATAGATTCTAGCATTTTTCCTACTACTGATGTCAGGCTAACTGGTCTGTAGTTCCCCGTTTTCTCTCTTCCCCCTTTCTTAAATAGTGGAATGTATAGAAGATATTACTGTTAACAGGCAGTTAAATGGCTATAATCCTCTTCCTCCCACTAAGAATTGGGTTCCTGTGCAAATTGAGGACCCGACTCCCAGGAAGATTGTTTGGAGGCAGGTTGGGAGCGCGTTTGGGACCTGCTCCCATTTTGGGGGATTTTCCCAGCAATCCCGCCTCCAAACCCGCCTCCTCAGGGCTGGTAAAATCCAGCCCAAAGTATTTGTTTAATTTCTCCGCCACTTCCTCGTTCCCCATTACAATTTCTCCTGTCTCAGCCTGTAAGGGACCCCTGGTTACTTTTGCTAATCTTTTCCTTTTTACATACCTATAGAAGCTTTTACAATCAGTTTTTATGTCTCTCGCTAGTTTACTGTCATACTCTATTTTCCCTTTCTTTATCAATTTCTTGGTCCTTCTTTGCTGAATTCTAAAATTCTCCCAATCCTCAGGCTTACTACTCTTTTTGACAACATTATAAGCCTCTTCCTTTGATCTAATACTATCTTTAACTTCTCTTGTTAGCATCGGTTGGACCACTTTTCCTGTGGGGTTTTTGTGCCTTAAAGGAATGTATATTTGTTGTAAATTATGTATTAATTCTTTAAATGCTAGGCATTGCTTGTCTACCATCATACCTTTTAATGTAGTTTCCCAATCTACCTTAGCCAACTCGCCCCTTATACCTATGTAGTTTGCTTTGTTTAGATTTGAGACCCTAGTTTCGGATTTAACTAAATCACTTTTGAACTTAATATAGAATTCTATCATATTATGGTCACTCTTCCCTAAAGGCCCCTTTACTGCAAGTTTATTAATTAACCCTTTCTCATTGTACAATACTAGATCTAAAAAATAGCCTGTTCCCTACTTGGTTCCTCAACATACTGATCTAGAAAACGATCTTCTATACATTCCATGAATTTGTCCTCCACACTATTATTGCAGATTTGGTTTGTCCAATCTATATGTATTACCCTTGTTACATGCACCTCTAATTTCCTGTTTTATACTCTGCTCTACATTACAACTACTGTTTGGGGGCCTATAAACAACTCCCACTAATGTTTTCTGCCCCTTGCTGTTTCTTAGCTCCACCCAAACTGATTCTACTTCTTAATTTTCGGAGCTAAGATCCTTTCTCTCTACTGTCTTTATCCCATCCTTTATTATCAGGGCTACCCCTCCTTTTCCATTTTGCCTATCTCTTCTAAAAGTTAAGTATCCTAGAATATTTAGTTCCCAACCATGGTCACTTTGCAACCACGTCTCTGAAATTGCTATTAGATCAAACCTATGAATTTGTATCTGAGCCATTAATAATTCATCTATTTTGTTGCGAATGCTTCGCGCATTCAGATATCTGAGGTCCAAAGTAAAACAGCGTAAGTAGCACCAATGCTGATCTGATAGATCACAGCTGCAAAGTGGAGATCAGATGTACAAACCTCCAAAGTAGTGAAAGTCACCTCCAAAGTAGTGAAAGTCACCTGTAAACAATGTTCCTTGTAGGTTGCGCTTTGTTCTGCAGGCCTGTTTCTTTTACTGCGAGGGCCTTTAGATTTCTGCGCATGTGCGGTACTTACAATGGAAAAGCCGGTGAGAGGCCTGCGCGGGACCTTTCCCATTACTCCTTAGAGGGAATATTGCTTGTAAAGTAGTGAACGTAACCTCTCAACACAAGTACTGTGAACAAAAGCCTTTCACACAATCAGGCATGAAAGCAGCTGTGAGGTTACTGGAATGTTTGCCTGTCATTTCTTCAGCCCCCTCAACTGCCGCTGTGTTCTCACCTTGCTTTCACTGGCAAGTTCCAGGAAACCTGAGAAACCCGTGCATCACAGTTAAATCACAAAACCCATGTTATTATCACTCTTAATGAGCTACTAACATATTGAAATTGACAGCCCGCCTCTCCCGAGGGGGTTGCTTGCACGCAGCCTAACGCGTTGCAATTAAATGCGGAAGTTGGTGGGTTGGAGCCGGCTTCCCGACACGCTGTCAATTTCTGCGCTTTTAACCCCTCACACGCTCCCAAACCCTCGCATTCCTGCAAATAAAAATGCCCCCCAATGTTTCTAAAGCCTCCCTTCACACAGCTCTTTCACTGCATCTCATGCATACCTATACTTTGGCAGGGCACACATTCAGGTTGCAACTTCTAATTGAAAGCCTTTCCACACTCACATCTTCCAAGGCCTTCACACATTAAACCACTGCAACGTAAACATCAGTCTTCTGTTTGATACAGTTGTGAGCATTATATTAGCTGATATTACTGTGCTAGCCAGGAATAAGGCACAGGATTAACAGCTGAGGCAGTGGTGACCTTGCCAGCCATGGTAGTGGTGTTCCTATGTTGTAATTTTCTGCAGGTGGTACAGCTCTGCTGCTAGTTCCCTGCTGACTTGGGAAAAGCTGTAGCAATTACCCTTAATAATTGGCAGGTAGATGTGCTAAAATGTGCAGATATGGTTTAGTGCTTGCTGATGTCACTGACATGCCTCCTTTCATTTGGTGTCAATTCAAGCATTTGAGGCAGTTTAAAAACAATGTGACTTAAAGGAGTAAAGATATTGCCTCCACTTTTTCCTCAAAATTATCAAAAGATTAAGAAAACTCAAAGAAAATCACTCTATTAAAAGGTATTGTAACTATTTCAAATAAAAACCATACAAAGCCTGTTCCCTTAAGAGCTCCATTGTCGATGGATCTTATTCCCATACCAAATAGGTACTGAAAGAAATAAAGAGCAGAACCGGGGTACATCTCACAGATATTGTTTGCATCACACCTGAAACCTTAATGAAGCTAATGGGCACAAACACTCTGACGCACAAAATTCAGAATTGCAGCCCAGCAAGAAATGGGAACATAGTCTGCTTACCCAATTCTGTGATTCCCCCACACTCTTCTGATGTATGGTACTGCAGAATAGACACCTATGTGCTAACCTGTTGCAGCTTGGTCAACTATAGAATTAATAAATTTCAGGAAGTACATTATACAGAAGACCACTACTTGTAATTTTGGTATATTTGTTTGGTCAGTCAGGTGTCTGATATGCAGGAGAACCTATTACCATGTTTAACTCTCTAAATCAAACTACTTGAAAACCTACACTCGGCTGTAAGGTTTCTGTTTTCCAATGTGGAGTGTACACCCCTCTTCAAAGTGACATGCCCCACCTATTCAAGTCAAGAGTGCTTAGGCACAGGTTGGGCAAGGGTATTGCAGGCATTCAACCAGTTAAAATCACGCAAGTACTACAGAGCATTGGTATGCTTCCCACTGCTTCTCCAGCTAGGATCACCATATGCATTGAGGCACTGACTTGCAGGATTAGCTGAAGCTGAGGGAAAATAATCCCAGCCACCAGTGACAGGTCTATCTCTCCAGGTTCCACGGCTGATCATTCATTATCAGTGCCCTGGGGTATTGCAGGTCCATCCATTTTAGGTATTGGATTACTGAGTCGGACACCGCGTTGACTTAATTCTGAGCTTTCATCATTAGATGTGTCAGTCTGGCCAAGGCCCCAAGATACCCTGCTTACCTTGCTCTTCCCCCAAAGAGGATAGTACCTAACTATAGTATTATGCACAACCTCAGCTAAATTATATTTAGTGAACTGCAATTTACAACTAGGGTTATTCAGTGAATAAATGTCTATACGTATAAAATTCTAAATTGCTTTAGGTTTTCAATTTCTATTCACCAAATAGGAAAGTTCAATAGTGAGTACTGGTATAGACTGTATTGTTGTATTAAAGTAACCATGCTTATTGAGTCACAAATAAATGTAATTGATTGAAGCAACTTTGCTGAAACTACAAGACCGCTTATTATTTTAATATATTAGGATGACATTTCATGTGCATTACTCAGTGTTCCCATCTTAGAAGACTCACTGGCCCATAACCAGAATTTAGCCAGACATTTGTGCCAGCTTGACTAAGCAGTTCATTATTTTCAAAACCTCAGCTGATTGGTCATGTTAGTTCTAAAATATATGGCTTTCAGAAAGGCGAAGGACTCCTTCTGCCACATCGAGATTATAAGTCTGAAATTATAAGTCTGAAGAATCATACAGTAACTACTCTTGGAATGGTCTTCCTTTGGCGGAAGCACTTATCCACAATGTATAGAGCGACTGAAGATTTTCCTTCCTAGAATTGCCATAAATAGGAGTAGATTATCAATGGAAAGAAGTAGAGCAGAGTGGTAGGACATGCATATGTCTGTACACCTCTATGTGTTGAGTTTCTGATTTGTACTGCACTGTCATGGGGAAATGCTGAGCAGAGGCCACACACTTCCTCAGAGGCAGGGAAGGGAAAATCAGTGAGAAATCCACCTGTTTATTTGCACAGGTTTTCGTGACTATTTTCACAGTAGAATTATTGGGCAGCTCGTCTGCCTCTGTTCTAAGACAAGAATTGGGGACCTCTCTGTCCTCAGCTTCTTACACTGTTCCAACGAAGCTCAACGTAAGCTCAAGGAACAGCACCTCATCTTTCGATTATGCACTTTTCAGCCTTCTGGGCTCAACATCAAGTTCAACAATGTCAGACTATAAGCTCTGCTCCTATTTTTTTCAGATGGCAGCTGTTGATGATTCTGCTATTCCCATTTACACCTCTTCTAGACTCATTTTTTGTATCTTTACTTGTCCCATTACCATCTCTTTTTGCTTTATACAATCATACCTTTTGTCATTTAATCTCTCCTGCCTTCCACCCTATCACAGACCTTCCCTTTTGTTCTTTCCTCCCCCCTCCTTCCCCTGCCCCTGCACTTGCTTAAAATCTGTTACATCTCTAACTTTTTCCAGTTCTGACAAAAGGTCATCAACCTGAAACATTAACTCTGTTTCTCTCTCCACAGGTGCTGCCTGACCTGCAGAGTATCTCCAGCATTTTCTGTTTTAATTTCTGGGGATTAATTCTTCTGTTCAGGAGTGCATCTCATTGAGTAGCTGAACTTCTCAAAACTCTTCCACGGTTAGTTAACTTTATAAATTCTATCCCTCACCATACCAAACTTTATGGTCCCCAAAGACATCACTGCAGACATCCTGTACTCCACAGAACCTAATTATAGAGGAGTGGAATATTTGTAATAAAATAAAATAGGTATTTTCTATTCAGAACCTGGGAGGTGTCCGATATTCTGTTATGGCTAAGCAGAGGTATTGAACACCTATGTAGTTGTACAACAGAGTCAGACATGATGCAAGGAAAACCCCAGTGGTGGAGAGCTTTGGGAACCAGAAGTCCAAAGTCATCATTCCTTCCAAGCATGCTACACTTACCATGTCATGTCTCAATTACTCATATTGTATCAGCTGTAGCTCAGTTGGTAGCACACTTGCCTCTGAGTCTAGAAGGTTGTGGGTTCAAGTCCCACTCCAGGCACTTGAACACATAAAGCTAGGCTGAAACTCCAGTGTGGTATTGAGGGAGTGCTGCACTGTCGGAGATGCCGTCTTTCGGATGAGATGTTAAACTGAAGCCCTGTCTGCTCTCTCAAGTGGACGTAAAAGATCCCATGGCACTATTTTGAAGAAGAGCAGGGGCGTTATCCCTGGTGTCCTGGCCAATATTTATCCCTCAACCAACTTAACAAAAACATATTATCTGGTCATTATCACATTGCTGTTTGTGGGGCCTTGCTGTGCGCAAATTGGCTGCTGCATTTCCTACATTACAACAGTGATTACACTTCAAAAAGTACTTAATTGGCTGTAAAGTGCTTTGAGATGTCTGGTGGTTTTGAAAGGTGCTATATAAGTGCAAGTCTTTCTTTTATATACTGTATCCCACAATGTTATTTTCTGAAAGTAATCTAATTTGCATTTGAATGAATCAATACTAACTGCATCCCACCATCTCCCTAGGGAGCCTTTTCCATAGATTGATCACTCACTCACTGAAATATTGTTTTTGGAAGATTTGCTTTGAATTTACCCCAAGTGCAGACCATGTCCTCTGGTTCTGCTGTTCTGGTCAAGGTGAAATAGCTAGTCATGGTCTACATTATCCAGTCCCTTTAGAATCTTAAAAACAGCAATCATATCACCTCTCAACCTTCTCTTTAATTTAATGCCATTGCATATGATCATATTATGCTTTTTTTGTTCTATATTATGTGGGATCCTGAAGTCTTGTAATTCCTTGTGACATGAATGGAGTAGTCAGAAGCAGTTGACAGCTAAAGACAAATCTAACTTTTCCAGTAGAAACCCTACAGGTTGAGAATACAATCCCTTTACCTTGCTTTCAAGTTGATTTTTGAAAAATGTATTGGAATAAATATAAACGTATATATAAAATCATATTTGATATTCAATGAAACCTCTACAAATTCAATATTCAAAAATGTTCTTTTATTGCTACAGTATCCGTGACGTAGATGTTCATTGGGGCTTTGAAAGGATCGGTTGATTTCAAAATTAGGAAAGTTAAAACGCTTTTGAGTAGAACATCCTGCATCAATGAGAGTGGCATATCCCAAAAAGCTGCTATTGAATGAAATAACTAGTTTTGATGTGTGCTGCTTGTCGTAGTTAATAATTCAATGAAAGTGTAAATATCGTGCCCAGTAACAAAGTCTAAATTTGTAATAATTCCTAATTATTTTTGGAAAATGTTGCTAAATCAGTCGGGCGGTTGACTATTCGATAAAATTGTACTCTCTTTTTCAAATTAAGAAATGTATTTCTCAAGATGGATCCAACTTGTTTTCTTTTTGGATTTCCTATGCTTTCTGAAGAAAATATCTATATATATGTGTGTTCCGCACCCACTATAAGTAACCGTGCTTAACACAGGCTCCAATCGCAGCATTGTGGATGGGACCTCATACTGGTGAAACGTCAAAGCACCTGTTAATAAACTGACTTTCGTTTGTTCCCTCGGGGAGGGAATCAGCAAAAATGACACGAAATTGACACGGTGTAACTGAAGCTGCAAAAAAAAACACTGCAAAACAATTAGAAGCAACTCAACATATGGGCAGTATACCGAATAGTGTTTGTCTGTGACTCCCTGGCCTTGGATGAATGCTGAACTTTGCGCCGCGAGTTCCCAGTGGAAACCAGTAGCTGTGCAGCTGCCTGTTGAACAAAATGATTTTTAAATCCTTTAAATGTGGCATCTGTCTGGATATTCCGCAGTATAAATGAAACTTCACCAGCAACAAAACATCGCCACCCCCTGTGTTTGTTGGAGGTCTACCAGTTAGCGTACCGCAATGTACCGGATATATTATACATATATATATCCTCAAAAGGCAAATGACTCGATCTGTCTTATTCTCAAGGAAGTGTCTGGCTTCTTACTCAATCTGGCAAATTTACCTCAAAATACGCCTACATTCTGCAAAAAAAAATTAAAATAAGAATGTTCTTGTCAATTATAAGAATGAGGCTGTTTCACGTGCTACAGATTCCTTATCCAGCAGATTTGCAAGCCACTTCCTAATATCCACAAGCAGGTTTTTTTTTTGCCAGAGTCACTAAAGAATCAGCTGGAGTAAAGAAATCACATCGCGCTTGGGTTTTATGTTGATTTTGCGAATTTAAACTTCAGGAACACTTCGGCAAAGACTTTGGTTACATGGGCTGTATTATCTCTCTGAATTGTTTTTTAAACGTACCATGGCTACAGATAAAGTACACTGTTCCTTTAAGAGAATATTCCGGGTTTATGAACATCATTATCTCTACGCCAGTCACAGTGTCTCTCGGGGCCACACGCTTATTATCGGCACTAATCCCTCAGCACCCCAGCTGCTTGATCTTCTAGCATCATTTAACCTTTTCACCGATTTTTAGCATACGGTGTGACCTTGAGCAAACAACAGATCTCTCAGCGAACCTCACTTCCAGACATGCCTTGTCTGTTTATTTTTCAATGAAATCGTGAGTTACGTTAAGACTGAGACCCGAGCGGGAGAATCATCGACAACGTCGCAGTAAAACCGGGAGCAAAGATTGTCAGTCAGTGTAAAATCAAGACAGATCACATTTCCTAAATGATTCTTCCGTGTTTGATAACAGCATCGCAGACTTCTCCAAATAGTAATGACTGGCTTTACTTACCGCCCAACGCTTGCTTCATAACGAAATCCATGGTGCTGAACTAATTGTCTTCACTACTGATTTAAGAAAATTTCATTCAGATTTCCTGTTGAATCGCTCAAGAACGTTGTCAGATCTGGAAACAAGATATAAGCAAAATAGATTACTGTGCTTTGAATCGCTCAGTTCCTCTCACTCGCGCTCTGCCAGAAGTAAGTTCAGTAAACAGCTTCGTGCATTTATATTTCAGAATTGGCGAGAGCCTTTATATTACGGGACGTGTGTACCCTTGTCTTAGTCTCTGTGAAATGGGAACTGCGGACGCCGAATCCTTTTTCATTTATTTTTTTGGATGTACAATAACTAAAGGCGTGTCTGTAAGTTACGGACGCTGAAGGAAGCTACGTTTTGTGGAAAACATGACTCTCTCTAGTGGTGGAGGTGCATCATGCAGTTAGCGCACCTCAACGTTCAATTGTACAGAATAGCATGCATACTTGTTACATTAGAAGCCGCAATTATATATGTTTATATATATATATATATAGATAGATATATACCCACACACACATACACATATATATATATATATATATTAGTTCGCTTTCTTATGCCTTTTTCAAGACACTAATGAATCGGTGATCTCTCAACAATGGCATTTACCTGTTGATACCGACGTTATTCTTTGCTAAATTGAATTGTTCTTACAGGTGGGGTGGGGCATGACTGCCTTCCCTTTTAAGCACAGTGTAGAACGTATTGCAATTTATAAAGGATTAAACGTGCAATTATTCCATTCAGGTCATTGATATATAGATAGTTACCGCTTCTGATACTGAATTTATGACCTGAAGATAAAACTGGCTGATCGATCGCCAGTGAGTGGGATAGTCAGTCCCAGCAGAGCACAAGCAACACCGTGCCCAATTTAATTCCCTGTACGTCCTCATTAAAGTATCCCACTTTCTCCCTTAGTGTTTTGAAATGAAATGTGAATATACAAAGAACTAAACTTCAAAGTAAATTATAAACCCAATTAATGGAGCAGACTGGGACCATACTAACTTCTCCTTTGATCAGAAAAGTGACAAGTGATAGAAAGACGCAAATAACTCGCCTTCTTATAAATGCGAATGTTGCAGTCTGCGGAGGGTGCCTCGCCCAGCATCCTTGCTAGCGCGTTTGTACAAATTGGGAAGTTAATTTGCACAATCAGTAATAAATAACACTTGGAACCCAGGGCAAGGAATTCTAGCTTATTTACTCGGCGCTCATACGTGTCAGGGTGACTTTTCCTCCTGCAATATTAAGGCATTATTGGTAGCAATATTGTGGTTCTTAAAACGCAGATAGGATGGCTCTGTCCTTAAAATTCCACAGATGCACATGTTTGGAAAGCTCGGCTGGCCCTAGCTCGGCTGGCCGTGGACATGGCACTGACAGCTGTCTGGAGCCCAGGGGTTTGGAGGGACTCGCATCGAACAGCACTTTTAGTATCGGGTTCGAAGGGTTAGGCATCATTATACGCCAGAGGGCTTGATACTGTGTTAGTAAATGAACGTAACTCAAACGAGAGATTCTGTTCGATTTAGTGCTTTTACTGGGGACGATTAGCAATAAAATTATTTTCTTGCAGTATTTATGCCATCATCATGATTCGGAAGAGTGGTTGGCTCCCCATCCCAGAGTAAACAATTGAATTTCCACGCAGCATCGACAATGAATAGTTTGAGCAGGAATCTTATCCGATGCCTTCCACGAGGATGTTAAAACTGACTCACACAGCAGAAAATCCCAAGTCTGCGCTCAAACCTTTGAGCATTCCGCATATATTTACAGCACTGACAGAGTGGATATATTCGACAGCGCAAATCGTTCACTTTCCACCTTATATAAAGCAGAAATGTTGCTTTCTGTTTCTACATTAAAGATATCAGAAAACCTCACCATGCAGCAATAATAGAACCGACTGTATTGTGCCTTTCCTTCAGAAGCGTGTAGGTCTTTAGCAGTGTAATGAACCACGGTGAGCTTGTGGAACTCTTCCGCGCTAATCTAACTGATGACGGGAACCTAAGAGCAATGTATCAAATCACCCAGCCGCTGGCTGTCTCTGAATAGGAAATTTAAACCAATCTTACTTGCAGATTGATCGATGTGCAGAATGTTTCGACCCGAATCCCACAGACCGACAAAACCCTTTGTGCGGGCAGTCCTGAATACTGATCACCGCTAAACCGAACGATCCAGACTCCTTGCTTAGACACCATAGGAAATCTGTACCAGAAAATGTTTCTAGCACCGATACACTTACTACCCACAATTTCCAGCATCAGTAAACACAGGATGAACCTCCTACCAGTTCTGAGCTTGCTGGTATATTCGAACATCTCACTTCATTATTACTGACATGCCTGGCCATTCGGCTAATGTTAATTTAGGTCTTCTAATGTTTGCCTCCACTCGCCTTCATACATTGTTATTAGCAGAGTAAAGGCGTGATGGTTAAACCAGTTTACTGTTGCTTAATGATTATGTAAGGAAACTGTATTCCCTATATTATATAACCCCACTGTACGGACAGGATAGTAAATTAGTTTGAAGCGATCGATCGCTTTTACAGTCTATATGTAATCGCAATTACTCACTATCGATATTTTCTCAACATCACTTGGGCTACAGTCTCGAGCTGTCAGTGAGACCTCCTGCTGAACTGATTTATGTTTACTCGTGACCCACGTTATCAACATTCTCTCCTTATCATTTGAAGCGTCTTTTTCCTGTTCTGAGAGATGTTTTAGGTTCAGTGTGTGCTCGTCAACAATCTCTATCACAAACTTAGAGCCTGAATATGTAAGTGGGAGTTTGTAACGTATGGCAGTAAGCCGTTATGACAGGAACAACAAATATGCTTCCTGGCAGTAACTTCAGATCTACCTGTTGCGGATATTTAATCTGGAAATCCGTGCCATCCACTTACCCGTCTAATTACCCTTCCAACATGGAGGTCATTTTCCACCATACTCTGGCCATTGGAATCGGCTTCAGTTTGAGAGCGTTTCATGCTTTTCATTCTACCTCACTATCGCCTTTAGCTATTCTCATTCTCTGCCTCTTGCGTATGTCTTTTATTTCTTTGATTGCTCTCATTATGATTCCTTTTGTCTCCTGTACCTATCACTTCTGCCATTTGACCGTCTCATGTTCTCCTCCTAAACACTTTGATCATTCGGTAGCTTTTTCTGTGTGTGGTGGTCATGTTCTCCACGCCTTTCTCCAGATCTGTTACTTTTTAAAATGTTGTTCGCCTTTAATATCTTTCAGTTGTGAGGGGAAGGGCCCGGTATCCGAAAGCCCCACGTGTGATCTCTGGCCAGATGGCCCCTGACCTCAATGACTTCAGCCTTCTCGGGTTTTGTTTCAGATGTCCAGCATCTGCAGGCTTTTGCTATTTGAAGATAATCTTCTTCATAGATTGAATGTCATGAGCAAGGAATATGGTTACAGTATTTCATATAAAATGATCGCTTAAAACTGGGACAATGTAAAATTTAAAATCTAACGCTATATTTTACAACAGGCTTCTGTCGTTATTAAAGATTAATAATAGGGACTGACTAGCTACCCTCATAGTCCTTTTTCCAATTACTGTACTGAATTTAGTGCTGTTCCTGTCTGCAATGAATGGACAAGCTACTTCTAAAATAAATGGGATGACTTACTTCGTAATTCAGCTACTGTTTCAAACAACAGGTCCATGGAACTTTTAACATTAAAAGGGAACCGCGACACACTACTGGCATCAACTTGATCACTGCACAAACTCAGTCCCACAGAGAATTCTCATCCTCAAAAATAAACTAGAACACAAACTAGAAGAAGCATCGCGTCCGACCGACGTGATGAACAGTGAAATCGCGTTAACAAATATATATGCCCCTATAAAATAGTTCCTGATTTCTCAAGTTTCTGAAACCCTGGATAAATTAGTGATTTTTTTCCCAGGTGGGCTTTGCACCAACGCAGACTGCTCGTCGCCTGAATTGCTTTCATCTCCTGTTGGGCAAAAACGAACTGCCTGATGCTGTAACTCTAAATCTTACTGAACCGGCAACAAAGCGTCATGATCATTGCTTTCCTCTGCCATTTTCCCCACAGGGGATGGAGCAATGTATCCATTACTGTAATCAGTCACTTATTATTTGCTGGGAAGTATTGTTCCCATTATCATTATTATAACCATCTTCAATTTTCAGTGATCATAAGTAGCACTAATATATTTGTGTATGTGTGTGTATATATATATATATATATAAATACAATATAAAACCAGGAGTAACATATAACAAATATAAACCACCACAACTCTTTCTGTGACTGGAAGACCGCCCAAAACATTTTTTCCCAGTGGTTTTTCTTTTAGTGATTTAGATTTTACTCCTTTAGTTGGATCAATAGCAAAGACCAGCCAAATACAGTTTATGCATTTTACTCACACAGAAAGACCAATTAGCCATGCTTAAATTATCATTTGCTGCTGCTACCTTGGCCACACTGTCAACAAGGGCAGACGTCGATGACGAAGTCCAACACCGCCTTCAGTGTGCCAGTGCAGCCTTCGGTCGCTTGAGGAAGAGAGTGTTTGAAGACCAGGACCTCAAACCCGGCACTAAGCTCATGGTCTACAGAGCAGTAGTGATACCCGCCCTGCTGTATGCCTCAGAGACATGGACCATGTACAGCAGGCACCTTAAAGCACTGGAGAGGTACCACCAATGCTGCCTCCGCAAGATCCTGCAAATCCATTGGCAGGATAGGCCAACATCCCCAGCATCGAAGCTTTGACCACGCTCGATCAGCTCCGATGGATGGGTCAAATTGTCCACATGCTCGATATGAGACTCCCAAAACTAGCACTCTACTCGGAGCTCCGGCACGGCAAGAAAGCCCCAGGTGGGCAGAGGAAATGCTTCAAGGACACCCTCAAAGCCTCCTTGAAAAAGTGTAACATCCCCACCGACACCTGGGAATCCCTGGCCCAAGACCGCACAAAGTGGAGGAGAAGCATCCGGGAAGGTGCCGAACACCTCGAGTCTCTTCGCCGGGAGCAAGCAGAAGCCAAGCGCAGGCAGCGCAAGGAGCGCATGTCAACCCAAGCACCCCACCCACCTGCCTCTTCAACCACCGTCTGCCCCACCTGTGACAGAGACTGTAGGTCCCGCATTGGACTCATCAGTCACCTGCGAACTCATTTTTAATGTGGAAGCAAGTCATCCTCGGTTCCGAGGGACTGCCTAAGAAGACTGGTTCATTTATTTAAAACTGAATATGAATTGCTCGTTAAGTATTGTACACCTGACCGATGGGCTTTAATCCAAGCTGGTGTCTCCAATTTCAGAATTACATGGTGGTTGTGAAATTATAGAAACTGATTTATCTGCTCAGGAACTCAAGGCAAACTTGTATTTATACTGCACACAGAGAATTAGTTAGAGTCAACTATTCGAGAAATTCTCTTTTGATGCATTTACACTGACGGTACCGAAACACATTTGGCAGTAACTTTGTTCTCGGGCCTGGACTGTTAGTGAAAAGACTCAATTTAGGACAGTCAGCTCTATTCTATCATTGGAAACTTAAAAAGCGATCAGAAACCCGAGTTAGGCTGATTTTGCAGTCAATCCACAGACCGACTGGTGTGACCCCAATATAAGTGCTGAATTCCAAACAACATTGAGGTGTAGTGCGCGTGTGCGATGTCAGTAACCAACATGGCAACTAGTGCTTTTCCTATTGAGATAAGCCTGCATTAACCAGGTTAAAGCTGTTTCCCTTAGCATTGCAGACTTATCCTTTCTCATCTTATGGCAAGGGCTGCTATCTACGTTGATTTCCTCCTGGAGCCTCCTCCAGCTGTATTTGACTCTCACTCCCACTTCACATGAACTCTGTGTAAGTGTATATTGGTTCCTCACTGTGGACCACATTTAAAGCTATGGACACTTCTCCAAGTGACATTAACATCGAGAGGCCGACTAAACAGGAGGAGTTCCAAATTGGGAATTCTACCAGTTGCTCTCCAGCTCTCCCAAATCAGTGCCTATGTGCAAACATGTAAAGAAAGAGAACAGCCCAACCCCAACTCTTACTGAATGACCCATAACCAGTCCAGCATGACACGCCCAGTTACAGCTGCCACATGCTGACTGAACATGGTTGATGGCCTCACCCCAAAGTAGCTGTTTGTGAACTCAGTCATATGCTAGGTGTCAAGACTGTAAATTTTCTGAGCAACCAGCAGTGCTGCACTTGTAGAATTACCATTCAGTGAGCAGGTGCCCCCTGACTCTCCTAAATTGGCAATATGAACTCAAGTTTGGCCCAGTTATGCTGCAATTACATTGTTTCCTTGCCTCACATTATATCAAAACTGCTGCCCTTCCACTGAAAATGTGCAATCTTTCCAATTATTCGGTTTGAGTAAAACTTGTTTTATGGCATAAGGTATGAGAGGGAATAAAATCACTTGCCTAAATAACAGTAAACTATTTATGCTACATACATTTTTGGAAATGGAAACCGCAGCAAGTGAGATAATTATCTGAAGTGAGAGGAGGGGTGTGTAGGCCATTAGTGAGTCAGCTTTGCATACAGCCTCTTCAATCACCACATACTGTGATTGCTAAAATCATCTGGAAATACAATAGGAGCCACTTACAGAGGGTATTGTTGCAATACTTGAAACAGTCCCTTTGTAACTGTAGAGTTAGCTCATGTAGAGCTGATACAATTACCACTGACAAATCATGAAGGGTTAAGCATAGCATGCAGTTCACAATAGCACTGACTTTTCCAAATTTCTAAAGTTGACTTTTATAATGTAATAACATCTATATGGTGTATTTTTTCACATTTCCAAGTAACATTGAACTGCAAATTCCCTAAAGTCTCAATTGTATATGAATCAAATGTCGAACATTCTCAGGGCACAGGAGAGAGTCCTAAAAATCGAGTAAAAGTTATTACTGGTAGCGGACTGTTTTTGATGAGTTTCGTTCCATCTCAAACTCTCTCATTATTCTGCCTTTTGTGTGTCAGAGCTACTGTTGTGAAATCACACCTGATAAATGCACAATCTTGAGGGCTGGATTTTGCTGTGAGCAGTGAACTGTTAAACTTACCCATAGACTATCTATGGGGTATTTCACAGCAAGTTGCTGTCAGCCAAACAGAGAAGTGTCCTCTACAGGGCATCTTGAACCTGTGTGAAGAGGGCAAGCAATGGTGTATCTCCTTAACCAATCAGAAGAATCGTTAATGAGCAGCGCAGAATCTGAATGAGGAAGTGTAAGTTAGAATAGTGAAATGTCAAATCAGGTACAGAAAGCAAAATAAAGAGAGCGAAAGAAAGATTGGATTAAGAGAGAGAGATAAAAGAGACAGAAAGAAAAAGTTAAAAAAAAAAATTCTGTTTTTAAATATCCAACATTAATTAAAATCTGAAGAAATGAGACTCCATGCTTGTAGAAGTTAAGTTTCAGTGCATGGAGAGGTTGTTTGGCAGTAATCAAGACTTACAATGCTGTTAATAGGGTACTTACACTGGAATGGACAAGACCTAACATTTTGTGGCATTTTTAGTCTGTATCTATGATGTCAGTACAGGAACTTCACGGCGTTCAATATATTTGTATGGGGAGCCAGATGGTGAAATGCCATTTTTGTGCAACCTCTGGAGGAGCAGCACATCTCTGACAACAACTTGTGGATTTTCGCGTTTCACTGCGCATGCGTGCTCGCCAGAAGTTGCTGTCTGATTTGCATATAAATAATGGTGAACGCTGTTAGCCTTAACGTTATTTTTACAGCAAAATCTGGCCCAATCTAACAAATACTGAACTCAATGAAGCTTTAGCTCTTGATGAGAATTATGATTTTTCATGATTTGAGTTTGAACTCCGTTTCAGGTAACCACAAACTCAGTGGGGGGAATTTTTTGTGGGGGTTGGGGAGGTCAGCGGGCACGTTTGCTGGCGAGTCGGATGGAAAAACCTTTTTTTGACAGGTCGGGAACCCGCTGTCAATCCGCAGCCATGCGACTTTCACAGGTGTTGGGTCTGTCAACACTGAACAGACCCGACACGCAGTGGCGGGGGAGGCAATTTAGGTCATTATGACCTTGTTAACAGCCACATACAAGTATGAGCCCACCTTTAAATTTTACGAGGTCGCCCACGGGTTCCACGCTGCTCGGAGATCACATCAGGTAAGCAGGTTGGGAGTTGTGTTACCATGAAATCATCTCTTTACTTGACAGCTGCAAATGTGCTATAAAAGTTCCCATCTCATAGCTGTTCATTTTCCAAGCTCAGAAGCTGTTGCTTACTGCATTTGGAAGACATATTGAGCTTTATGCAGGTTGCAAGTATTTGGAGTAAACTCTCTATCCAGTGTCACCTCATTGGAACAACCTCTCTCACCATTGACAGATTGCTTCTGTCATCTCAACTTCACCTACCATCTATTCCATAAGCATCAGTGCCCTTGAATCTATCTCACCTTGGTCCTCAGAATCCCACCACGATCAGCCCCAACACCAGCAGCACCAGGCATACCAGCAGCACCAACAACACCACCAACCTTCTCCGCAATCAGTTGATGCTGCACAGGACACAGGGCATCAACACCCAACCACGTTGCTGCCCAGAATGCCAGGGATGGCCTCACCATGGCTAGATTTACTTCAGTTGATGCTGTACACCCTGGCTGTCACATGATGTGCCAGGTTGGCACCACCCCACACCAACACCATAAAGCATCCCTACAATGCCCAAGCCATTCTTTTCACACTCATGACCATTGTGGTGGGTACCGTTATATCTCACCATTCATTGCAACTCACTAAGCCACTTCCAAAAGTGCACACAAATCTGTCTAACAATGCAAACTGTTGAAAATAAAGATTTCAATGTTTGACAGCACATTAACAGAAATTTCACATGAACATTGGCTAAAAGACACAAGTGCCTACCCTTGTGTGTTGTTAGTTGATATGATTGGACTAGGATGAGGGTGAGGGTGAGGGGTGGCTAGTGAGATGGGGAAGTGATAATGTAGATGGAGGGGGATGGGTGGAGGTGCAAGGTAAGTTGGTGTGAGTAAGGATGTGCAGGAGTAGGGTAGGGAAGGCAGAGTGATGGGCATGTGATGAGTGGCACAGCAGGATGAGGTTGAGTGTGGCTTTGTAGTAACGTTTCATGGTCTACTGAGATCATTGAAAGATTTGCACCACTGCAGCCTGGTCCTCCTGACAACATCCCTGCTTATGTCCTCCCGTGCAATGTATAACCAGGCTGCATTGATCTCCTGGGGAGGTCTCTTCTGCCCACTGGAATGGAACAGAACCTCCCTGCATGCTGTGACTCCCTCCATAAGCATAAGTATATGGAGGGAGTCATGGGAGAGCCTGGGTACAGCCGTGCACTTCTGTGCAGTGCTTGTCAGTGTTTGCAGCACCTCAATGCTGTAGAACACTGACAGCACAACTGCCAAAATAAATTTGCGCATGATCCCTTTAAGGAAACCAGCTGATAACGCATCATGAAATGACGTCATCAGACCCGCTTCCTTCAATTGGCCGGCAAACGCGCTGGGCAGGCTTAACAAGCCCAATCATCGTAAAATCACTTTGGACAGCGGGCTGGAGCCAGCAGCGAGGCTGGGACCTGCCATCGACCCTGGCCGCACCGAACCCGCCGAGGATGGGGAAATCAAGGTCCATGCCTCAGACCCATTGGGCATCTACTAACTTTCCTAAATTGCAAGGAAACATGGCATATTCTGACATTGTACTTCAAGGGAATTAGATGTATGCATACCTCAATAGTGCCAGGGATTAGATACACACAAAATAACAACAGAAAATGCTGGAAAAACTCAGCAGGTCAGGCAACATCCGTGGAGAGAAATTTGAGTTGACGTTTCGGGTTTGACCCTTCTTCAAAACTGATACACACATCTCTGGACATCTCAACCCACTAAGAATGCTAATGATTACCCCACTACTAGATGCATTCCAATAGAACAGTGGGAAAACTCGTACCAGATTTCAAAAGGGCAAACTTCACTAAAGTAGCAGGCAATTTGGAATGTGTTAATTGGCTAACCCTACTGGGTGGTGATAAGTCTAATGTAGAATACAAATAGAAAGATTTTAAGAGCAAGATAAAAAATGTGAAAGACAAATATGTACCCAATGTCAAAAGAAGGGAGTGTGGTACAAAAAATCCAAGGTGGCTGACTGGCCATGTACAAAAACAAATAAGATGTAAACAGCAAAGTTTCTACAAATTAAAGGCATCTAATACCCAACTAAACAGAGTTAAGTACAAGGGCCAGCTATAGAAAACAAAGGCTGCTATTAGATCATCTAAAAGGATAATGGAAAAGAGGGATCGTAGACAATTGTGGAAGTGAAGGGAAAAGCTTTTTCAGTTATATGAAGAGTCAGAGAACTTTCAAAGACTGTATTAGACCACTGAAGTATGTTCAAGAACAGGTTACCAAGGACTCGAGGGGTATGAGGGAAATATTAATGGGCACTTTACATCAATCTTCACTCTTAAAGACAGTGCTCGACTGATAGAACTTAATGATGATGTTAATAATAAAACTAATAATATTAACATATATGAATATATTAACATATATGAACATATTATTTTTTAGATAGATTTAAGAACCTGAAAATAGATAGAGCAGTTGGGCCAGATGATATCCACCTGAGGGTCATAGAAACATAGAAACATAGAAGATAGGAGCAGGAGTAGGCCATTCGGCCCCTCGAGCCTGCTCCGCCATTCAATGAGATCATGGCTGATCATCCAAATTCAGTACCCCATTCCTGCCTTCTCCCCATATCTCTTGATCCCTTTAGCCTTAAGAAATATATCCAACTCCTTCTTGAATATATTTAACTAGCTGAAGTGCCCGGCAGTGCCGAGGGTTTTTTGAGGGCATGTTGTTGTTGGAAGAGAGAGAGAGAGCGACTGGGGGGAAGAGAGAGAGACTGGGGGAAAGAGAGAGAGAGACTGGGGGAAAGAGAGAGAGAGACTGGGGGAGAGAGAGAGAGACTGGGGGAGAGAGAGAGAGACTGGGGAGAGAGAGAGAGACTGGGGGGAGAGAGAGAGACTGGGGGAGAGAGAGAGTGACTGGGGGAGAGAGAGAGAGACTGGAGGAGAGAGAGAGAGAGACTGGGGGAGAGAGAGAGGGAGACTGGGGGAGAGAGAGAGACTGGGGGAGAGAGAGAGAGACAGGGGGAGAGAGAGAGAGAGAGAGAGAGACAGGGGGAGAGAGAGACTGGGGGAAGAGAGAGAGACTGGGGAGAGAGAGAGAGACTGGGGAGAGAGAGAGACTGGGGAGAGAGAGAGAGTGGGGGAGAGAGAGAGAGAGAGAGTGGGGGAGAGAGAGAGTGGGGGAGAGAGAGAGAGAGTGGGGGAGAGAGAGAGTGGGGGAGAGAGAGAGGGGGAGAGAGAGAGAGTGGGGGAGAGAGAGAGAGAGTGGGGGAGAGAGAGTGGGAGAGAGAGAGAGAGAGTGGGGGAGAGAGAGAGAGTGGGGGGAGAGAGAGAGTGGGGGAGAGAGAGAGAGAGTGGGGGAGAGAGGGGGGAGAGAGAGAGAGAGTGGGGGAGAGAGAGAGTGAGGGAGAGAGAGAGAGAGTGGGGGAGAGAGAGAGAGTGGGGGAGAGAGAGAGAGAGTGGGGGAGAGAGAGAGAGAGTGGGGGAGAGAGTGGGGGAGAGAGAGAGTGGGGGAGAGAGAGAGTGGGAGAGAGAGAGAGAGTGGGGGAGAGAGAGAGAGTGGGGGAGAGAGAGAGAGAGTGGGGGAGAGAGAGAGAGGGGGAGAGAGAGAGAGAGTGGGGGAGAGAGAGAGTGAGGGAGAGAGAGAGAGAGTGGGGGAGAGAGAGAGAGTGGGGGAGAGAGAGAGAGAGTGGGGGAGAGAGAGAGAGAGTGGGGGAGAGAGTGGGGGAGAGAGAGAGTGGGGGAGAGAGAGAGTGGGGGAGAGAGAGAGTGGGAGAGAGAGAGAGAGTGGGGGAGAGAGAGAGAGTGGGGGAGAGAGAGAGAGTGGGGGAGAGAGAGAGTGGGGGAGAGAGAGAGTGGGGGAGAGAGAGACAGAGAGTGGGGGAGAGAGAGAGTGGGGGAGAGAGAGTGAGTGCGTGAGAGAGAGAGGGGGAGAGAGAGAGAGTGGGGGAGAGAGAGAGAGAGTGGGGGAGAGAGAGAGAGAGTGGGGGAGAGAGAGAGTGGGGGAGAGAGAGAGAGTGGGGGAGAGAGAGAGAGAGTGGGAGTGTGAGAGAGAGAGTGAGAGAGAGTGGGAGTGTGAGAGAGAGACTGAGAGTGTGAGAGAGAGTGAGGAAGAGGGAAGAGAGAAATTACGTAACACTAGCGGCACACTATGTTACAGCTTGCCATAAACAGAGGGACAACCACTAAATATAAGAAAAGAGTATATATAAATTATATGAAAGTATATTTATACACTCAGGGATATATCTGTTTATACAATGTATGGATAGATCTGTATTTTTGTGAACAAACATGAATGTTTTCCAATGCTTTGGCAACATAAGATGTAACTTGTCATGCCAATAAAGCGATTTGAATTGAATTGAATTGAAATTGAGAGAGAGAGACAAAGAGAGAGGGAGAGAGAGACAGAGAGAGAGAGGGAGAGAGAGACAGAGGGAAAGAGAGAGAGGCAGAGAGGGAAGGAGAGAGAGAGGGAAGGAGAGAAAGGGGAAAGGGGTGGGGGAAAGGGGGAAAGGGGGGGTGGGAGGGGGGAAAGGGAGGGGGGAAGGGGGGGTGGGAGGGGGGAAAGAGGGGTGGGTGAGAAAGGGGGGTTGGGAGGGGGGGAAAGGGGGGGTGGGAGGGGGGGAAAGGGGGGGTGGGAGGGGGGAAAGGGGGGTGGGAGGGGGAGGGGGGCAAAGGGGGGGTGGGAGGGGGAGGGGGGCAAAGGGGGGGTGGGAGGGGGTGGGGGGAAAAGGGTGTGTGTGGGGGGAGGGGCTGTGTGGGGGTGAAGGGGGTGTGTGGGGGGGAAGGGGTGTGTGTGGGGGGAAGGGGGGGGTGTGGGAGTGGGGGAAGGGGTGTGTGGGAGGGGGAAGGGGGGTGTGGGAAAGGGGGAAGGGGGGTGTGGGAAGGGGGGAAGAGGGGGTGTGGGAAGGGGGGAAGGGGGTGTGTGTGGGGGAAGGGGTGTGTGGGAGGGGTGGGGAAGGGGGTGTGTGGGGGGGAAGGGTGTTTGTGGGAGGGGGGAAGGGGGTGTGTGGGGGGAAGGGGGGATGTGGGAAGGGGGGAAGGGGGGTGTGGGAAGGGGGGAAGGGGGTGTGTGGGGGGGAAGGGTGGTGTGGGAAGGGGGGAGGGGGTGTGTGGGGGGGGGGAAGGGTGTGTGTGGGAGGGGGGAAGGGTATGTGTGGGGGAAGGGGGTGTGTGGGGGGGGAAGGGGGTGTGTGGGAGGGGGAAGGGGGTGTGTGGGAGGGGGAAGGGGGTGTGTTGCGGGGGAAGGGGGTGTGTGGGAGGTGGGGAAGGGGGTGTATTGGAAGGGGGGGAAGGGGGTTGTGGGAGCAGGGGTGAAGGGAGTGTGTGGGAGGGGGGTGAAGGGGGTGTGTGGGAGGGGGGGGAAGGGGGTGTGGGGGGGGAAGTGGGGGGAAAGGGAGAGGGGGAGCCAGCAGACCCTCTCCCCTCTGCCAGTATTGGTTCCTGTCTGGGCCGGAAGCCTGGGACTGGAGTTGCGCTGCCAGCCATTGGAGAAGTCTAGGCCTTGGACCCCTGCACTGACATGGCCCAGCTTACCTTTTAATACCTTGAAACATGAAACTTAAAGTACTTATAAAACATTTTTGGTAAATCTTTCTATAACATACATTTTATAACCTCACCAATCATTTTATTAAAAAAGGGGTCCTCACCTGTCGGTGTGTTGTATTACAAACAACAATGGCCGCCGCTTGCTGTTCAGTTGGAAAGATTAGGCCCCACCCACACACTCGATTGTCTCTCCAGGACCCGATTGGGAGCACTGAAGCCCCACCCACTCTATGTTCCTGTACTAAGATGGCCGCGCATGCACTCTGTTACACACTGAATCAAAATGGCATCGCACTGAAACTTTTTGCCCTCCTTGACAAAGATGGCTGCTGTTAACCTGGGGCTGTCAGCAGAAGAAATCCCCTCAGCTGCAAACACGGGACCTTCAGATAATTATTCGGGGCTTGTGACCTACCCCAGTTGCTTATGAAGTCTCCCCACCTACCGACCCCGGGAATGGAGCGGAGGCAGCAGACCCTCCCCACTCTGCCAGTGTTGGTCACTGTCTAGGCCGGGAGCCTGGGACTGGAATTGCGCTGCTGGCGGTTGGAGAAGCCTAGGCACCAGGCCCCCGCACTGACATGGCCCCAAGAAATAAATCACATACTGGACTCATTTATTACATGCAAATTATATAATGAGCTAGTTGGGCTCCTAAGTACCAAATTTGTGCTGGATAAAATCCCCTCCACACACACAGAAAGTGGGAAAAATAAATCAATAGTTAGTAGTTAGGAATCAAGATGGCTGACACTCACCTAGGTTCAGAATGATAAGGCCCGCCCACACATGCACCGATTGGTCAACCGTCAGGTCACTGAAGTGTAGGATTGGTCAATGGTCCTGTCACTCGAATGTAGGATGGCCCACCCGCACACACAATGAACCCGCCCCCACTCGATGCAAATGAGTGGATAATGAGTGGAATTTTGAACGTTTTTTGGATACCGTCGGTACAATTTTTGTCTGACCAAAAAGTAAATATGCCGACAAGAGATCCCTAATGATGAGCTTTCTTTTGATATAACATATGTGTAGGTACGCTCTATAACTTTTGATTGTATAGCCGGACAGGCAGACAGACAGACAGAGAGACAGACAGACAGAGAGACATAGGCCGAGAAATTGGGTTGGGGCGCCAAAGTGGCGCAAAAGTCGCCTGAGCGCAGGATTTAGCGCAGCGATCAGAGTAATTCCGATCGCCAGAAATTCAGTTTCAGTGCCGCTCGAGGGACACGGGGCGAGGCTCAAGGCGTTCCACATCCCTCTTAGGGCACTGAAACTGATTATCGCAGCGCAACGTGTTAAGGGGGAGGTGCCTGCAACAGCACGATCCCCGATCGCGAGTGCCGGCAAATGAGCCCGGCACCAAGGAGAAGTGCCGGGCTCTTGGGAAACAGCCGGCAATGCCGCGGGGGGGGGTGGTTAGGAGGCCAGGGATGGAGGTGCTGGCAGGCGGCCGCCAAAAAAGCGGCCGTCCTGCACCTCCACCTTAACTTGTGCCGCTGCCGGCACAGTAAGGCCCCATGAACCGGGCGCAGGTAGCGAGTGGCGCAACTGCAGCGTTCACTACCAAATATCGCGAACGGGGCACGAATGGAGTGCTGCGCACACCGATGATGTCATCGGTGGCGGTGCAGCGCAAAAGCCTAACGCCACCATTAGCGCCCCTACTGAATATCGCGGGAGACGCAGGCAGTGGCGCTACAGCCACTGACTGCCTCTTTAGGCACTAACAGGCAGCGCTACTCACCCAATTTCTCCCCCATACTGTTTTATATATATAGATGAATTGGCCTCCACTGGCTTCTGTGGTAGAGAATTCCACAGGTTCACCACTCTCTGGGTGAAGAAATTCCTCCTCATCTCAGTTTTAAATGGCTTACCCCTTATCCTTAGACTATGACCCCTAGTTCTGGACTCCCTGGCCATCGGGAACATCCTTCCTGCATCTAGTCTGTCCAGGCCTGACAGAATTTTATAGGTTTCGATGAGATCCCCTCTCAATCTTCTAAACTCCAGTGAGTACAAGCTCAATCGACCCAATCTCTCCTCGTACGTCATTCCTGCCATCCCTAGTGAATCTTCGCTGCACTCCTTCCATGGCAAGGACGTCCTTCCTCAGATAAGGCGACCAAAACTGCACACAATACTCAAGGTGCGGTCTCACCAAGGCCCTGTACAACTGCAGCAAGACATTGTAGGAGTCCACGTACTCCTAGCAAAAAATATTGAACTCGGAGAGGTTCAACAGAAAAGGTTTAATTGTTGAGGCTGCATGCTGAACACAAAATGGAGTCCCAGACCACACAAATACAACTGCCTTTAATCAGTGCATAGCTTCGACTCCTCCTCCCCCGCTCTGGGCTTAACTATATGCAGACCGAGTTTCTTAAAGGTGTGATGCTTCTTAAAGGCATGACGCCTGATTTATAGTCTACGGACCGGAAAGCAGACTGTGTCCATTCTGTGATCGGTATGCCACACAGCTCCCCCCAGAATCCGCTAGTAGGGAGTGTACGAACCGGCATGGTGGCTTGATGGCATGGCCGGAACGGCTCTTGGCGGTTGGTGTCGGGAGCGGGGCGGTCGGACGCGTCGGGCTCTTAGGCGGTCTGCCCCGCGGTGGGGGTTGGCCCACTTGAATGGGTTCATCGGGCTCTAGGTGCGTCAGCTTGAGCTGGTCGACTGACACCTTGTCAGTTCTGGCGCCCACTTCGAGGAGGAAGAACTTGTTCCCCATCTGGAGTACCTTGTAGGGTCCGTCGTATGGGGGCCGTAAAGGTCCTCGGTGGGCGTCATGGCGCACGAAAACAAAATTGGCCATGTGCAGGCTAGGTGGTACGCGGGTTGCTGGTCCGCCGTGCCGGCCGTTGGTACCAGAGCGAACTGTTGTGCTCGGTTGGCGAAAGCGCGGCGTTGCTGGTCAGCCAACCAGGGGGTCGTGGCGGTGGGCAGGAACTCTCCGGGTACGCGCAGCGGCTGGCCATACACGAGTTCCGCCGCCGAGGCTTGCAGGTCTTCCTTGACCGCGGAGCGTAGGCCGAGTAGCACCCACGGGAGGCGGTCGACCCAAGCCTCATCCTCGAGGCTGGCGCGGAGGGACGCCTTCATGGACCTGTGGAATCGCTCACACAGTCGGTTGGCTTGGGGGTGGTAAGCCGTGGTGTGGTAAACGGCCACCCCGAGGTTTCGGGCGATGGCAGCCCACAGATCAGAGGTGAACTGCGGGCCTCTATCCGACGTCATGTCGGAGGGGACGCCGAACCGAGCGACCCAGGTACCGATGAACACCCTCGCGATGTCGGCGGTGGTGGTGGACGTCAGTGGAATGGCCTCGGGCCAGCGGGTGGTACGGTCCACGATTGTCAGCAGGTGCGTGTGACCTTGTGATGGCGGCAGGGGGCCGACGAGGTCGATGTGGACGTGGTCGAACCTCCTTTCTGGCATGGTGAACTCCTCGAGTGGGGCTTTGACGTGCTGGTGGATTTTGGCATGCTGGCAAGCTATGCAGGAGTTGGCCCAGGCGAGCACATCTTTGCGCAGGCCGCGCCAGACAAATCGGTTGGCCACCAGTCTAATGGACGCGCGGGTGCCGGGGTGTGAGAGGCCGTGGACGATGTCGAACACCCGTTTTCGCCAGGACGCCGGGACTACGGGGCGGGGTTGCGCCAAGGAGGTGTCGCATTTGACTGTGACGGCGGACGGGCCGCAGGCGACGTCGGTCAGTCGCAGCCCTGAAAGGGTTGTGGGCGCGGAGAGCAGATCGGGGTCGGTGCGTTGCTCCGCTGCCAGTTGAGCATAGTCCACTGCCAGGTGGACGCCGTGGACGGCGGGGCAGGATAGGCAGTTGGCCACCACGTTGTCTCGACCGGAGACGTGCCGGATGTCCGTGGTGAATTCGGAAACCGCGGCGAGCTGGCGTTGTTGCCTGGCTGACCACGGGTCCGCAGATTTCGCCATCGCGAATGTCAGGGGTTTATGGTCGACAAACGCGGTGAAGGGGCGGCCCTCCAGAAGAAATCTAAAATGGCGGACTGCCAGGTACAGTGCGAGGAGCTCGCGGTCAAAGGCGCTGTATTTGGCCTCCGGGGGGCGCAGTTGGCGGCTGAAAAAGGTCAGCGGTTGCCAGGCCCCGTCGACCCACTGTTCGTACACGGCGCCGACCGCGTGGTCGGAGGCGTCCGTGGTGAGGGTCACCCTGGCGTTGGGCTGTGGGTGAGCGAGCATGGTGGCGTCGGCGAGCGCCTTTTTGGTCGAGTCGAAAGCGGTCAACATGTCCGCCGACCACTCGATCGCCATTCTGTCTTTCTTACGCCGGAGGGCTTCGTATAGGGGCCGCATGAGGGAGGCCGCTCCGGGAATGAAGCGGTTGTAAAAGTTGATCATCCCCAAGAACTCCTGGAGGCCTTTGATGGTGGTAGGCCGGGGGAACTGCTGGACGGCTTGCACCTTGGCGGGCAGGGGAATGGCTCCGTCCTGCGTGATGTGGTGGCCGAGGAATTTGATCCTGCTGGGGCCGAATTGGCATTTGGCTGGGCTGATGATGAGCCCGTGCTCACTGAGCCGCTGGAACAGGGTGCAGAGGTGCTCGATGTGTTCCTGATTGGAGGAACTAGCTACCAGGATGTCATCCAGGTAGACAAAGAGGAACTTCAGGTCCCGGAGGACGGAGTCCATGAGCCGCTGGAAGGCCTGGGCCGCGTTTTTGAGGCCGAAGGGAATTCGGAGGAACTCGAATAGCCCAAAAGGGGTGATTATGGCCGTCTTGGGAACGTCCGTTGGCTGGACTGGCACTTGATGGTAACCGCGCACCAGGTCGACTTTGGAGAAGACCGAGCGGCCGGCCAGTCTAGCCGAGAAGTCCTGAATGTGCGGTATGGGGTACCGATCCGGCGTGGTGGCGTCGTTTAGGCGCCGGTAGTCCCCGCAGGGGCGCCATCCCCCGTTGGGTTTGGTGACGATGTGGAGTGGGGAGGCCCAGGGGCTGTTGGAGCGGCGGATGATGCCGAGCTGTTCCATTGTGGCGAACTCGGCCCGCGCGATCTCCAGCTTGGCCGGGTCCAGCCTGCGGGCGTGGGCATACACCGGTGGGCCTGTGGTGGGGATGAAGTGTTCTACCCCGTGTTTAGCAACCTTCGCGGAGAAGGTTGGGTTGGTGAGGGCTGGGTACTCAGCCAGGAGTGCTGAGTAGTCGTCCGTTGAGCGGGTGCGGCACTGCCACACCATTTCGGCGGGTTGGGGAGGGACCATGGCGCCCGGGACAGATGACATGGTGTTCATGTCCACGAGGCGGCGCCGAGGCATGTCGACCAACAGGCCATGGGCGCACAGGAAATCCGCACCGAGGAGCGGGGAGAGCACCTTGGCGGTGATAAACGCCAAATGGTAGCGGCGGCCTGCGAAGTCGATGGTGACGGTGCGGGTGCCGTACATTCGGATGTCGGTGCCGTTGGCGGCAGCCAGCGTGGGGCCGCGGCTGCCTCGCTGGATCTCGAGGGTGGACGTGGGGATGATGCTGCGCTGCGCGCCCGTGTCGCATAGGAAACGGCGTCCGGAGGCGCTGTCCGTAACGTACAGCAGCGCGCCTGCCTGCCCCACGGCCATCGTGTAGGCCGGTGTGGGGGCGGTTGGAAACGTGCAGGGATGGCTGCAGCGGCGTGCCCGTGCGCCGAACCGGGTATGGAAGTAGCAGTAGCCCTGGGTCAGAGGGCTTGGGGAACGTGGGGGCCTGGGGGGCCTCGTGGCCGAGCTGTGTGGCCGCGTGATAGAAGGTGGAGCGCGCGCCGACGCTGCAGAGGCCAGGTCGGGGGTGACGGCGTGGTTGGAGCTGGCGGACAGGAGCTTATCGGCTTCGTGGCCAGGACCTCGAGGTCCATGAGGCTGGACGCCATGATCGCCGGGTGGTTGCTGGGAGATAGTTGGCGGATAAAGAGCGTGCGGAAGAGGGAGCCGGGCAGTTTCTTGTCGGTCAGAGCAAGCATGTGTGCGAGCAAGTCTGACGGCGTGGAGTCACCGAGGCCCGGGAGGTCGAGGAGGTGGCAGTTGCGTAAGAATTGGGAGACTGTGAATTTTTTAATGAGCGCAGCCTTGAGATGTGCGTACTTGCCTTCCTCCAGAAGGTTTTGTAGTGTTGTCCAGACTTTCGTGATTGTGGAGCTGCCCAGGGAGGCGAGGAGGTAGTCATACATCATTGCGTCGGCGGTGATGCCGCGGAGTCGGAATTGCGATTCGGCTTGAAGGAACCAGGCGGCGGCCAGGTTCTCCCAGAACTCCGGCAGCTTCACAGAAACTGCGTTTGTGTCAGCCATGGTTACGCTTAGGAGTCGTCCTGAGCGTCGGGGTTACCAATGTAGGAGTCCACGTACTCCTAGCAAAAAATACTGAACTCGGAGAGGTTCAACAGAAAAGGTTTAATTGTTGAGGCTGCATGCTGTACACAAAATGGAGTCCCAGACCACACAAAGTACAACTGCCTTTAATCAGTGCACAGCTTCAACTCCTCCTCCCCCGCTCTGGGCTTAACTATATGCAGACCGAGTTTCTTAAAGGTGTGATGCTTCTTAAAGGCATGACGCCTGATTGAGGCAGAAAGCACCTCTTACAAAAGGTAGGTACGGTAAGGAATTCAGGGCCAGAGTAATCTCCTGGACTAGTTTTTATCGCCTGGGGTAGGGATGGGGGGTAGGGGGTGATTTCCCAGATTTTAAGAGGTATTTCCTAGATTTTGTTTCCCCAAATTGGCCTGGGATTTTACCTGTTTTTTGCCTCTCCCAGGAGATCACATGGTTTTTGGATGGGTTGGAGCGTGTATATATTGTGATGCACGAGATATCATAATTGTCTGGATCAGGCTGGATGGACCATAGGGTCTATTTTTCTGTCCATCATTGTTCATATGTTCGTAAATCAAAACACACTAGGACAGAAGGGAGGCTTTAACCTGACTAGACTGTCATAAATTCGATATCTCTCCAATGCCTCAAATGGACCACGTAAATTACAAGACCTTTTTTGGTCAGTGGCTCCAGCCACAGGTGCAACTTGCTCACACTTTACCTGCCTTTATTGTAGGAAATATATGGTAAGGCAGAGAAATGATGATACATATGTGAAAATAACTTTTTGTACCACTGACAGCAATTTTTTTTAAAAGCATAGGTTAAAATGATGCCATCTAAACATCGCATGCTATATTGGAATTACCAAACTGAAAGCTATTTAAATTAGATATTATGCAAGAACTTATGAATGCAGTCAAAACTGGCCATTTGGTTTGGATCTTACTTCTAGCTTTACCTTAACATGGTCCATTTTACCATTCAATATTGCATCAATGTTAAAAGAGGCCCTAACACAGTCTGTAATGAACACAAACCTACTTGGTAATGATTTGTTAATGATTACCTAAACAGGGGTTTTCTATATGTTTTTCAATGCGAACATAAATAATTTTCAGAAAATTTTAGCAATGCACATTAGATCCGAGATATATTTTCCCATGAGGAAACATCATTTAAAGTTCAATTAAACACTTTATAGTTTCTTAGTACTTGAGCACTTCCTCAACTGAGATATCTACCAGCACCATGGGAACCATTTATTTCCTTTCATCCTGGTCCACAGATTCGGAGGAACAGAACCAGGAACAATAGCAGCAGCAACAACAGAAGCGCTAACGTCCTCCTCAGCCACCTGATGGTGCACAGGGCAAAAGGCAGGCCTGCACGTCGCCACAGGAGATACCCCCGAGGATGACCTTCCTCAACATGACTGAGCAGCAGTGTCAAAGGAGGCTGAGACTTGCGCAAGAGGTAGTTGTTGACATCTGCACAATGCTGCACCAACACCTGGAGCCCAGAGGAGCGGGTGGACACTCCTTACCAGTGATTGTCAAAGTCACCACTGCCCTCAATTTTTTTGCTTCAGGGTCCTTCCAGGGCTCATAAGCAGACATTAGCGGCATCTCCCAGTCAGCCGCACACACTTGCATTACGCAGGTAACCGATGCCCTCTTTGCAAAGGCACACAATTACATCCACTTCTCCACGGATGAAGCAAGTGTAACCGCGCATGCGGTTGTCTTTGCAAATATGGCAGGCTTGCCAAGGGTGCAGGGCGTCATAGACTGCACACATGTGGCCCTTAGGGCACCCCATCACAACCCAGCTGTTTTTGTCAACCGCAAGGACTTCCACTCCCTTAACATGCAGCTGGTGTGTAACCACAGGAAGAACATTTTGCATGTTTGCGCGAAGTACCCTGGCAGTTGTCATGACTCGTTCATCCTGCGGCAATCGACTGTGCCTCTGCTCTTCAATCCGCCAACACAACTTTCCGGATGGCTACTTGGAGACAAGGGTTATCCCCTGAAGACATGGCTGATGACGCCAATGAGGAGGTCATCAAATGAAGCTGAGGAGTGCTACAATGCCAGCCACATTTTGACCATATCCATAATCGAGCACATTGCTGCCCGGGATGCTAGGGATGCACTAATCTTTGCCAGATTCGCTTAGGTAGATGAATCAAACACATATGGCTGGCATCTTCTTATCACACCATAGACAATGTACAAGAACCTATGGGTTCCTATCACTCTCACCACCATCATTACAAATGCAAGTCACCCTGAGCCCTCAATGTGCAACTTTCATTTCCCAGATCACATAGGCCAGAACTTCAGCTGTTTGCCATCACTTCTGTTTATTCAATGCATAAAGGATAACAATGGCAAAAATTAAACACAACACAACAGAACACCCAAGTGACTACCCTTGTGACTAATTGTGCTTTATCTTCCTCTTACACATGCTTCTACGTGGTGCTTCCCCTGTGACTTCAGCAGATGTGGAGGCATCTTGCTCACTTTCATGCTGCTCCTGCTTCGACACCTTTGGCGGGTATCCTCTGGGTTTGCGAGCCTGTGAGGGCTCGGCAACAGTCTGCTCCTCCTGCGTCTGTGCAGGGGCTGAGACGCCCATCTCAGTTGGGTGAGGACTCTGGTGGGGCTCTGACTGAGGGCTACTCAGTGGCATGGGAGTGTGAGCGCTTGGAGAGGAGCCCCCACTTCCTTGTTGCCTGCCACCAACATCCCTCTCATGGGTCAGCCCCACTTTAGTGCTAGCAAGTGGCTTGACAGCACCTTGCTGCATATCAGGGAGACCACTTTGACCCATCTCTGCACTGGCAGTCCTACTCAAAAGGACTTCCATGAAGCTCTGGTTTCTCTGCTCAATAGCTGCCCATCGCTCCTCCAGAGATGTCAGTCTATTCTGAACATTCACCATGTTTTCCTGACTCTGGCAACTTATTTCCTCCATGACCATAGCCAGCCTTTCCGTGGAGGTTGCCATCCTTTCCATGGTGGTGCGTTCATGCGCCATTGACTCCACAAAGGCACTGCTCATGTTAGACATGGACTCCTCCATCCTCTCCACACTCACAGTAACCCTGGATGCAAAACCTGCCAGAGCTCCTGCACTTGTTCCTGGAGTTCCAGCACTGGTCTCTTTCTAGATGGACCCAGAGGCACAGGGTCCACATGCAGCTGAGCAGAGCTGATGGCGCCCTGCGGCCTGCGACGAGGAATCTCCACTGCTGTCCCTGTCTCCACCATCTGCTGATGCTCATTTGTGAGCTGTGATACACCAGGTGACAACACTACTCTATGTCGCGAAAGTCCCACCGAGGTGTGCGTATCCTCGCTGGTGCTGGGTGCACTGAATTCTGCTGATGCTGCGCCCTCAGAGATTGCAGGTTCCTCTGAGCTGTCTTCTGGCTCGGGCTCTTCCTCCTGGACAGTGGGGAGGGGTCTCTGGATGGTCCTGTGGGGGACTAAAGGCATGAGTTAGACATGTGATATTAACAGAGCATGCACATGGAATTGTGCAGATGATCATAAGTCAATGTGTATGAGCATCAGCTGCCATCTCAGTCACTCATGCAATGTAAATGAGAGAGATGTAAATCTATTGTCACCAGCTTGCTCAGCTGCGCCCATCTGACCATCCCCCACTTCCAGATCCTCATCACTTCCGATGATTTTGAGTGCCGCCTCCTCAGCGTTGATGAGATGGGCAATGGAAGGTGGCCCTCCTCCTGTCTTAGCTCTCTCCCTCTTATTGTTGGCTCCCTTTTCCTGCAATGAGGGACAGAAGTGGAGTTTGAGTGAGGATGATGGAGCGAGTGTAGAGAATCCATAGCATAAATGCTTAGAAGGAGTCAAAGATGGAGTGAGGTGCCAATACCAAGGGCCCTCCCTGTGCGTCGATAGTTGTTGTCATAACATCACAGTGATAGCGAGTGTGAGGGCAGCATAGTCGAATAGTGAAGTGATTGTGTAAAGAGAGAGAGAGGGATGGTTAAGGGTGCAAGGGATGTAAGGGTAAAGTGGGATGTGCAAGAGTAGGTTGACAATGCAGAGTGCTGGTGATGAGAGGAGATTGGGAGTAGATTGAGGCCAAGTGTGATGTTATACTCACTTTTCCTAAGCGGACCAAGTCTTTGAACCTTTTTCTGCACTGCACCCAGGTTCGAGTGCACATGGACCTGGAGCTCACCTCCTGCGCAATTTGCAGCCAGACCGCTTTTGATCACAAAGGAGGACACAAATAACCTCCCAGAGATGTCGGGGAACATAGGGTCTGATGAGAGGGAGGAACTGAATGAAATCAGTATTTGTAGGGAAATGGTGTCAGGGAAATTGATGGGATTGAAGGCCAATAAATCCCCAGGGCCTGATAATCTACATCCTAGGGCACTTAAGGAAGTGGCCCTAGAAATAATAGATGCATTGCTGGTCATCTTCCAAAATTCTATAGACTCTGGCACAGTTCCCATGGATTGGAGGGTAGCTAATGTAACCCCACTATTCAAAAAAGGTGGTAGAGAGAAAACGGGGAATGATAGACCAGTAAGCCTGACATCGGTAGTGGGGAAAATGCTAGAGTCCATTATAAAAGATGTAACAGCAGAGCACTTGGAAAACAGTGACAGGATCGGACAAAGACAACATGGATTTACACAAAGTAAATCGTGCTTGACTAATCTACTGGAATTTTTTGAGGATGTAACTGGTAGAATAGATAAGGGAGAACCAGTGGATGTGGTGTATTTGGACTTTCAGAAGGTTTTCGATAAGGTCCCGCATAACAGATCAGCGTGTAAAGTTAAAGCACATGGGATTGGGGGTAAGGTACTGAATTGGACAGAGAACTGGTTTTCAGACAGGAAGCAAAGAGCTGGAATAAACAGGTCTTTTTCCGAGTGGCAGGCAGTGACTAGTGGGGTACCGCAGGGATCGGTGCTAGGACCCCAGCTATTCACAATATATATTAATGATCTAGATGAGGGAACTAGATGTAATATCTCCAAGTTTGCAGATGACACAAAGCTGGGTGGGCGTGTGTGCTGTGAGGAGGATGCCGAGAAACTCCAGTATGATTTGCACAGGTTGGGTGATTGGGCAGATGCATGGCAGATGCAGTATAATGTGGATAAATGCAAGGTTATCCACTTTGGTGGCAAAAACAGGAAGGCAGATTATTATCTGAACGGCAATAGGTTGGTTGAAGGGGAAGTGCAATGAGACCTGGGTGTCCTTGTGCACCAGTCGCTGAACGTAAGCATGCAGGTGCAGCAGGCGGTTAAGAAGGCAAATGGTATGTTGGCCTTCATAGCGAGAGGATTCGAGTACAGAAGCAAGGATGACTTGCTGCAGTTGTACAGGGCCTTGGGGAGACCACACCTTGAGTATTATGTGCAGTTTTGGTTGCCTTATCTGAGGAAGGATGTTCTTGCCATGGAGGGAGTGCAGCGAAGATTCACCAGACTGTTACCTGGGATGGCAGGAATGACGTATGAGGAGAGATTGGGTCGATTGGGCTAGTATTCGCTGGAGTTTAGAAGAATGAGAGGGGATCTTATTGAAACTTATAAAATTCTAACAGGACTAGACAGACTAGATGCAGGAAGGATGTTCCCGCTGGCGGGGGAGTCCAGAACCAGGGGTCACAGTCTAAAGATAAAGGGTAAGCCATTTAGGACAGAGATGAGGAGGAATTTCTTCATCCAGAGAGTGGTGAACCTGTGGAATTCTCTACAACAGAGGGCAGTTGAGGCCAATTCATTAAATATGTTCAAGAAAGAGTTAGATATATTTCTTAAGGTTAAAGAGATCAAGGGATATGGGGAGAAAGCAGGGACATGGTAATGAATTTGGATGATCAGCCATTAACTCATTAAATGGCAGAGCAGGCTCGAGGGGCCGAATGGCCTACTCCTGCTCCTATCTTCTATGTTTTTATGCTTCTATGTTTGCTATGGTGGCTTCTTCTGCCCAGAGGATGGGAAGTGTACCTCCCTGCACCCTCTGACTCCCTCCACAAGAGCATGGAGGGAGTCATCATCAAATCTGGGAGAGGCCTTGGCCCTTGAGGTAGTCATGGCAGTAGTTGTAGCAAGGAAAATCAGCAGCAAATAATGAGAAAATGAACCAAGGCTGCATGGGCCCCTTAAATGCAGCTGGCTCACAGATGTCAGCAGAGGCGAGTTCTAGACCCAAAACACCAATTGGCCAGGGGAGAGCGCACGCAGGTTCTCAATTGCCCAATTAGGGCAAAATCGCAAATTTTTACCTGCTGAAAGCGGTGGCGGGATCGGAACCCGCCGACAACTTGACCCGCGCCCAACCCGCCACCAATGGGAAAATTGCGGCCTATGTCTCTACAAAGATTCATGGGTGCAATCTCAATAGAAAAACTTGTACTTCAAATCTCTTCCCAATATAACAACTCCAGTAGGCCTCATAACTTGTGTCACATTTTGTTACTTCCAATTTGCAGCTGTTCAAACACATGGGGCTGGATTTTCTCAAGGGGAAGCTTTTGGAGGCGGGACTGCTGCTTGCCGGCTTTCAATCCCGCCTCCGTCAGCTTCTGGCCAACCAGCGGGATTTTCCCCTGATTGACCTTGTTAAGCCCACCCAGTGGATTCAGCAGGTCAATTAGGGGGAAGTCAGTGACAGAGCACGTCAACATCTGACGTGCCATCTGTCAAGATTTTTTGAAAGAAGAAATGTCAGCATTTGACAGCTCTGTGAAGCTGTCAAACACTGACATTCTGTGTAGTTTGATGAGGCCTTGTGTTCAGGACTCATCAAACCTTTCAACTTTGCAGAAATCACCTGGCTGTTGGTTCGGAGGATCCAACAGCCAGTCTGTGAAATCTACAATGGCAATGTCGTGACTCCGGCTTCACAGCGGCTGAAGGCTGTAGGCAGAAACAAAGATATGTTAACATTTTCTGACACTTTACACTCACCTTACATACAGGAAACTTTCGATTAACCGGCCCCTAAATAACCGGAAATGTCGGTTAATCGGCAAAATTCAGGAGTTGGTTTCAGCTAACTTTTATTACTTGCACAGCAACAAATTGAGGAAGGCAAGGGTTTAGCTGCAGCTGTTGCTAAGCTACAGAAACGCATGCAACTTGTGGACATTGTTCTGAAGCTGCAACAGGGTTTGTTGCTTCATACGGAGCTCCAAGGTCCATATCTTTCACTATAGTGTTCGGTTATCTGGAATTGTTGCTGAGCCGGCACCACGTCGGTCCCGGCCGTACCGGATACCAGAAAGTTTCCTGTACTTACCACTCCACACTTGCACCCATCACTCACCTCTACATTGCACTTTCAGATCCCTCCATCCCCCGCAGCCCTCCTACTCATCTCCTACACCTTGGCAGGGTTCCCCGAGGTCGGGAAGCCTGCACTTCGGATGGAAAAATGGGGCTAATCCTATTTTCTGCCTGTTAACTACCTGTTAATAGGCAGTTAATAGGATTTAATCCCTTTCCCGTCTTGAGGAGATGGGACCCCGGGCAGCACGACTTCCCACCCCCTGGCAAGAGGGCACAGAAGCGGAATGGGGGCGGATTTGCCACCCGCCCCCAAATTCTGCAACTTTACCGGCAGTCCTGCCTCCATACCTCAGGGCTAACTAAATCCAGCCCATGATATTTCCCCTTTGATGTATCTAGAATTTAATTTCAGCACACTTAATATCCTTTTTAAACTTATCTGGAATGTGACAAAAGAGATAGATTTTAAACGTTTAAATATCAAGCATTTATTCTGTACCTATAAAATGATCTCCACATTTCACTGTTACATTGCTTTTTCTCGGTATGGAAGTTTTGACTTGCTGTGGAAGTAATTTCAAAACAGATTTAAAATGTTTCTTATTGACATGGAGGTTGCATAAAATAATTTAAAAGCTCAACATATGAGAGTTGATGTTAACCCTGCCTGCCCAGTGGAAACAACAACAACTTGCATTTATACAGTGTCTTTAAGGCGCTTTGCATGATCATTATCAGAAAATTTGACAGTGAGCCACATAAAGAGATATTAGGATGGGTGAGAGGTAGGTTTTAAGGAGTGTCTTAAAGGAGGTAGAGAGATTTAGAGAGGGAATTCTAGGGCTTAGGGCCTAGTCAGCTGAATGGTGTGGCAATGGAAATCGGGGCTGCGCAAGAGGCTAGATTGGAGGAATTCAGAGATCGCGAAGGGTTGTAGGGATGGGGGAGGTTACAAAGATAGGGAGGGGCGAGGCCGTGGATTCGAACACTGGACAAGCATTTTAAATTTGAAGCCTTGCCAGACTGGTAGCCAATGTAAGTCATCAAGCACAAGGATCAGTACAGGAGGGGTGTTCCTGCCTCAAGTTAAAATCGATACCATGATACATTGAAATCAGCAAGTCACTCTTTGAATTAACTTGGTGTCTAAAATAATGGCATAGAATTGTTTTCTGATACTTTACATATTTGGATGCAAGTTTGGGCTTCTCGGGCTTTAATTTCAGCTCATAAGGTCCTAAAATTTGTGTTCTCTCCATGTGAAATATTTAATCCTGTCACTAATGCACAATTCACTCCAAGTTGTGTGAGAACATGGATGACTCCTATTTCTATACTGCTGGGAAAACTTATACCTTGACTGCCAGGAATGAGAGCTCATCATCACTATCACTAAGTTGTCAGGAAAGATGCCTCTGTGCTAAATCAACAGGAATTGGATACCTTGTTGCCGAATAGACTTAGTCTACATAGACATCCATTTATTGTTGTAACTTCAGCCATAGATGATTGCCACTTGCCTCGATGTCCACCATCATGGTGAGAAAAGTGCTTTCCTAAAAATAGCAGATATCATTAAAAAAATTACCCTCCCAAAAAAATTCAGATATCTAACATGGATTATCCTTATGATCATTATGTTTGTAATTAAATTTTAGGCACAATGACAGCATTAGTAGGTGTAAACTATACAAAAAATTCTCATCACATACATCAAGTAAGAAATGCAAAAAATAAACGTCTTTTTTCTTTTTCTCATTTATATGATCTTACCTGTTGGGCTTCAAGTAAAGTAAAAATCTAAAAACACAGCGCTTGAGACTTTTTGTTCGACTTTTATCGAACAAGCTTGACAATAATGACAGACACAAGCTTTACAGACTATATAGATCCTTTCATCGGGTGCAAAATGAAAATATTGCAATTTTTTGATGATTCAAGTGCTTCTCATGCAATGTATTTCAATGTTCTAGCATTTCAAGAGCCATTGCAATAAACAAACAGAACAATTATGGTTTTGACGATATTTATGTTGTAGTTCCTCTAACTCCAGATTACTGCTGGTTCCCTACCATCTCTATTTGATTATTGGAGTCTGATCTTTCAGCCACTATTCCCTTGCACTCTGGAACATGAACCTAGAGCTGCTTTGGTTTGCTATTTCTCTGCCTATCTTCAAAAGCCTCCTAAAATGTATCTCTTTGATAATACCCTAGGTTCTCTCCCCTTAAGTTCCTTACTTCTTGCTCTAGGCGCACCTCTGCCCATTTGTAAAGCACCATAAGAACTTCTTTGTGTGAGAAATGCTATAGAAATGTAAGTTGCTCTTCTCATTGAAGAATACCCAACAGGTTAGTGTGATCCGTTGCTGCAGAACCCAACGGCACAAATAATAATAAAAAAAAGAAGGCTCAAACAAGATTGACAGATAGGTTTGTTTTTTATTGGAGTAGTTGATATAGGGAATAAACACTCATCAAATGGAGTTAATTAACACCCTTAAAGGGGAAGCAGAATGAACATGTTTATGAATAGATTTGAAGATTGTAATGATAAGTATACACAGAAGACTGCTTCCAGTCCTATAGGGACAATGAAAATGTCATCTGTGCAATGCAGCCAATCAGGGTTGAATAATACATAATAAAATGTTATGTTATTTTAATCTGTTGATGCTCTGCTCAATTACTTTTGGAGTACAGGGATTAACAGACTTTAGTCTTCTTGAAAACTTTACCTGTGGTTATTCATCGTCTTCAGGAGATTAAATATGTTATGTAGACCTCACAACAGTGCAATTGTACATGGCCTGTGGACAAGAATAGACTGCATGGGTCAAATGGCCATTTAAAAATAATAATTTATTATGTTCTTATGCTTATTGACTGAACAGTGAAAACTTAGGGGACGTTTCTATGGCTGTACTGACTGTGGTAAACCACTGTTGTTAGTATTGTTGTTCACCACTGTTGTTAGTACTGTTGTTCACTGTTAGTACTGTTGTTCACTCTTGCATATTGTTGTACTTGTCTGTGCATGCCTCAGCTGACTCCGCCCCTGGCTCCACCCTCATGGCTGGGTATAAAGGTCGCTGCTCAGAAGCCTCCGGCCCTTTTGGATACCAGGCAACCACAAGAGGCATGCTCTGTTCTTTGGTAATAAAAGCCTGTTTATTACTTTCACAATCTCCAGTCTTTTGTAGCAATTGATAGTGCATCAATTTTATTACCAAAGTTAAATGTTGGCTGCGGATGCTGATCAACCGATGGCGCAAAACGCTGAGCAGCAGGCGCTGCTGCGAGCCCTCAGACCAACATGCCTGGACCTAGACCCCCAAGAAGCGGGTTCGTCGACTAAATTCGCACAATGGCTGCGTTGCTTTGAGGCGTATCTGGAAGCCTCGACCGTGACTCTTGATGAAAATAAACTGAAAATCCTGGCCTCGAAGGTGAGCCACCAAGTCTATACTTTAATCCAAGATGCGACAACCTACGCGGCGGCTATCGACCTACTGAAAGGGCAGTATGCACGCCCGGTTAACACGGTCTATGCCAGGCACCTTCTAAGATCTCGCAGACAGCAGCCCGGGGAATCGGTGGAGGCCTTCCTACGGGCACTGCGGGTGCTCGGACGCGGCTGCGACTGTAAGGAAGTATCGGCCGCGGCACATGCGGAGGGACTGATACGAGACGCTTTCGTTGCGGATAAAGCCCGACCCCTCATCAAGTCCACCTCCTTCCCCCTGACAGCAGAGGCCTGTGCAGCCTTCACTCTCATAAAAGGAGACATTGCGAAGGCCACAATGCACGCTGTGGATGAGTCCCTCCCTTTTCAAGTGGAGAGCGACGCATCCGACTTTGCCCTAGCTGCAACCCTTAACCAGGCGGGGAGACCCGTGGCCTTTTTCTCAAGGACCCTCCAGGGCCCCGAGATTCGACACTCCTCTGTCGAAAAGGAGGCCCAGGCCATTGTGGAAGCCGTGCGACATTGGCGGCATTACCTGGCCGGAAAACGATTTACCCTGCTCACTGACCAGCGTTCAGTGGCTTTTATGTTTCATAATAAGCAGCGGGGCAAAATCAAGAATGACAAGATCTTAAGGTGGAGAATTGAACTCTCCACCTACAATTACGATATCTTGTACCGGCCCGGGAAACTCAATGAGCCCCCAGATGCCCTATCACGTGGTACGTGCGCCAACGCGCAGGTTGATAGACTACAGACCCTCCACAATGACCTCTGCCACCCGGGGGTCACCAGGTTCTTCCATTTTATCAAATCCCGTAACCTGCCCTACTCCATCGAGGAGGTCAGGACCATGACCAGGAACTGCCAGATCTGTGCCGAGTGCAAGCCACATTTTTATAGGCCAGACAGAGCGAGCCTGATCAAAGCCACGCGCCCCTTCGAGCGACTGAACATCGATTTTAAAGGGCCCCTCCCCTCCTCTGACCGCAATGTGTACTTCCTCAATATAATTGATGAGTACTCCCGTTTCCCGTTTGCCATCCCTTGCTCGGACATGACCAGTACCACGGTCATTAAATGTCTGAATGACCTCTTCGCCTTGTTCGGTTTCCCTAGCTATATCCATAGCGACAGGGGCTCATCTTTTATGAGCGACGAACTTCGGCAGTACCTGCTCGCGAGAGGCATTGCTACAAGCAGGACCACCAGCTACAACCCCCGGGGTAACGGCCAGGTGGAAAGGGAGAATGCGACAGTCTGGAAGGCAGTCCTTTTAAACTTAAAATCTAAGGGCCTTCCGACCTCCCGCTGGCAGGAGGTCCTCCCTGCGGTGCTCCATTCCATTCGGTCGCTGCTCTGTACACCCACCAATGCCACTCCTCACGAGAGAATGTTCTCCTTCCCCAGGAAGTCCACGTCGGGGATTTCGCTACCAACATGGCTGACTTCTCCAGGTCCCGTCCTACTGCGGAAGCACGTGAGGACCCATAAGGCGGACCCCCTGGTCGAGAGGGTGAGCCTCCTCCACGCCAACCCGCAGTATGCTTACGTGGTGTTCCCGGATGGGTGGGAGGACACAGTCTCCATTCGAGACCTCGCACCTGCAGGTGCTCCTGAAACACCCTCTTCGCCACCCACCGCTACTCCTGCCTACCCCCAGGACACAGTCCCTGCACGAGACCTCGCACCTTCGGGTGCCTCTGAGAGACCACCATCGCTACCTCCCATTACCTATGCTCTGACCCCTGTAGACGGCATGCAGCAGCCCCAGGGTCCGCCACCTGCTACACCTCCTCTGAACGAGACACCGGGTTCACCGTTGGATGCTGCACCATCACCGCCGCTGCTGCGACGCTCAGGACGGCTTACAAGGCCTCCTGATAGACTTCAGTACACAAAATTTTAGTGCACTTCACCCCGCCGGACTCAATTCTAAACAAGGGGTGAATGTGGTAAACCACTGTTGTTAGTATTGTTGTTCACCACTGTTGTTAGTACTGTTGTTCACTGTTAGTACTGTTGTTCACTCTTGCATATTGTTGTACTTGTCTGTGCATGCCTCAGCTGGCTCCGCCCCTGGCTCCACCCTCATGGCTGGGTATAAAGGTCGCTGCTCAGAAGCCTCCGGCCCTTTTGGATACCAGGCAACCACAAGAGGCATGCTCTGTTCTTTGGTAATAAAAGCCTGTTTATTACTTTCACAATCTCCAGTCTTTTGTAGCAATTGATAGTGCATCACTGACCAGTCCCCTGAACTGCATGGAATGATGGGATTCTGTCCCAGTAAAAGATAAAATCAGATTGTTTTCCTTCCTCAGCGCATTCTAAGAAATTCTTGATTGTTGTTGACTGAAATTTTTTTAGGAATTGCCCATATACTGGATCTCCTACAATGTATCTCTTTGAAAATATCCTGTCACCTCAGGCTGGAGGATAACAAATGTCATATTAATATCCTAAATAGAATACAAACTAATAACTAAAATACATTTAATCTAAAATCAATATTGAGGAAATAATACAAAACTCCATAGGGTACATTTTACAGCTTTTGTGTTTGACACAGAGGTTGGTGCATCATAAATGTAGATCAGGAATTTGGTGTGGATAAGACAACAACAACTTGCATTTATACAGCGCCTTTAATGCAGTAAAACATTCATAAGAGACAGAAAATCCTTTGCAGCCATCTGACCTCTACAACTGAATTCCTTTCTTGTATTTCTGGCATGTGAGGCACTGTGCCGGGAGCTCAAAATTTGTAAAAATCTAACCTCATGTTTCATAATATCTGCTGCAGTTCCTTGTAAAAGTAGCTAAATTGGTAGATAAGGGCAATTTAGTGGATACAATTTACTTGAATTTTCAGAAGACATTTAGTAAAATTTCACATGTGAGATTTTAAAGAAAATTAATATCAAAAACTGCTTCATAATAGAAAGTTGAGGATGATGATGAAGGAATAAGGCTTGTCTGCAGTGATCAGTGAGAAGTAGACCTCTACTTGTGTCTGTTCTGGATACTTTGCTGTTTACATTATTCAGAAATTCTATAAAGCAAAGTACACTGATAATATAAAATTTGCTGTTGATATCAATTTGTATGGTCTTATAATTTGCCATCCACCACATTACATATTTTGAAAGTTGTGCAATGTCTGTAATGTGCAAAAGTTGTTGTCAATAAGTAAATCAGCATACTAAAATTATTTTTCATTTACAGCAGGAAAGCCGTAAAGAAACAAAAGCAAAAAAACTGCGGATACTGGGAATCTGAAGTGAAAACAGAAAACACTGGAAATACTCAGCAGGTCAGGCAGCATCTGTGGGGAAAGAAACAGAATTAACATTTCAGGTTGATGGCCTTTCGTCAGAACTGATGAAAGGTCATCGAACTGAAATGTTAAAAGTTGTAAAGAAAGGTCACAACTCCAAGCATTTAAAGCCCAAATTTGGCAACACTATTTTTTGATTTATCTCAGCTCTTTTATTCTTTTCAACCTTGGTGATGTCCTGCATTATGAGCTTTGGCCCTTCACCTAAGTTTGTCACACAAAAAGTATCTCATCATTTAATTAGAGCTCCCATTGATAGAAGGTACACTGAATTGTTTGCAAAATAACAACAGAAAATGCTGGAAAAACTCAACAGGTCAGGCAACATCCGTGGAGAGAAATTTGAGTTGACGTTTCGGGTCGAAACCCTTTTTCAAAACTGGAAAGGAAATAAAATAGATCGAAGGCAGGGCTGCGATCGAACAAAAGAAGTAAAAAGATTAAACTTAGCAATCCACAAAGAGATACACTGTATAATGCACATCAGTAGCATACACTTTGCACTTTCATGCTGTCAAGTTTTTTTTAGGAATTTGGCTCTGAAAATACCTTGATCAATGTCAAACGTTTATATTGGCCCATATTTTCCGATCCCTACGGGTGTGTATGAGCTGTGTACACACCCGTAGGGATCTCGCAAGTGCCGGTTTCAGGCATGCGAAGTGCATGCGCTGAAAACTGGCACTTCCGATCTGTCAAGAAGCCTCGTGACAGATCATCCACCTGCCCTGGAGAAGGGCCTCTGCGGGTGGAGAGTTCTGCTTTCTGCATGACCTCCGCCCGCTGAAAACCTTTAAAAAATCTTACGCCTGGTAAAATCAGGCGTAAGGCCTGCTTTTATCAGCATAAGAGTATAAAAAAAGTTTTTAAAAATCACTCATTTATTATGTAAAAATACTTTTAAAAAAGGTAAGTTTATTTTTAGCCCCATAAAAAACTTTCATTACTTTTTTCAAAAAATTAAAAATTTTTGTTTAAAATATTTAATTTAATGTAATTTTAACTCATTTTAAAAATGTGATTTGAAAAAATGTAGGCCTAGAAATTGGGTACAGCCCCGCTTGGGGCGTTAGACTTGGCGCTACGCAAAGTTTTGCGCCAGGCGCAATTTAGCGCAATGGGTCGTAGCGTCCCTAAAGTGATCGTGGCGCTAAATCAGGCATTGCACGGTAGACTTAGGGCGCTAACATGGCGGCGCAACTCAATATCGGGACGGCCGGGTGCAGCGCAGGTGCAGTCAATCATCGATGATCACGAGAGAGTCAGGAGCCAGCCAGCTCTTAAAGGGGTGGGTCCAGAAGGATCAGTAGCCACACTCTGCGCCCTGCAGAACTGAATTTCGGCGCTGTGTTTTGTTTGGCGCTAAAAACTTTCTGAGGATGGAGAGGGCAAGGCAAAGAGCAGAGCGCTTCACGGATGATGCATTGGATGCATTGGTAGGCGTAGTGGAGCGCGGTCGAGCGTTCCTGTACGCGGACAATGGCAGGAGGCCTAGTCAGCAGGATTACCGCAGAGCATGGAGGGCCATCACTCAGAGGGTGAACTCCAGCAGCCTGGTGGTCAGGACTCCATTGCAGTGCCGCAAGAAATTCAACGACCTCACTTGGGTCGTCAGGGTGAGTGATGTTTTTGCAGTCCTCTTCATGCCTTCATCTGCACCTGACTTTATGGCCAATGGGTGCGCCATGCCCCACTGGCCATCTGTCAGCACGCACCCATGGCCCTTTCTGGGAACAAACTTGCACATACAGCTGATGCCATGATGTCAGGGCTATTCCACCAAGGGGGGCATGACATGACAGATGAGGCAGTGATGTCAGGGCTTTTCCACCAAGGGGGGCATGACATGACAGATGACACCATGATGTCAGGGCTATTCCACCAAGGGGGGCATGACATGACAGATGACACCATGATGTCAGGGCTATTCCAACAAGGGGGGCATGACATGACAGATGAGGCCATGATGTCTCAACATTTCCTGTCCTTTCTCCTGCAGTCCAAGCTGGCAAGGAACCGACGAGAACAGCTCCGGACAAGTGGAGGACCTCCAAACCTCCAGAACCTGATGGATCTGGTGGAGCGAGTGCACCAGATTGTTGGCGGCCGCCTGACTGGTCCTGCCACCACTGGAGCAACCGACTCCATTGCGCACAGCGATGGTAAGGTTATGACCTTTTTGATCTGTGTCCTTCCACTTGTGACCCCCCACCGGCATGCTTTTTCACTGTGGACCCATGTCATAGCATTGCACCAATCTTGCATCCCTTGCTGCCACCCTCTCCTCTCGCTAAAGCCACTCTTCAACCTCCCTATTTTCAGATGCTGCATCACCAGATCGGGAGCCGGGCCCTCAAGCTGCCAGTCCCACTGAGTCCGGAGGCGACCACCTGGAGGAAGCCGGACCTTCCGTGCCAGCCTCAGGGGAGGCACGCCAGCTGCAGAGTGGGGATAGTTCTTCCCTGGAGGGGAGCGGGGGGGGGTGCCTCTGATGAGGAACCAGCTCCAGGAGCCAGCAGGCTGCACCAACGTAGGGGGGGAAGGGAAGCTCGGGGGCCATCTCCCCGGAGGCCGAGTCAGGCCACCATGACTGCTGCACAGAGCACAGAGGAGGTTCGGTCCCTAGCTAAAATGAGCGCCCAGGCTCGGCTCAGGCACAATGAGCTGATCGCTGCAGTGGCAAGGCTGCCTGAAGCCATTGATACACTGGCAGGGAGTCTCCAGGACTTCGGTGCAGCACAGGAAAGGAGTGAGCAGGCCTTCTCCGATGCACAGGAAAGGACTGTCCAGGGCTTCACCGATGCACAGGAAAGGAGTGTCCAGGGCTTCTCCGAAGCACTGGAAAGGACTGTCCAGGGCTTCACCATAGCACTGGGAAGTGTAATGATCAATAACATGCCATTCTATAGTGGACACTAGGTGGAGCCGTAGAGCTGTGTAGAGCTGTATATAGCTGTATGTATAAGACTACACTACCCAGCTGTATGTATATTAAGACTACATTACCCATGAGGCACTAGGCTACCCACAAGGCAGCAGTCAAGATGGATGCCTCTACAGATACTGTACCTAGTCCACATGTGCTCAATAAAAGTGTCTAGCAAAAGCTAGCTGTGTTCATAATAAGAATGTCTATTTATTAATGAACATAAGATGGTACCAGGATGGTGAAGATCTGCTGAAAATTGTGAAAAGCGACATGGAGAATTTGAAGCCACCAGAGCGCTTGAAACTCACAGGAAATATCGACTACAATTGGCAGACTCTTAAACAACAATTCGAACTCTACATTGCAGCCATCGGATTCGGTACAAAGCCAGACGCAAGGAAGATGGCATTGCTGCTTACGGTTGCAGGCCCACAGGCGATAGAGGTATTTAATACATTTGTATTTAAACCAGAGGAGAACAGAGAAAAATTATAAGATGTGCTAAAAAAATTTGATGCACATTGCTCTCCCAAAAAGAATGAGACCTATGAAAGATACATCTTCTGTTCTCGGACACAGCAGCAAAATGAGACTTTTGATAGCTTTATAACTGATCTGAAGCTGAAAGCACAGACATGTAATTTCTCTGAGCTCAAAGCATCCATGATTCGTGACCAGATTGTGTTTGGTATTCATGATAAAAAAGTCAGGGAACGTCTGTTGAGAGAAACCGAACTAAATTTGGAAAATGCGGTGAAAATATGCCAAGCCAGCGAGCTAGCTCGAAAGCACGCGAAGACTTTCAGTGAAATCAATAATGATGCGATTGTAATGAGTGATAATGCTGCTGTCGGTGCTGTGTCCTACAAGGGGAAGAAACGTGGGCAGAACAGAAATGAAAAGCAATCGGAGGATGAAATTTTTAATTGTAACCGCTGTGGTTACAAACACCAGTTAAGACAATGCCCAGCATTTGGAAAAATGTGCACTAAATGTAATGGAAAGAATCACTTTGCCAAACAATGCTTTTCAAAAGTAAAAACAACGAAAGGGCAACAAGTTAATGTGATTGAGGACACTGATTTAATTGAGACATTTTTTGTAGGAATGGTGTCATGTGACGATATCAAAAAAGATACAGAAAATGTGCAGCCCTCAGAAATGGACAATGCTGAACATAAAGTCAATGCAGTAAAAGTGGACAAATGGATGATCCCACTGCAGATAAATGGAGCATTAGTTACATTGAAACTGGACACTGGGGCAAAAGCAAACTTAATCAGTATGAGTGACATAAAAAATATGAAAGAAAAGCCCAAAATACAGAAAAAGTCAGTACTACTGAAGAGCTATAATGGACAGAAAATAGATAGCTTAGGTGTATGCAGACTTAAAGTGACAGTCAAAGACAAAGTGCATCATCTCATGTTTTCTGTTGTGGCTGAAAGACTTGATTCGATACTAGGTGACAAAGCTTGTGAAGACTTAGAACTGGCCAAGAGAGTCTACCGTATAAACTGTGCCATAAGCAGACCAGATGACTCAGGTGATGAAGCAGAGAGCCCATCAAGGATGAAAAGGCCAAAGGGTATCCATGTCTTCAAAAAGCCTAGTTTCTCCAAGAAGAAAGAAAAAGACTTTAAGGTCAAAGAGAAGCCAAAGGAAGAAAAGCACAAGGAGGAAAAACACAAGGAGAAAAAGTCCAAAGATATAACCGCAGCAGATGTTGTTAAGCAGTGGAAAGAAAAAAAGGAAAAGAAGAAGCCTGCACCAGAGCAGGAAGCAGTTCCCGTGGATACTCCTTCTTCCCTCAGGCCAATCTTTGGTGTTCCATTAGCCGAGGCTGCTGAGAGGACTATGCTGTATGATGGGATCCAGCTGCCAGCAGTTTTTCGAGAGTGCATTGACTACATTGAGAGTTATGGCATGAAGAGTGAAGGAAACACTGAAACCCTCTCCAAGCAAAGATCGCAAGGAGACCTCGATCTATACAAGAGCAGATCGATGACAATGCCGCAACTGCATCTTGTCATTCACCACCAGAACAATCTCATGAAGACACATCAGACTTACCCGTGTTGAGAAGATCCACACGTGAAGTAAAAAAGCCTGATAGACTTAATCTTTGAGTACAATGTAAAGCTTTGAAATGTGTTGACTGTTTTGAAAATGTTTATGTTTATAGAGCACTAACAAAAGTGTTACTGATATTATCTTTATTGTTTTCTTGAAAGTTGATTGATATTGATTTTGTTAAACCTCAAAGAAAGGGGGATGTAATGATCAATAATATGTCACTCTATAGTGGACACTAGGTGGAGCCTTAGAGCTGTGTAGAGCTGTATATAGCTGTATGTATAAGACTACACTACCCAGCTGTATGTATATTAAGACTACATTACCCATGAGGCACTAGGCTACCCACAAGGCAGCAGTCAAGATGGATGCCTCTACAGATACTATACCTAGTCCACATGTGCTCAATAAAAGTGTCTAGCAAAAGCTAGCTGTGTTCATAATAAGAATGTCTATTTATTAATGAACATAAGAGGAAGGACTTTCCAGGGCTTCACCGATGCACAGGAAAGGAGTGTCCAGGGCTTCTCCGAAGCACTGGAAAGGAGTGTCCAGGGCTTCTCCGAAGCACTGGAAAGGACTGTCCAGGGCTTCACCGAAGCACTGGGAAGGACTTTCCAGGGCTTCATCGAAGCACTGGCACCTGCCACGCAGTCACTCGCTGGCCTCATGCAGGCGCAGATTGAGGCCACACGAGCACTGACTGCAGCCACCGTTGAAGGATCAGGTAGGATTACCCGGGGCCCTTGTAGCACCACCAGCAGGGCAATAATCTGTGGGCCAGCCGATTGGGACGCATGCTGCGCTGCTGCCCCATCAGAGTGCCAGTGTGTCGCACGACCACGGAGCAAGTGTCCGCTCTCAGGATGTCAGCATTCCTGATGCCACCACTGGCACGTCTCCACTGCAGCTGCCACCACCTGCAGGACAGACTGCATCCGCCCATGAGCAGTTGGAGCAGTCAGCACCCGGGCCATCCAAGCCCAGAGGTCGTCCAGCCCGTCCCTCAGGGGCTTCTGCGCTTTCGGCCACTCAGCAGGCCTCCCCCAGCCTTGATGCAGCCACTGGGGTCCAATTAAGGAGGAGCTGCAGGGAGGGAAGGAGGCGTTCCAGAAAGAGAAGTCGAAGCCCATCAAGGGGTCAAAAGTAGAGGGAACTTCGGAGACGGCGAGGTTGAACATTTCAAGGCCCTCTACAGCTCTTGTGAATGATGGGGATGTGTTGGTTACTGTCGCGGGTTTGGCAGACATTAAAGTTGTATTTCCTTGCTGATGTGTTAAATCCTTAGTTATGTGTTTTGCCATTACTTTTGTGTTAAATCCTTAGTTATGTGTTAAGACATTACTTAAGTGTTATTTCGTTAGTTTTGCTTTCTGCTGCAATTGCTTTATGAAGTTGGAAGGCTCCACTTTTTTGAAAATAAAGAAAAAAAATTATTTACACTGGACATCTAAACTATTTACACTTAATCTGTCCTTCATAGGCTTTGGGTGAACCGGACAGTCCCCTCCCAAACACACCAAGCAATCCATCAGTGGGGCCTAGAAACGAGTCGTTATGAGCCTCTGACGAACGGCCCTTCCAGTTTCGGGAACCCTCCCGTCTTCCTCCTCCTCCTCCTCCTCCGCCTCCTCCTCCTCCTCCGCCACCTCCGCCTCCTCCCCCTCCTCCTCCTCCTCCTCTGCTGGTCCTTCAAGCTCAGCTGGCATTGGCTGGGTGCGTTGGATGGCGAGGTTGTGGAGCATGCAGCAGACAATGACGATGTGGGCGACTCGCTCCGGCGAGTACTGCAGGGCGCCCCCCGAATGGTCGAGACATCGGAACCGCTGCTTCAGCATGCCGATTGTGTGCTCCACAGTGTTCCGTGTCGCCTGATGGCTGGAGTTGTAGTTCTCCTCTGCCTGGGTGCTGGGCGAACGTAGCGGGGTCATAAGCCATGGGCACAGAGGATAGCCCTTGTCTCCGAGAAGCCAGCCTCGTGGGTGAGCCGGGGCCTCGAAAAGGTCTGCCACTGTGGTCTGACGCAGGATGAAAGCATCGTGGCTGCTGCCAGGTAATTGTGCGTTGACCGCGAGGATCAGCAGCCAGTGGTCACACACCAGCTGTACATTAAGGGAGTGGAACCCCTTGCGGTTGCGGTAATCCTCGGGATTGTTCACAGGCGCCCGCAAAGCCACGTGCGTACAGTCAATGGCGCCCTGCACCATGGGGAAGCCAGCTATTGCCGCGAAGCCTTCTGCGTGCTCCTGCTGCTTCTCCGGTGTCAAAGGGAACAAAATAAATTGCCGCCTCCTGTTATATAGGGCATCTGTAACTTGGCGGATGCAGCAATGCACCGCAAACTGGGAAATGTTAGCTATGTCCCCAGTCGCGGCCTGAAAGGAGCTGCTGGCAAAGAAATTGAGGACTACAGTAACCTTTACAGGCACCAACAGAAATGCCCTGCACCGTATGCGCGGCAGGAGACCATCCTGAAGCAGCTGGCACAGCTCAGTCACCACCTCCTTATGGAATCGCAGCCTTCTGACACACTGCTCCTCCGACATGTTGTGGTAGGAGAACTGCTGTCTGAAAACCCTCGCTGCGTAAGGTCTGGTGTGGCGACGTCTGTTGGTCCTCCTCCGTCTGGCCACTCCTGGCCCTCTCTCCCTCCATCTCTGTGCCCTCTCAAGATGTTCTAGCAGCAGGATGTTCCCTTCCAGAGCAGCCCCCATAATAAGAGTGATCAAGGTAAAGGTTGTAAGCTCTTACCAGCAGCTAGGTAATGTTCACAGGGCTAAAGGTCCTCTGGCACCACTGGTTGAATGGCAATAAGGCTCTAGCATGGCAGCTGCTCAACTGTATCAAACCAGCCAACAAGTTGCGTTCACAAAAGGGCTGACATTTTCAGAACAGTGGTGTCCCCTTTAAACAGCACCCCCCTGCTCCGAGAGTGCCTGGGGAACGTTCCAGTGAGCTGTCACAATTAGCGCCAGTCGCAACAGAGGCGGGCGCCACCCAATTTCTGATCCGGGGCGCTAAAAAGGCGTTGCACCATGGAATGACGTCATGATCAGCCTGCGCCCGCGAGCGCACGCTAAGATTTTGCGCCGGCGCTAAATGCATGGTCAATATGGGGTGAGGCGTTAGGTTCCCTGCGACCGCACAGAAATTGGCTATCGCCCCACTTTTCGGCCTCTTTAGGCGATAATCAGTGGCGCTAACAACCCAATTTCTCCCCCGTAATGTTTTAATGTGTATTCTGAGTGATCCCCATGCACACTTTTGACAGGTCTACCATTACCTTATGTGTCAAAAAAATATTTTTGAACTGATAATCATTGTCAACATTTGTCATATGCTTATTCTAATTATTCTAATCTTGATACACAATTAGACTTCCCACAAGCAATATTGGTCTTCTGGTTAATTTTCCTGGTAGCAGTAATCTATGAACTTGGTAATCATATAGGCATCTTGCTTATCAAAATATCTGTTGCCTTACAGCCATATTTCAGTTCCCTCATCAGTTTTTTATCTGCCAGGGTACAAAGCATATTTTCTTTCTGTTTGCCATTGCTATTCCATGGATATTGATTTTCTCCGGGTATAGAATGTCAAAGAGACTAGGGGGCTATAATACTGATAGGTAAAAATTGAATTTTATCATCAGAATATTTCCCTCTACATGTATATTTGTCAAGTTAACATCTACCCAGTTTTTTAAACTTTAACTACACATGTGCAAACCATGCTGTATGTGCAATACCAGATTGTTGAATTTTTTTTTTCATAATTCTATTAATATTGGCTTCCTTGATTTCCACAGTGTTTAGGTGAATGATGCTGAAGTTGCTTCATTGTGTTACAGAGAGCAGCAAGAGCACTCCTGCGACTCAACCTGCCAGTTTCTTTGCTGCCTCATGCCTCCATAAATGTTATTCCATAGACAGAAGTGGCACTACCAAATAGGAGCCACCAAGTTTGGTGGTGCTTGCAGACTTTGAAGGCATGTACAACAGTGCTCTTGTATTGTATATTTGCTGCTGACTTCAGCTGCACCATTAGTGGCAAACCTAATGGTCTGGAATTTGCAGTAGTAATAACGGTAAGGCTGTCAGTGCTTGCCGTTAATACTGGGTAAAACTGATAGCAACTTCTGGTGTCCGTATATACACAGTTAAACGCAGAAATCCGGAAGTTGCTGTCAGAGTTACCCTGTTCTTCCACAAGGTGTGCTGTTGCAGTCATCTATGAAATCAACACAGAATCACTGATTAAGCATGAACCTAAACTAATTACCTACTATTCTCACTGTAAAGACTGATCAAAAATTTAAGTCTTGTTTAATGAGGAGTAACTGAGTTTTTAACAGTATGCTTAGTCATAATTACTGCTGAACAATTTCTCTGGCGCTGAAAAAATAATTTTACAAGTGTGGAGTCTCATTCCTTCAGAAGAAAATTTAAATGTTGCAGATGTGTTTTCCTATTTAAGTTTCTTCCTTAATCCCATGTGCATGTCCCAGTCTTTATTTTTCTTTCTGTACAATGATTTAAATGTAATTTATATTCCCTGTTTTTACTTCCTACTTTGCCGTCTGTGAGAATTTTTCAATCTGATTGGTTGATTAGCCTGCCTGCTGCCTGTCCTGTTCCTGGACGCTACAGATCCCCTGTAGAAGGTGCAAAATTCAAACTGACATCGGAAAAGAGGAAGTCTCTGCTCTAAATCCCACTAAAACGATGTGAGCAGTTTTTCAAAGGTGAATAACGAGTGCCGTTCCTTCGCCACTGACCGCAAAATCTGAGCCACTACAAATGGGGTATTATATGGCTCCTCTATAAGCCATGTAGTATTGTATGAGAGGATGTGGTGAGATAGGTTATTTGATTTATTTTGATCTAACATGCAAAGGTCCCAGAATGATCTTGTATTTGCCTAATTATGGTGCTAGAATTTGGTTTTGTTTTGGATTGAAAATGACAGTAATAAAAATGCACAGGTATGGAAAAACGATGCCTTGAATGTGCAAGTGCATAGACCATTGTGATTGAAATAGGGGAGAAGGATGCAACGATAACTTTATAAAATGTCTGTGAAATGGAATTTTGAAGTTTTACATATCTGGGAATTCAGATTTATTAGCTGAACTGTAGTGGAACTTTCCCTGTGATACCAAAATAACGTAGACATTTATAGTTGCTATGGAAACCATTTTGGCATAATGCTGCCATCTGTTGTTCACTATGTAGAAGTGTTTAACTGCTATAATTGAGGAAGTACTAATACTTGTTTGAAATATTCATAATCGCATGAGCTTGTGAAAATGTGCACACTGTATCACACACAGTGCTTTTACACAATTACTAGCTGGAGTGCCCGGCGGTGCCGAGGGTTTTTTGAGGGCATATAAATGAGTTTGCCTGTCTGTCTGTCTGTGTGGGAAGGAGAGAGAGAGAGAGAGAGGGGAAGAGAGAGAGAGAGGGAAGAGGAGAGAGAGAGGGAAGGAGAGAGAGGGAAGAGAGATGAGAGAGGGAAGGAGAGAGAGAGAGGGAAGGAGAGAGAGAGAGAGAGGAGAAGGAGAGGAGAGAGAGAGAGGAAGAGACAGAGAGAGAGAGGAAGAGACAGAGAGAGAGAGGAAGAGAGAGAGAGGGAAGGAGAGAGAGAGAGGGGAAGGGAGAGAGAGGGAAGGAGAGAAGTGAAGAGAGGAGAGAGAGGGAAGGAGAGAGAGAGACAGAGAGAGAGAAGGGAAGGAGAGAGAGAGAGGGGAATGGAGACAGAGAGAGGGAAGGAGAGAGAGACAGAGAGGGAAGGAGAGAGAGAGAGAGAGGGGAAGGAGAGAGAGAGAGGGAAGGAGAGAGGGAAGGAG